>NC_091396.1:54671764-54979145 GCF_032191515.1 Phaenicophaeus curvirostris | reverse complement strand
CCTGGTTATTCTATGATTCCATGATTCAAATACTTCCAAGCATTAGGCTATAACCCAAGAAAATTCTAGTTTGCCCTTATTCCATGATGTATACTGTATATCAACTGGTTAGAATACCTCTACTAAACTTTCCATCCACTTATTTTACTGAGGGCAAATCAAGTACACACATACTTAAGAACTAAGAAGGCATTAATTTTTCTTTTGATTAAATATATTCCATTTATTCTATTAGTGAATAGTTCCAAAGGTAATTTTGAAGAGATCAGGTTAAAATTTATGTTAGCTAAAACAAAGAGGTGGCTTAATTGAATAAGCACACTTAACTCATTAACCCTGTGCCACTGGGACTAATCAGTATGAACCCAGGGCTGCTAATAATCACAAAGGTAGCAAAGTTCTGCCTCTTGTTCTTGCATAGAAAAGAGGAGTAGAAGCAGACAAATGGAAAATAGGAGTGATCTGTAGGTATTCCTGGAGTAAGAGGGGAGGCAAGGACAAAATATGAAGTTATTAGTGCTTGGTTTCCCGACAGAAAATCCTACATTATTATAAGGCTGTTTTTTCCTCCCACTCTAAACAGAAGTTATTAGTCAGGAAGTAGAGCAGACAGCTGCTGCTTTCACTGTCATGAGTTATGGGAATGTGAGAAAGGTTGGGTAATTTCAAACAGCAATGAAGAAATACTGTATATCAAAGACCATTGACCTCATCTGACCTGGTTTAATATAAAGAGACATTGGAAAAAGTGGTGTGACATAATTCTTAATTTCCACTGTTGCTCAGGATGCAAGGAGTTAGGGTCTTAGAGGAGTGATGGGTTATCTGGAAATATTTAGGATTCTGAAAAGAATGTTTAGTGATCTGGGAATAGGTTATATCTGCTCCTTTAAATGCCAAAGATGGACCAAAGAGATCTTTAAGGGACCAAGCAAGTTCTTAATACTTCCAAGATAGAGGAGGTTTTACAAAGACCATTTCCTCTGTTAAGATGGAGATAACATTTCATGAAACATTTCATAAGGTCTCCAAAGCTGAAAAAGGGGGGCTCATCTCATGGGTATGACAACCAAAGTTTGCAAAATAATTTGGAAACACTGGAAGGAAAGCAATTATTTAAAAGGTGCATTTTAATACCTACTGTAGTCAGAAGAGTATTTGGTGTATGTAAGGATGCTTAAAGTTTACAATAACACCATAATGTCTGCACTGTCCAAGGGACCTGAATGAGACCAATGTTCACATGAGTAGTCTATGGCTCAAGCTAAATATAGGCAAGATGTTAGCCTAGGAAAAAAAGAGCTACTTTCTGAAACCACATCGCTCTGGTCAGGTTAAAGGTTAGACTTCAAATTCTTAAAGGCCTCAGTTACCCATGATCTCAGGACCTCCACATTTGAGCTGTACATAGGAGTAGGTCATATGAATCCTAAATGAAAAAACCCTACTGCCTCGTCACTGAATCCTTTGAAATTTTATATTCTGTGATGATTAGTACTGAATGTTAATTTATGAATTAGACAGTTTGTCCCATAACATTTGACTGAATCGGAATTATTTTACAACAGGATTAATTGAACATGTGATTGAATACCACACGATCTAGGAAAGAAGCAGTTTTGATAAACATTTTGATATGGAAACATTTTCACAGGATCATAGAATGGTTTGGATTGGAAGGAACCTTAAAGATCATCTTTTCTAACCCCTCTACCTTCGGCAGGGACACCTTCCACTAGATCAGATTCCTCAAAGCTCCATCCAACTTGGCCTTGAGCATCTCCAAGGATGGGGGTTCCACAGTGTCTCTGGGCAACCTGTTCCACTGCCTCACCCCTCTCACAGTAACAAATATCTTCCTAACATCTAATCTAAATCCACCCCCTTTCAGCTTAAAACAATTACCTCTCATCCTGTCACTGCGCTCCCAAATGAATTGCCCCTCCCCAGCTTTCATGTAGGCCTCATTTATGTGCTGGAAGGCTGCTACAAGATCTCCCCCATTTTCTTCTCCAGGATAAACAAGCCCAACTCTCTCAGCCTGTCCTCATGCAGCAGCTGTTCCAGCCCTATGATCATCTTTGTGCCCATCTCTGGACTTGCTCTAATAAATCCATGTCTTTATTTTGCAACAAGATTTTGAAGTTGACAATGTTCTATTACTTCTAAGAAAGAAATAGTAGGTTCCTTGAATGTGTGCTTAGAAAACAATGAGAATTATAGTGTTAGTTTACATCAAGATCAATTGAACATTTTAGAATTTGAAAACAAAACACTCTTTCTGAAAAAAAAAAATCATTTTTTCCAGATTTTTCTTAAGAAACATCATCATGACTTTTGGCTTTCATCTGGAGTCAGGATTGCAAAATCGTCATTGAGATCTAGATTTGCAACAACGGTGAGTCATAAGAGATTGTCCTTTTCAAGACCATAGCTGGCAAATGGTCAGCTATGCTTATACCTAATCATGATTTAGTCTGAAAGACTTCCAGAATGGAAGTTTGTAAACTGTATGTGATGTGTTATAGCACACCTTCAGATTGAACTTGGAGGGATTTAGGGGTTTTCTCCTGATGATCAAGATCCATCTCCATTATTGCAAAACAAACTGCTTGCTTTTTTCCCACCTCTAGTTCTGGAGCTCCAGCTAGTGTAAGATGCAAAAGGGACAAATTAGCAGCAAGAATGCTGCTATCATTGCTCTTGCTGAATCCTGGACAAAGGACATTCTGGTGGTTGGTGTTTCCCGATACTGAGGTGAGGAGGTTGCCTTAGGAGGGATATTCCCTATAAATCAATGCCTTGTGATTGATTTTAACTAAGAATTAAAAAAAAAAATACTGAATTAAGGAATAGAACAAATGTATCATGTTTCTTTTCTGTCCTCTCTTGTTTAAAAAAAAAACTTGCTTCCTTCAAACTTTCTTCATGGGTAAAAATTTCTTTAGTCTACCTGTGTACTCCTGAAGTCTAAACACTTTGGTGTACTCCTGAAACTGGAGAAGCACCTATCACCCAATTATAACCAAAGAATTATCTTCTGTATGCCTTACACAGGGTAGACACCCCAGAAAATGAACTTTTTACAGTGGTATCACATCATTATTTTTTTTTAGGTAACAATTTTTAATGCCATAAGAATATTCAGGAATGAAAAATAATTTCCTATCAAACTTCATGTTGATTATTTAAAGCTTTCAGCTGGCAGACCACAAGCTTGATTAAATACAGATTTTCCTGCATTGACCATGACCTTCCAGGACAGAATTGCAACTTTAACATAATGGATGAGGAATAGTAAGGGTAAGACTGATGAGTTCAGGAAATGAAGATCACTTGATGAGTGGCCTATGAGTTCCCACCCTCTCTTCTAAAACTGGTCACAAACCACATCGTCTTCAAAATGAACATCTGTTCCATTCCTAGTGACTTACTAATGAAGACAGTTAAATAGTATGATTTTTAGATAATACTTCAGATAATACAGCACCAAGAAAGGGATATAGATAACCGTAGGAAACCATGATAATTTCAAAAGATCCTCAGGAAGCTGCTTTTCTTAAAATTGTTACATTTATGTATGCTTAGTCTGATTAGAAACAGAACAGTGTATCCTGGACACCATGATACTCCATATTCTGGAGAATGATTGAAAAGCTACAATAAACCCAAATTTAGGGGCAGAAAAATGCGTCCGATTTAAAATTTTCTATGGAATATGCATGTATAGTGCCTTTAATAGTCATTAGCAACTGAAAATATGGAATGTGATAATTTCCTATTCACTAGGAGATGCACATTACTGACAATTTGAGACCCAGATTTTCAGATACTGTATCTAAATGAATTAATGCATGTCTGCAAAGTGAGTCCAGATAGATACAGCTGCATTTTAAAATTTTAAAAGAATACATGCCATTATTTATTTATTATTTTAATATTGGAAAATGCCAAGTACATCCTTCAATAAAACTGTTTTTTACTTTAAGACTGCTTTTAAAGGGTCTCAGCTGTGGCTAGTGTCAGTAAGTGTGCTAATAGGATGGTTGACAGCTCCTGTGGAACATTTTCAGTGCAGCTGCATTATTGGTTCATGAAGCATTCCCTCAAATATTATGAGTGACAACAAACCTGGAAATGGTGCAAGAAAGGCGATTCCAATCTATGAAGACAGCTCATGTTTGAATTCTCCAACACCAGGCCATTATGCAATCAACCAGCACTCCATCTGTACTGTAACTGAATGTCACAGAAAGGCATTGTCTTCCTGGGAAGCAAGATATATCACTTCGTAAGACCAAAATAAACTGCCTTGAAACTGTAGGATGTTTATTTTCTTTCTGGTATGTGTTAAGCCAGCACCTAGCAGGTTAGTAATTTTCCTCAGTTTATGTGCCTTTGGGCTAAACTGAACTTATTAAGCAGAATACCTAAAGGTCAAATCTAAGTTAGTTGCTCAGTTTTCATCAATTAATTTTAATATTAAAGTGTAATAGACTGTACTGAGCTTTCAAGGCAACTGCAGGCCTACTGCTCTGTAGTTGTTCTTAGTTTTGACTGAATCTCTAGCATTTAATCTTTGCTAAAGAAACCCAGATGGGTGCTTTATGCTTCTTCAGTACTTAATTTGCATCTCCCGCCTTTCTGCATTCCTTGCAGAAAAAAAATTGTAATGCTGTATAACCCACCTGGTTCATGAGTCTTTAGTGGGAATACTGTTTTCCTCAAATGGGATGCCAGAATTGCAGCATTAAAGCAAGCCCTGAATTGGTTTGGGGTGGGAATTTAGCATCTAAGGGCAGCTTTAGAATGATTTTTGCCACCTATCACTCCCCATTACACAGTTGTCTTTAGACACTTGAGTAAGACAACTGTGTTAGGGATTGAATTCACTTGCCTTAGATTCCCTTTGGAGATAATGAGAGAGCAATACACCTTTGGAAGTCATCGGGCCTCAGGACATAGTTACCCTGCTCAGTGTGCTGTGCTCCCTCTGCTTCAGCTGCGTACCATATGGGGAATTACAGCTTACTTCTAGGGCGTGCCATAGTGTAGATCTCTAAACTGGACATGAGCTGGTACTATACATAGTGCGATACTCCATCCTTATGGCAGCTCTCTGTGCCCTTGAGAAACTAGTAAAGCACAACGCTCAATCACAAAATAACAAATAACAAAGTTGCTGAGGTTGACAAGGGCCTTAAGAGACTAGTCCAAAACCCCTGCTCAGATAAGGGTCAACTGGAATACAAGTCCTAGGGCCATGTCCGGCTGAGGTTTGAATATCTCCAGGGATGAAGACTGAACTCTGTGGGCAACTGGTTCCAGTGTTTGAACACTCTTATGGTAGAAATGTTGCTTCTTATGCTTAAATGTAATTTCCTGTATTGTCTTTTTTGTCTGTGTTTTTCACCATATTACCCCACCTCAGTTTCCCAGAAGATGCTCCAACAGGCAACAATGCACATGACGAATGAATTTAGCCCCAAGTTTTCCATGCGTCCATTTGTATACAGCTTTATAAACACTTTCTTTTTTTAGACTAGGATTTGTTACTGGTTCTAGGTCCTGTTGGTTGATGGTTCTCTGTCCCATTTATGCTACTGATATGGACAGCCAGAATATAGGCATTGTGTGCAGAGTGAAAGAGGGATAGCATTTTACTGTAGATTTAGTAAACTAAGTCTTGGCTACTACGTTGCTAGTATATTTTTGGGGGTAATACCACTGGCATATACCTTCAGGTTAGGAACTGATTTGAACCTTGAAGGATCAAATATTCTGGCAAGAAAACCTCTTACCTTATAGCTACTAACATTAGATGGAGAAAGAAAAAGCTTTCATAAGGTAGTTAAGATCCTCAGTTCTTTCTTCCTGATCTATGTGCTTCTGATTTTTCAATGGAAGAACAAACAGTTTGGTTAGGGGCTGATAGTGCATGAATTCTCCTAAATCCAGTGGGGATTGTCTTATAAAAGGAAAGAAAAACAGTCCAAGTCCAAAAATAGGTTATTTGTATAAGAGAACAGTATACCTGTGTGCTTTTGTGTTGGAGGCTGAGAAGGTGGTTACTGCAGGGGTTCAGAGCCAAGGGTGTGGTGCTGAGCTTTGGCGAGGTTAAATAAGTAGAGAAGTGGTTCTCAGTCTAGAGGAAAGGTGTGTGCTGAAGGTTTCTGAGAAGCTGTTTGGCATAACTTTGAGGGAGATTTTGAACCAGTTCAGGTTGGCAGAGTTTTAATTCAGGAAAAGAATGGCGACAACTGGTAAATGACTTTGTGGGTGAATAGATTATATACTGGTGGTAAAAGGGCAGTGGCAGACAGATTGGAAGAAGATTGATTGATGACTCTTAGAAAAAAAATGGTAAAAGAGACAGCAGATTAATTACTGTTTTCTTACAACTTTCTTCATTCTCCAGCAGTCATTTGTTCCTCTGCCATTTTCATATCCACTTCCTACATTTCTTCCAGGGAAGAAAAGAAAAGATAAAGCCAGGAATGTATAAGATCCATTTGAAAAATAAGAGTGTGTATGATTTAATAATCTGCTTTAAAGTCATGTATGTTCCACAGACAAGGAGGAATGGCACAGTCCATGGAATCAAAGGTGTTCTACAGCCAACTTAGGGTCATGTCTCCTAAGGGTTCTATTATACTCAGAAAACAATTAAGATGCTTTAAGAATTGCTTGGCTCTTTATTCTTTCAGTAAATTGCCAAAAGGTTCGTATAACACTGATGGTGGTTGAATAGGCATTTTCAGCTTTCTAAGGTTTAGATTTGGTCTTTTTTTCCTTTAGCAGGGGGCTGAAGACTGGGAAACATCATAGGCCTCCAAAAAAATGAGAGAAGAAAAGGGAAGAATGGGTTTATAAATACCATCAGTGATGGTGGACAATATTGGTATATTTGAAATTGATAATGCACAGTCTGAGAGGGGGATTTACAATTTCAAGGCAAGTTATATTTCTGAACTTGATTTCTTAAGTATTTTCTATTGGACTATTTGTATTGAAAGTAATGTGTTTAATACTTTACAGCAAACATCCAGCTTATTCCTCACTTTCTCCTTTTTTTTTTTTGTACACAGAAATTCATGTACTTGAAAAGAATATTAAGTTATTGTTTCTCTTTAAAAGGCTTATTCAAGAGCTTAAACCACAAAACCACCTGTGTGTGTGCATTCTGTTATTCACTGCCTTTTTTTTATCATTTGGCAGTTTGCATTCTTGTCCCTTATTTCTCAGCCATTGTTTGAATCTGAGGAATAGAAGAACAAGATGAAAGAACAATGTGAAAATGTTATGAAACAATTTACCATTGACTTTACATATGAACAAAACCTTAGCAGTGTTTTCTTTTGTGATTTTTCTGCTTGAGAAACGTACAAGGTTTTATGTCAGAGATTGTGTATGTCTGCTGTTCTATGCTAATGCTTTCCCAAGTTCTAAATATCCTCATAAAAATACAGCACATAGATATATTTTCCTTATTAAAAGCAGAGGTACTTTTTTAGATAATTCTTTTTATGAAGAAGAACCTAGAATATGATTTTGATTTCATCCTTTTTTCTGTTGTCTGCTGTCCAAAGCCTGATCCAAATGAATTGTTAAATATTCAGATTAATTTTAAATGCAGTTTACTAATGTAACCGATCAAGAGATGCTGGAAAAGATGTCAGATACCCTAGAACTAACACAGGCATCTTTACGATGGCCTTCTACAATAGGTCACACAGACGTAGGAATCAAGAGTCTGTAGTCAGGTAGGATGAGAAATAATTTTCCTAACATATGAAGACTTTTGAGACCAAAGCGAATTCAAATAAGGAATAAAAATAGAAATAAATAAAATGTTTTAAAGTAATTTCAACGAAAATAGCATGTTTCAATCATAACTTTTCCTTTGACAGTTTCCAGATAATCTTGCTTTGTTTCTATCTTTTCAATTCTTTATTCTTCTAATATTAAAATGATTAAGATCCCAAACTATAAAATTATCACTAAATAGCCCACTTAATTTTTCATCTAGAAAATACAGAAATTGAATGTTTTGATAATAATTGTACTTTATTTTCCAGGTTTGAGATTGGAATAATTCTAAAATAATTCCTTGCAAATACCTGAATTTTCCACAAATTTTCCATTTAAAACGCATAAAAGGCTCATATTAAATACTGTCAGACCAGCAAGCAGGTAGAAGTTATCATGCTGGAAACATGACATAGAACTTTTCTGGGTCATCTTCTAAAAATCTAGACCATGACCTTCAATATTTTGCCATTCTACCCCAAATAGGTTGTTACGTTGTCCATGTCACCATAGCATCTGAAAGTCTCAGAGCAGTGCATTAAGCAGCACAACTGACATTGTCATATGTGGATTGTTCTTCCATTCTTTCCCCTGTGGGAGAAATGGGGTGTGCTGTTTTGTTTTGGTGTGTCATTTTCACACATCCATCATCATGTAATACTCCTCCTTCTCTTAGCTAACACAGCAGTAACTTTTGTCCCGGGAGAAAAAAAACCCAAAAACTCCCGAGAAACTAGTACAGCTACTGAAAGGATCCCTTAAAACAGGTCATCTTCATTATCCTTCACTATCGAGCCACACTTGTCTCAGCAGCACTCCTCTGTCAGCAGGCAATAATCCTGAAGTCATGCTAGAAGCTGGCACATTCAGGTGTCATGGCTTGGCAGTGCTGGTCTGTTATATGCTTATGAGAATTCACCATGAAGGTGAACATACAAGATGTTGACTAGTGGCTCTGTGCCCGGATTGAGAATTAATTGGCTAAATCACGAGAAGAGAAGCTCTTCTACCCCCCATAAATGCAGTTGTGGTATCAGCATTATTGTATCTCCTTCACATCAGACACTGGCAATGCTACATCTCATTTGTGGTTAAAGTACTACTGCAGCTTTTAATCTAGATTTCAGGTACATACACTTTTCCCAACACAGACGCTGAAATATCCCATGAAGTAATTATTGACCCTCGGGGAAGAAAAAAGAGGAAGAAGCCTTGCTGGGTTGTTTGTGTTTCTTCATGACATATTATATATGCCTAGCGATTTCCTTTCTCCAGTAAAAAATCTAAATGTATTCCTGGCTGAGTTTTCCACACTGCAATAACAGTATGTCTGGTTTTTTTTGCTTTTCTTAAAATTTCATGCATGAAACATAGATGAGGGAGATGAAAATGGTTCCTTCTCGTTAGGACTTTTACGTAAATAGAGTATCGCCTTACTGAACATTTTCCTTAACATTAATGGGGTTGCTTGTGAATTAGGGGTAATGTAATAATTTACTGTGACTATAACAGCAGCTACTTTACTTTCTCTACTAACATCTCATTCAGATGCATCAGACAAACATGTAGTGAAGGATATAGTTTTATCTGAGTTTACAAGTAAAGAGTGACACTGGAAGCAGAAGCAGACATGAAGTGATTTCCAAAAGACGCCAAGAAAGTCAATGGAAAGTTGGGCCTACAGTCCAGATCTTCTCCTGGCCAAGTTATTGTCCTGTGTAATAAAGGAATATAAAGGGTCAGACCTAGACCTCAGAGTGAAGTTTGAAATGAGACTGGAAGGGTAAGAAACAAACCATGGTGTGTGGTATTTTCAAATTCAAATGAGAGTGTATAACTGTGCATATGGTTTCATAAGAAGGTGACAAAGGCATATAGGACAGTTCTGAATCAGGTAGAATGCCCATGCTGAAACTCTCAGACTACACATACCTCATCTCACCTCAGGTTTTGTTACCATCTCAGAATTAGCTTGAATCATGGCTGGTTCTTAATGTTTCTTGCCTTAGATGCAGCCAGGGCACAATTTCTAAGAAAACTGAACACAGCATGTTTAATTTTAATAGAAAAAAATCATGTTAACTTTATTCTGAGAAAGACAATTTTTCTGTATTTAGAGATGACAATGTTGAGTAGAAATAAAGCAAAAAAGTGAGGTGACTAATATGGTAAATGTCTAGATGCTATTCAGGGCAGATAGATGAGGCATTAAAAAATAGATGGAGGTTTTCTCTACAAAAGCAGTCCACCTTGATATGAGAGGAACTGCAGCATTGTCAGAGATGTTTTGACCAAGTATCTGGTGTGTCATGTGAGGACTGAAGAATGCTGGAGTCAGGCTTGGTAGATTATGTGTCAGCCTTCCTGTACTTGTTGTTGCTTGCACCTGGGACTTTGCCAGGGAATGGAGGAATGAAAATATCTTCCCTCGTTATGGGCATTTCATAAATGAGGGAACCTTGCTCTGGGTGTAGTTGTGAGAAGACTTGCAGATGCCCTTTGTGAAATAGTGTTTGGAAGTGGAAAGGTTTCTATTAGTTTCAGCATGCTGTGGTTCATGGCTGAAGGGAAGACTCAGTAAGTTTAGCTGGCAGCATTGTACCTCTGGGATAGAAGTGGAATGGGTGGTTATTTTTGCTTGTTGGTGGAAAACAGGCTAAATGTGAAATGCATGGTTGTTGTAATAGCTAGTTTGCATGCTTCTGCTCCTATGTTATGGCAATGAGTTACACACTTCAGTTGGTGCTGTCTGTATGGTAGCATTGGTGTGTACTCAGCTTTTGTGTTTTATAGGATATCTGGAACTGACATCTGAGGTATCTGTAAGAAACTCTAGTGGAGAAAAAGCTGAGGCAGGCTGAAATAAGCTTGTCCCAGCAGACTTCCTTTGAACTCTGCTAGATTTCATCCACAGACGTGTTTGTGGTAAAGGGTTGTGCTATGATCTCTGAACTCCTGATCTCATTCCTTGGTGACTGACTCCTCTTTTACACTCTTCTAAACTCAGATTAAAAGGGTGTGAAGCAGAGCAAGAGGACAAGGGGAGGAAACCTAAATAGAAGTTCCCAGTGCAATGCTGTGGCTAAAAGGTCTAAGGTGATACTGTGATCTATAAACAAGAGACTATTGAGGGAGAAAACATGATCTTTCTGAAGTCAGAGAAAAAAATCTCAGTGACTGCAACAGAATTTGGGATTTTTCCCTCTCAGCCTCCAGTGTACTGATACGGTCTTTGGGACAGATTAGAGGGGAAGTCTAAAATCAGATATTCCTAACTATACTCAAAGTCACACTAAATAAATCCTTTGCAGTACTCCTGGCTGAAATAAACCCATCACATAGATGTGTTTTCAAAATAATAGCCCTACAGTAGGAAAGTCTCTGAACTTTTTCTCCTTATTTTTAGTAAGTTAAGGATGGGAGGATAGTTGGGGAAGGATGGGGTAGGGAGTTGCTTGGGTGCATCAAGAAGCAATCTTCTTGTGTCCATTTTATTTGGTTAGGAATTTATTCATAGAATCATAGAATGACCAGGTTGGAAGAGACCCACCGGATCATCGAGTCCAACCATTCCTATCAAACACTAAACCATGCCCCTTAGCACCTCATCCACCCATGCCTTAAACACCTCCAGGGAAGGTGAATCAACCACCTCCCTGGGCAGCCTCTGCCAGTGCCCAATGACCCTTTCTGTGAAGAATTTTTTCCTAATGTCCAGCCTAAATCTCCCCTGGCCGAGCTTGAGGCCATTCCCTCTTGTCCTTTCCCCCGTCACTTGGGAGAAGAGGCCATCACCCTCCTCTCCACAACCTCCTTTCAGGTAGTTGTAGAGAGCAATGAGGTCAACCCCAGCTCTCTCAGACGCTCCTCGTAAGACTTGTTCTCCAGCCCCTTCCCCAGCTTTGTTGCTCTTCTCTGGACTCACTCCAGAGCCTCAACATCCTTCTTGTGGTGAGGGGCCCAGAACTCAACACAGGATTCGAGGAGCGGTCTCACCAGTGCTGAGTACAGAGGGAGAATAACCTCCCTGGACCTGTTGGTCACACCGTTTCTGATACAAGCCAAGATGCCATTGGCCTTCTTGGCCACCTGGGCACACTGCTGGCTCATGTTCAGTCGGCTGTCAACCAACACCCCCAGGTCCCTCTCCTCCAGGCAGCTTTCTAGACAGACTTCTCCCAGTCTGTAGCACTGCATAGGGTTGTTGTGCCCCAAGTGCAGGACCCGGCATTTAGCCTTGTTAAACCTCATGCCATTTGACTCAGCCCAGCGGTCCAGCCTGTTCAGATCCCTTTGCAGAGCCTCCCTACCCTCCAGCAGATCAACACTTCCACCCAGCTTAGTGTCGTCCACAAACTTGCTAAGGGTGCACTTGATGCCTTCATCCAGGTCATTGATGAAGACATTGAACAGGGCTGGACCCAGCACTGAGCCCTGGGGAACCCCACTTGTCACTGGCCTCCAGCTGGATTTCACACCATTTCCCACCACTCTCTGGGCTCGGCCATCCAACCAGTTTTCCACCCAGGAGAGCGTGCACCTGTCCAGGCCAGAGGCTGACAGTTTCCCAAGCAGAATGCTGTGAGAAACCGTGTCAAAGGCTTTACTGAAGTCCAGGAAGATACATCCACAGCCTTTCCCTCATCCAGCAGCCGAGTCACTTTGTCATAGAAGGCAATCAAGTTAGTTTGGCAAGACCTGCCTTTTGTGAACCCCTTATTGCTTCAAGTGCAATCCTACAAGACTGATGTGAATGGAGTTGTGTTATTGTGCCTTATGCAGGAGCAAGTTTAGCTTTTGACTTGGTTAAAGCTGAATTGAGAAAAAGTAGTTTTCCTCACCCTGGCTACCACATGCTCAGAGCATGTAATGCATGAAACAGCATATTTAGAACATTTATGGTAGAGAGAGTAGCAGTATATATTTTACACCTACTAACATTATCACTTTATTTATAACTGTAGTAAATTTGCTTGTAGTGTGGTGTAGTTTAGAATTGTTTTACAGACATAAATGAGGACAATATGAATATACTTTAACAATTAAAAAGCATGATTTTTTTAAAAGCAAAACAGAAAAAAAGTTAATATTTAAACTATTTTATTTTGATAATCAAATGTATAGGGTTTTTTTTGGTCTGTAAAACATGAAGCAACTGTGAAATCTGACAGTGAAACAGATATCGTTTCTCATATATTTTAATTGGATTTGCTACTCTGGATTTCAAGTAGTGTATTTTTGTGTCTCATTAAAGGATGAAAGAAACTATGAAAGCTGTCTCTTCACTCTAAAATAAATACTTCCTGGACATGCCTCTTTAGGTGGAACAGCATGAGGAAATAAACATATTTGAACTGATCTTTTCAGAGCCAAATATCTTTCCTGTAATTCAAAATTGCACTGCAATGGGTAAGCCAAACCAAGAAAAGTTTGGGAACAGGTATGAGTTACTCTTGCAGTTTTATAGTTTGCCAGATCACAAATTTAACCTCTTCACTGCAACTGGACCAAGCAGTGCCTGGTAATGTGTTCTTAGGCATGACATCCGTGCTCTGCTTGCTACTGACTGCTTCCTTCATAAGATCTGGCATAATGGCTGTCTTTCTAACTGGGGTTTAAGGAGGGTGGACTGGAACTAGTGGAAGATGTACCAAGCCTACCTGTCTTTCTTCTCTTTTTATATGTAAATCTCTTCCTATACATAAAGAAGTCTGAGTAGACTGACTGGTGGTTGAGTAAAAGCAGAGCAGCTCTAAATCAGATTTACGGTGGCACAAAGGCACAAATCCCTATTGTATTTTTCTCCCACCTTTCATTTTCAGACCCAAAAAGGGGAACACTGAAACCGGGTTGTGCTTGGGCACTGGAAGGTCACATTTCACTTAGTTTGCTCACAATCTTTCACAGCCAGACAAATACTCACTCTGTCCATTTTCCAAACCTCATAGGTGCAACCAGCTCTTAACCAAATGTTATGTTCTTGAAGTTTTATGTGTCAAGCTCAGGTGAGAGACCTCTGTGGGAAAGGTATTGAAAGGCACCACTGTGCTACATTATCCAGCTTCAATTTTTAGGATACCTTGTGCCTAGCCAGTTCAAAATATCAGAAAAGTAATCTCTCTTCCATCTGCCTGCAAACACACAGTCAAAAATAAAGTCTACATGGTCTTACTTCACTCTATAGGTATGTAAGTACAAGAAGTTGGTGGTGTGGACAAACATAAACTCTCAAAATCGGTTCTCTTCCCTTTAGGGTTGGCACAAAGCTCACCTGAGTTGATAGAAGTATTCTCACCAACATGCATGAATTCTGGTTTAAGTCTTTCTAAAGGCATGTCTCGTTCTGGAATGGTCAAAATCACACCGATCTACCACATCTTCCTTAACATTTTTCCATTTTTGCTTAAACCTGTGAACCAAAATGTTAATAGCCAGAAGCCTGGTAATTTGGCAGGTCTGAAAAAAGCTGGTGTGAGTAAGCCTGCATGGGCACATTACAGATTTGACATCCGTGTTTTGATCAGATCTGAACAAGAATTTTAATGAATCGTCACAGGTATTTACCACTGCTGGGCAGTTACACTAAACATGCTTGAGGCTGGTTCGTATCAAGATATGTACCTTCCAGAGGAAAAGAAGAACAAGAGCGATCTAGAGGGAACAAGAAAGGCACCACTCCTTCTTTTGAATCTCTGATAATTTAAAATCCAAACTTCATTAAAGAATATATCTCTGTTAAACTGTCTTTTCCTGATAAGATACATGTAATCGAGGTACAAGATCACTTGTATTAATTATATTGAAGCTCTCATACTTAATCCTGATACAACTCACAAAGAATTTATTGATAATACAGTTTTGCTATCAAAGAAATCTATGTTTTATACCATAGCTAATAAGGAGAAACAGTATTATTAATATTGTTATTAGTGAATGTTAGTTCTGTGTCTGTACCTATGAAGTGTTCAATCATGAGCTTCTGACATGTGGCAGTTCAGTGAAAAAACATGGGCAGGTTCTTAGTCATCTTTTTGTAAAATATTTTTTACTTTTCCTTTCTTTTTCACTTCAACATAAACAGATCTTGTAGAACCTTCCTGTAAGAAGGATGCCTTATTACCAACAACAGCAACACTGATAAGAGAAGCAATTATTTTTATCATTATTCATTTTTTAAAAAAAATTTCATTCATTCATTGTGTGCTGGTAGACCAAATCAAGACAGCAGTGCTATTCTGCTAAACATTTTACAAACATTAAAAAAATCCCCCACGATGATTTAACAGCTTTGACTTATGTCTTAACAACCTTGTGATCTTATGATGTGAAGGTCTATAGTAGGCCAGTCCACTTCCAATTAAATTTGTCAATGAAATGCCTTTTATCAGCTGAGGGTCTGAATTTCTGACAAGATGTAGGGATACTTCTTTTCCTCTTGGCTACCCTGTGGAGCATCAAAGCATTTTGTAAGAATACTCTGGTGGACATAAGAAGCAATAATGAAAAGGCAAGGTCAAAAAGGTCAAAGATGATTTTTTCCCCTGTATTCTGAGGAGGGAACTGCCTCAAGTAGACCTGCTTCTACATAACCCAACAGTCAACATGCTCTTTAGACTTTGCTCCTGTTTCCATTTGTAAGAGATATTTCCTATACATTCAGTTCTTTGGTGCAAAGCAGAGTCCATACTAATGACGATGATAAAAAGCCCTTGGGGACATGACAATCTAGTGCAGGTGTGCTGGTAATGGTCATGGATCTTGTGTGCTAAAATGTGCACTATGGACCTGACATAAGCTCACAAGTATGCAAAAGGGCTGAGTCACTCCTTGCTTCTCAGTTTGTGCTGAAGTACAGAAGAGATATGACCAAGTTTAAGTTATACAGAAGAAAACAACAAAGATGACACAAACAATATTCTGAATATCCAGAATGGAGACACTGTGGTTTGATTATTCAGAGTTAACTGGCAGTGTGTGGCCAACACAGCTTAGAATAAATAGGCAATGTAAAATATACATGATCTGTTGGTTTCTCTACACAGCAATGTCTTTGATGTTTGCTGTATTTCTATTTATAAAATTTGTGCTTGCAGGCAGGACAATGTGTGGTTCCTTCCTCCCCCCCTCCGCATTTCAAGGATTTAGTTTCCTTATTAGATTTTCGTTAAAATTAGGAGAAATACAAGAAGAAAACCTTAGTCCTTAGGGGCCAATTGCAAAGATCCTTTGTACATGTTTTCATGCTGCAGGTTGATGATAGTGCTACAGCTTCTATTCTAATTAAAATGTTAAGACTTTATAGCAAAGGAGACAAGAGACAATATTTTGAGTGTCACTGTTCCTGGACAGAAGAAGAGATCTTTTACCCTATGTGTCAGACTATCCTATAGGATGACTTCACTTGCCATATAAAATGTATTTGATTTATGTCTTTATTGCTGTAGATCTCAACAGTGTCAGATGAAAATGTGATGAGTGGCAGAAGGACCGTTGTCTGTAATAGTTAATATAAAAAAAGGAACTAAATTAAACAACTTTCAAAACCTCATCATTATTTTGAGGGAGGGAATATAACAGGAGAGTCAGGAAGAAAGAAAGGTTAGGAAGAACCTGGGAAAATGTCTTTTCAGAAATTAATAAAAAATAAATAAGAGAGTTCTGAATATATCAAGGTGCGATTAGAAAATAGTGACAACAGCTCAAAGGGGAAAAAGCAAATAGTTTTAACAACAACATCATAGCAAGATACACACTTAAGAATGCTTAGAGCTTGAATATATAGCTCTTCTGGGAAATTACACACTGGAGTTACTGTCAATAATGCCCTCTTCTGGTGATGTTATCACAAGTGGGCCGTGTCAGTCATCTCAGGACCCTGCATTTTCAATGTGCAAGGTGAATTCAGCTGTAGTTGGGGAGAGAGTTTTATCTGAGTTAAATGTCGCAATCTCTTTTTTTTCCCCCTCTCAGTTCCAATGACTAGCTGTAGGTAAATTATTTTAATAAGGTAAGAGATACCACAGTACAGTTTTCCTTTTTTTTTCTTTTTTTTCCTTACCCCAAATAATGCTCTCTATGTCATCTGTATATTTATGATAGCTCAAAGACATGGGTGTGTGGATCTAATTAAAAATGTGAAAGGGTTTAGCAGCCTGCTGCTTTCCTGTGAGTCTCTTGTTGCCAACTCTTGGCAGCTCTGCTGTCACTGAGCCAAATGTTTAGTCTTCAGCTGAACTAATGCCAGTGAGCTGCACTGCATTCTGGGACCATAGAGCCTCGAGGTACTGTGTTAAACTGTCTCACATAAGGATGTGCAGTGAGCTGGACTTCATATTCAATCACCCAAAAGAAAAGAGAAGGAGAAAGCCCACTTTTGCCTGGTGAACCTCAGTGTCATATAAGACACAATGACCAATTCCTCCAGGATTTTGCATCAGAGAAAACAGTTTCTTGAGGTGGATCAACCCATGCATTTGTCTAATGTGTCTATGCAACAACAGCAGTAGTTATTTTTAGCAAATTTAGTTTAAATCAGTCCACTCTGGATACAGAATTAGAAAAGGAAATGCCTGGCTTTCTGCAGTGGGAGTCTGGTCTCTAAGCCAACGCCTCGTGTTAAATAAATATATTCTGACTCAGCTTCAGGTACCCTTAGCAAGTATAGGGCAGTTTCATCCAAAGTAAAAAAATACTTTGGCATATATTCATTCCAGTAAGCAGCAGGAAAGCCGTGTTGATAGAAGTGTGCTTAGCACAGTTACATTGCTAAATAAATTCAGGTATAACGTAGAGATAGCTAGGGTTACAGGCTAAGCTGGCCTGTAGGCTTTGATCAGCGCTCCAACTCACTTAGGGCTTAGAGTGGACTGGAGGAATTGCCAGGTCTCATGAGTCAATGATGGATTTCCAGCAGATCAGAATTAAATTCTCCTTTTAGCTGTTCTCCTTGGATTCTTTTCTGCAAGGGAAATTACTTCTCCTAACAGTAAAGTGGTGTGTGTCTTCCTGATATATTCTTTCTCCTTTTCTATTTCTCCACTGTCTCATTTCTATCTTTTGTTTTCATGTTCTGCTTATCTTCACACTATTTTATTCACTTGCCTTTCACTTCCTGTCTTTCATTTGCACTCTCCTAAATTTTTTTTGCCTCATCTACCTGTATTTCACAGCAACTTTTTTTCCTTAACTTTAATTATACTTCTCTACTCTTTCCTTTCAGTCATAGCATTCTGCCTGGAAAAAATGAATGAGCCACCTCTAATGCTAGTCCAGGAACTTGGCAGACCAATTCTGTTGCACCTTATTTATGGAAATATTTTCTTTGTATGTTTCTGAAACTAGCATAAAAGCAAAATAACTAGGTTCTTCTGATTGCAGCATTGCTCCAACTCTTAACGCTGAGTATTTAAGAATAAAATTATGGTAAAAAATGTTGGCTTCATGTCAAATACTTTTCTGTATTCATTCATAATGCTAACTATAGATTAGATATACAGCACTAAAGGGGCAGAGAGAGTGAAAAATAAAACCATTTACACTAATGATCACGCACTGTTTTTAAAAAGGCATTTAAAGAAATAGAAGCAGGCGCAAGTGTGCAACACACCTGAACTCCACCTCTTTGATCTTTCCTCTGGGGTCCTTTTTGTTGCAGTGGACCAGCTCTGGGAAGGAAGCAGGACTCAGAAGCGGCTTGGCATCCAGCCCAGGCTTTGTGGGCCACTGGAGAGATGGATAGCTAGGTGCAGAAGTGCCCTGAGGCAGGTGTTAAAATGTTGTTCCTAGTTCCTTGGTGGTAATCATTGCAAAACAATCCTGTCTGCTCTATTGGTATCAACAAGCTGCTTTCCCTGGCTCGTTGCTAAGAGACAGGACTGTTGCTTACAAGTTGCTTGATGCCTTAGACTTTCATAATTTATAGTGTATTATCTCAGCATAAAAATTTGAGGGTTTTTTTATTTTATTTTAATTTTCCACCAACCCAATAACTGTCACATAAAACAAAGGTCATGTATCTACCAGAGTAGCAGTTGCTCTTATAATATACTTTGCTTTTGTATGGGTTTGGTTCTGTGAAAAGAAAATGCTATTATAAACTGAAGATGAATATCATTTTTGTCCATTAACTTCTTGCATTATATGACTGGTTAGGTCAATGGATTCCCTCAAAATTTCTTCACTATTGAAAACATGTTTCTGTCCAACCAAGAAGGAAATGAATTGAAATTATTTCAATTATCACGCAAAAGATGTTGTCTCTTCTTGCTCTACACTTCAGCAACTAATAGTTCAACTCATCAGTCCTACTTCCATGAAGTACAGTGGTAGAGATGTTTAACCAATGCCAGAAATTACTCTTGTGCATTAATATGGTTTTGTGAATATACAAAACTTACCTTGCTAAAGTGTTTCGTACTTACCGGTAGTTAAATCAGCTCAGTAAAGAGTAATGTCAAAGTGGAAATGAGAATAATTTGCAGACTTGTTATGTTTCAAAATAATTCTGTCAAAGTTTGCCAGTTTAGAGTACAACAAAAATAAAAAATAAAATAAAACAAAGGACTTACTCTTATACTCTCTGGTAGAAATTAAGGATACTAACTGGGGATTAGAATTAATTTGACTGTATAACAGAAGAGCAGTACAGCTTGTGTCATGGTAATAGACTCTACCAATATATGTAAACAGCAACTACAATGCTAGTATAAATACTTTAAAAAAAAAAAATTAAGGCAATGTTACTTTTTTCCCCTCTTTACAGTGAGGTGTTTAGGCCAGTTAGAACCAAGAAGTGAGTAGTACAGATCTGTAGAAATGGGTATGGAAACAATAGCTAGTGCTTCCCTTGCAAATCTTATGAGGGAGTGTCTATCCAGCAAAATCGAGTTGTTTTCCAGCGTACATGACTTTTTTCCAATCAGCAACTCTAGCGAGGTTGTGCTTGCAAGCACAAGACAACATGGTCAGGGTTAAGGCACATACCACCACACCTTGTTGTCCTAGATAGCTAACGTAAGCAAAATTATGTGAAAATGTCCTGCCTATGGTGACACCTACATTTTTTGTTAGAGGTGTATTCTTGAATGCTTCAGCAGCTTAATGCCCTATTAAATATGTAATGAGTATGTCAGCCAAATATATTTTACTCAGTCAAAATGCATTCAGGTGTTAGTCCTCTTACCAGTTACAGTTACTCATGAGGTAGCCATGCCTGGTATCTCTCTCAAAAGCCCATCTAATGTATAGTCAGACATTTTCCATGACTTCCAGCAGTCTATAAGAAAAGTAGTTCTTCTCAGTAGTGTGATGAAAGATGCTATCTTCAGTTAGAAAGACAATACAGATAGAGATGAAATAAATGGGATTCCAAGAACAACTTGCATGTTCTTGAAATTCTCTGAAACCCTTTTCACTAATTCTGATGTAAATATCTCCCACTCATACAGTTACTTAAGCAAAATGGGATCCGAAACAGGAACAACAGAAGAGCCTTAGTGAGTTGTTTTTCTGTTATTTGTGGAATTTCAGTGACATGAAGTTGATTTGAGGAATCTGAATGAAGAGGATATCCTCCTCTTAATTTCCTGCTTTATTAACAGCTTTGACCCCCATAAAAATGGGGTGTTTATACACATACACATGTAATGCCATGATACATACCTCCTTTATGTAAGTTCATGTTAAGCAATTACTACTGCTTCAACCATTTGCTCAAACATCAGAAGACGGAATAGGGAGGAGGAATATAATTTATTCGTTAGCCTTCCAAGTGGGGCACTCCTATTGACTCTGTACCTGTGTCACAATACTCCACAGAACCAGCCAGAAGATATTTAGTCCAAGGAAATGGTGGATTCACATCCCTCTAAGGAACTGATGTTCCTTAGAACATCAGTTCTAAGGAACTGATCTGTTACAGAAACTTCTGACTAAAAATCTCCCTCAAAACCAATATATATTTACCATGTTTTGTTTGGCAGGGGGTGGGAGAGGGTGGAGAGAAGTGATAGTGGGTAAATAAGTGACAAGAACCACTCAATTTCTTAGGTAACATGAATTAGAAAATGGATCAACAATAATATGCCTCCAGATGGTGATTTGACCTTCTGAAAGAGTCGTTAAAATCTTTGAAGAAGGATTTCCTAGTTTTTAACTTTTGTGGCTGTTGCAAAAAGAAATATTTATGGTTGGCTGCCACTGTTTAGGTTCTTGGGTGAGCAACAGGCATCAAAGGCTTGGCAATCATTGTAAAAGTACAAAAGAAATAAGCTGCAAAATGTATAGTTAAGTGGCAAATCTACCATTTTAGTCCTTAGGTTAATTCTGGTGGGAGAAAGAATCAAAGATATGATCTTATGACTAATTTCCTGAAATTCACATGTGAAAACATTCAAAAGTTTACAAGGGATTGTCATCAGTTGTTCACTCAGGTATGTCAAGTCCATAGTCTAATTTAGAAAGTCATATCTGGGGCTCTGCCAGAAATCTGATAAATTATTCTATCATGCAAAATTAATGTGTATTCAACAGGCCAGATCTTGGAGTTCAAAAAGGAAGGGCTGATGGATCATTATGTTGGTACAGTTCATGCGTTAATAGTTTCATTTGTGTTGATGGCAATAACTGATTAAGCAACTCATGTGAACTTGTTAGATTAAGTAACAAACAGAAAGTGAGAATACCCAAAGTTTTCAACAGGTCAGTTTGAATATCCCTCAGCTAATGATGTTTTTTAAAGGTTTTGATTAATCCCCCACTATCCCCCTCCCCTCCTCACTCCCCACCCCCCAAGCTATCTCTTCCCTTGTTTGGACTAAAATCCTATCATAAACTGGGGAGGGGAAACAGGTCTGAAGGACTGTATCTCAAACATAGAATCATAGAATAACCAGGTTGGAAGAGACCCACCAGATCATCAAGTCCAACCATTCCTATCAAACACTAAACCATGCCCCTTAGCACCTCATCCACCCATGCCTTAAACATCTCCAGGTGACTCAACCACCTCCCTGGGCAGCTTGTTCCAGTGCCCAATGACCCATTCTGTGAAAGATTCTTTTCCTAATGTCCAGCCTGAACCTCCCCTGGCAGAGCTTGAGGCCATTTCCTCTTGTCCTGTCCCCTGCCACTTGGGAGAAGAGGCCAGCACCCTCCTCTCTACAAGCTCCTTTCAGGTAGTTATAGAGAGGAATGAGGTCTCCCCTCAGCCTCCTCTTCTTCAGGCTAAACCTGCTGCTGTGTCAAAAAAATCCTTCCTGGCAGCTTACAACTTTTGGGCGAATAAAGAAAATGTGTCTCTGTTGTTTTTGCATGCTCTGTTTTCACAAGCAACAAGTCTTATTTAAGTAAAAAGCTTTCTGAAAATTGAAAAAGTTTATAAATGGGAGTATTTAGTTGAAGTTCTGCTTGAACGAATTAACAAAACAAAACAAAAATACAGGGCTTATCAGAAATCACAGTTACTTAATCACCTGATCAATTTTTCCCAGGTGTTACAGGAGCTATTCTGCAAAGACACATGCTTCTGTGCTGCTCCACAGGAATTCAGCACCTTGAATGCTCACGCCCTTCTTTGGGGAAATGCCTGAAGAATACAAGGGAAGGCTCTTCACTGCTCCCCTCTCAGGCAAAATGCCCACTGAATTCAATAGGATTTTTTCATGAGTAAGTCAAGCAGGATTTGGCTTTGGAAGGACATAACAAGATTGAACAGACTTGGTTCACAGTAATGGTGTCCCATTGTGCTGTGGTATGGTAGAACATGCAGTGCTGGAGTGCATTCTGTCAGTGCCTCTCACTTCCCAAGGATATTGTAATACCTCATTATTGCAAACTAGAAGAAAAGGATCCAGTAGAATTAGGACTGGAGATTATTGTAGGGTTTTTCAGTAGTACAAAAAAAGAAAAATGAATGTAGCCATTATGAATACAGGATATTAATAGCTTACATTTGCTCTGTGAACTGTTTTTAATTCCAAGCGAGTTGAGGCAGATGACATGATTCTCAGTGCTGCCTTGCGGCTCCATTCTATCTTACGGATCCATTACCAAAAATCTGACTAAAAAGGCCCAGCTCACAAGTTGTTGGTTGTCTCCTGTGATGATCTAAGTGATTTACTTCTCCCTGATTTCCCTGACTCTACAAAGCTGGCCTGTTCTGTTGGATTTTGGAAATATGGCATCTGAAACAGGCCTCACAAAGCACCCTGAGGACTTGGCTTAGGCAACAGGGTAAAGCCTGGTGTAATCCCTGGCTCAGATCTAGATATTCCCATCAGTGGGTGACGGACACTTCTATCACAGTGTGGTGTAGCCACTCTGTCTTACTGTGATTCAAGCTCAGATGACCCATAAATCCTACATGCCTTGCAGCCTACGACCTCCAAACCATTTCTGGAAGGTCACCAGAGCTGACAGAGCTGATGCAAACCATGGGTTGTGCATTCTATGTGAGTGAGTTCTGCCCATTCATAGAGCAGGCTGTGCTGTGCCTTGGGCCCATGCCAGGAAGTACCTCAGGCCATACTCTCTCCTGGGTATGACTCAAGCCTTATACCCGGTCAAAGGCTTTTGTCCAAGTGGTAGAATTGGAAAAGGAATACAAACACAGGCTGGAACTTGAGTGAAAAAATGCTTGCTCAGGATATCATTTAGATATACCCAGTTTTCACTTACAAACACACAAGCCTTGCTTGCTTATACAAATTCTAGACCAAATCTTTCACAAATCCTGGGTATTAAGGTGTAGCAAATTTGCTTGAGACTTCTAACAGAACCTTGCTGAAGAGTAAGTGTGCCTTAATTTGTTAGGGCACCCTGGTACAAACAGGGACAGGTTCCAGATTAAGGGGTATCCCTGGAAGACATTAGGTGTACCCGTGACCTGATCTGAGCTGTGGCCATCCTCACTTGTGATTCTGATTATTCGAAGAAGGTCCTAAGAGGCACAGGAGTTGCACCAGCCCTCAGAAAGCTGGATCTTGTCTGGAGGAAATATCTCTGAATGTTAGAACCAGAGGACTGGGTTAATCCACGTGATTTTTGTGTCACACTGTCACAAAAAACAATGCTTGTCCCGTTTGGGATATTTGTCATCCATGGCAATTCATACAATTCTTGCTAGTCTCTGCTCCAAAAGAATTGCATTGTAGGTCCTTTGACAGACACAGGACATTTCTCTGAATAACATTTTGAAACATAACTTATACAGTGCATAAGCTGTATATGGGATGTGTATACAGGCACACAAATGAAATATCAGTAAGCTGAAAAATTGAAAGTACCAAGTACACAATGGAAATAGCAAGGGCCAATGTGACAATGATATTATTTTTTAAAAAATACTATGTCTGCATTTACAGAGTCTCTGAGACTGTCGATGGTACCTGGAAGGTATGCTATGAACTTCTGTTTAACACAGACCTATCGCTGATGTGTTTTATTAATTAATATTTATAGAGAAGTGTGTTAAGAATTATCTGGGTATGGGCACCAGTGTAAATAAATATATTTAGCTAGTTTTTATTGTTCCCTAAGATCAGTCACCAGAGGCAGAGAATAATATATAATTTATATGAATAACATCTGTATTTGTGCCTAAATAGAGGAGGAAATGCATCTGCCTTCAGTAGATCTCTCTTTTTAATGTTTTAGCCTGCAAGAAATGCACTTTAGTAGCAGCTTCTTCCCTGAGGAAGGTTTTGAACTGGAGTACTTGAGAAGAAACTTAGAACAGAGCAGCCTAAAGTGCCACCCAGTCCCTTTTAATTAGCACATATGAGTCCCCCTACATCCAAGATATGATTGAGAATTTCTGCCATTTCATTTTAATATCAGTGTTCTATGCTAACGTTTGTCAGACTAAGCTAAAAAGCCACTTCTTTTTATGTTGTTTCCCACATGCAGAGCAGACCTCTTACATTTTTGTTGGCTGCTAACGTACTAAGCGTTTTTTGGCAGCGTGCAGTTCTGGATTGAAGCCATGCATGCAAGTCTTCCACAGTAAGTATGGCCCAAAGGATTATAGATCAATGGATTTAGTTATCTGGTGAAGTTCCCCTGCCTCTCTGGTGCTATTAAAAGGTTTTGCTATTGTAACGAGCACCAGAACTTTTCATTTTAAACTTGCCCAACTGAGGCTCCCGCTTAGGCTGCAGAGTGTATGAAAGTTACTGGGCTTCTGCAGGCGTCTTTACTGTCATGTCACTGCAATGGAAGTCCAAGAAAAACTCCAAACAGATATTTCATACATTTGAAGGCATAAACTGTGCATAAAGGGGGGTGGAGGAGAGAGAGAGTAACACCCATCATTGCAGTGTGTTTTCTCAGTGTAATCAAAAGATGCTGTCTTACAGCAAATCGTCCTCTAATTAGTTCATAATCAAATCCTGAGAAATGGGTTAGAACCTGTTTGTAAAAGCCTATTGTCTGAAACACTGTGTGCCTGAAGAAAAGGAATCCTTAGTCCCTAGAGCTCAGGGAACCATGGCTCGGCTGCCACCGTTGGCTGAGGACTAGTGGGCACTGCCCATTGCTCCCTGCTCCACCACTGGCTCTGGTGGTTTTGTGTGCTGTTCAAAGCTACTGATTTGAGCCCCAAAACACCTATTTCCTCCTCCTTCCCTCCACGATGCAATGTGAGCAGCTGCAACGGAGATTTTCTCTGCAGTGCATGTGTAGAGATACCTCCTGTGTTTGGCATCCCCATACAGCAAAAATGTATCATAAAGCCTTTCAGGATTTGGCCCATGCTGTGTGTGAATATCTTGGCTTTCAGGTTTGAGGGACCAAGCAGGTTTTTATTTGCTTTTTTTAACCCTGGAACTTCCTGGGGACAGAAGAAGTCCAGAATTAGCTGATTTAGCATTGTCCTTTTTAAGGTGAACAGAATAAGCCATTCCAGGCATTTTCCTTAATAGTGAACTCTTGCTAGCTGGTAAAAATACAGCTCAAGCTTGTATCTGCCCTATGTATACAGAGAGTGGGAAGGCAAAGGGGAGCTCTTCTATACTTTCCCACTTTCTTTACCCAAGCCTCTGTACGACTTCTGACGCCAACCTTGTGACTGCCAAGGTTCGTAGGGGTGATGTCTCCAAGAAGGGAAAACAGAAGAAGAAAATTCTGGGAGAGTAAGTTCAGCCTTCCCATCTTTATGTTAGTAAGCTGAAAATATAAAAAGTCATTCAGCACAGAGGACAGATTCCAGCTCAAGCCATAGTTTGACACAGTCTAAGTTCTGTCTAGTAACATTTTATTGCCTGGTGCAGCTGTCCAGAGCTGCACTGTATATTTATGAAATTTTTTGCTGCTGAAAAGACTAACACACATCAAAATGACTCCATGTCATCCCAAGATGACCCTCTCATCCCATGATTAAAACAAGAATTACCAACAACAAACCATCCATGCCTGTTAAGTCAAAGTCTTGCCAGAGTGAAAGCCAGCTTAGCTCAAACTCTGCCATCTCTACCACCCCGAACCAAAATAAAAATCTGCCAAATGAGGGACAACATGCAGTGGAAAAGAGTACCAGTCCTGAAGAAGTGATCTGGTTTTGATAAAAATCTCACTACTGATCTCAAGATTTTGTTGTCCATGAAAAGTACCCTCTATTGCCAATTGTCCTGAAAAGCTCTTCAAACACAGTAAGTATACCCAGAGGTAGACTATCAGGCTAGTACGGAAGCCACATAGTTCTGTATTGCAGAGAACAAATGGCAAATGTATTTTTTCATAAGAGCAGCCAGATAAAATAAGAACTAATCCAAATACCAGACTAAGTCCAAAACCTTTATGAGAGCTCAGATAAACACCCCCTAACTTATGCATATAAAGTATTGTTCAGCTAGGAAAAGCTCGTCTAATTTTGCTGCTGTCCCAGAGTCCCAAAAAGTCCTGTGTTACAAACACCATTCACATAAGCTGAAATTTTGGACCTGTATCCAAACGGAATTTCTGAAACCTCTGACATTTCAGAGGTTCACCTTTCAACAGATTTTTGCTGTTTCTAGATTTGTACAGTAGCAGCAAAAAACACACCTAGAAGTCTTCACATTCATTTCCATTTTCAGATCTTTCTGAGACTCTGAAAATTGTTGCACACATATAAGATGCTAAAATAACTACCTTTCCTGTAGCTAGAGTGCACTAAAACTGTTTCCTTTGACGGTCTCTGTTACTGCAGATTGTTTGAAGTTAGGGAGGAAAATTGGGATCTGTACTTTCTCAAAACTGGAGCTAGTTGGTGTCTGAGGTTTACTCCAGCATAGCATAGATGTAGGAGCCAGCCAAATACCTCAGACGTGAATGCCGTCTGCTTAGGGGGGCAAATGGGCCTTGAAGTCTCTGTTCCTGGCTGTGACCCTTTCCCATTTATGTTTCCATTCCCAAGGCAACACCTCAGCTGGTTACAGTCCACTCATTGTCAGCACCTGCAGGTGTCTTGAGGTAGAGTTCATCTTTATTTGGGTTTTTCGCTCTTCTACTTCATCTTTATTTAAAATAAACAAACAAGCAAACAACCCCCCAATTCATCTTTTTAATATTTTTTTTCCACCACGCTTTTTTTTAAAGTGGTTGGATTTAGTTTGCCCTAACTGAGCTCACAAACACCTACATAGACTTTTTCTTCTTTTTTTTTCTTTTTGTGCTTGCCCATTTCTTCTTGCTTTTACCGCAGTGATCTCAGAGTCCTAAACTATACAAAGAGACTTGAGAACTTCACACCACTGTCAAGAGCTGTTGTAGATGGTGACAAAGAAAAGCCAGACAAAGTCAGGTTCTCTGCCACTAGCTCCAGCATAATAGCTGTCAGAGGAAGAAGCACAGAGTTAGGAGCATGGTGGTTAGAAGTGAGGTTGTTTTATATCTATACAATCATAAGGATTCCTCTCATTTCCTCATAAGAATGGGAAAAGAAATCTCAAAAACAGTATATCTAGTGTAGTCTAGTAGCAAAGGATTTAATGAAAAGTTGTTGTCTGTTCTTTTACTAAATAACATCAACAATTTTCAGTTTTCTTTCATTTCTTATTTACCTGTGGGGGTATTGTGTTTAATTTAAAATATTTCTCAATAGCTTGCGAAGGAAACAATCCTAGAAGCGAATGTCCAAACCTGTTTTCTTCTAGTACGTGACTCATACCAATATTATTCTCAGTCTGTGTTTATATGTTAATGCAATCATACCTACGTCCTTCCCCTCATTTCCCAGCATGTTTTCTTTCACTACTTTCCTTCTAGCGCTCCCCAAAGATTTGCCTGTATCAGTCCACAGTGACTGATTTACACACTAGAAAGTCTCTGAAAGCATAAAGATGCATCATGCGTAGCGCTGCCTCAGTTTAGAGCAGGGACATGCACAAATTAATTCCCATGATATTTATGGGAACTTAAACATAGAGGGGCAGAGAATTAAAAACAGGAATGCTCCCTAGCAGGCAGGGAGACTGCTGGCAAATGTATTCTCTTGGATGAAATCTCACCAGGAAAGTGTGTGGAGCCTAAACCTAGACTTCACATGCCAAGTTCTTCAGTCTGGTGCTGTGCTAGATGTACCAGTCCAATCTGTGGTAGTGCGTGACTCAGCCAGACCTCACACAGCTGAACGGAGCTTAAAAGTCTCTGCCTATGAATTCCTGGTTTAGGCTTCACTTTCTCTGCCTGTTTTCTATTAGCTCTGTGGGTTTTCAGGCTTTTATGGCAATCCTCTGACTGAAAATTACTGCTGCCCAAGACAGCCTGACTGCCAACAAGGTTGCAAACACAGAAGATCTTTTTCAGTAATTCTTTGGGGGCATAAAAGGCTGGTTATTTTCAAACTTTTCATTAAATGTACATTTCTGAAAGCTGAAACGTTAATTTCCACACAGTCCCTTCTCTCTATTTCTCTCTCACTCTCCTTTTTAAGCTGACATCAAGAATTCAGGCACAGAGAGACAAGGAATGAGTGCAAATATATTTTTCATGTAACTCTACTAAAGTCAGGGAACTTAGACTAAGGAAAATCTGGGGCCACTCTGTTTATTTTCTTATTCTGGGTTTGCTTAATTTCATGCCACTTAAAATTACATTTAATTGCATCAGTTCTCTATTTCATTTTCAGTCACACTCCTTTCCCAGCATGTTCCCCAGGATACTGGAAGAAGCAAAAGGCTGTATTAGTTTGGAAAAATGCAGATAGTTCTGAATGTGTGGACACTGCTCACTTCTCAAGTGTGGGAGGAATATTTTACTGCCCACCTACTCAGAAATCAAATGTCTAAATCAGGTTATTGAAATGAATTAACCTTAGGAATAATTATCTGAAAAGACATTTATTCCTGCCTCAAAAGGACATCTACTACCATGTAAGCTTTTTTATCTGGCTATCGTAAGCTCAGACTTATTTCAGAAAATAACTGAGGAATGCCTAAATCCTCTGAGGCAGCAGCTCCTCAGTACTTGGTTGATCTGAAGCTGCATTACTGGCAAGTAAAACTACTCATGTAAAACTCACATTGTTCTCTAGTTGCATTTTGAAACAACAACTTATACTCTGAAAGCCCAAGGCCTCGACGTGTGGCCATCACTGCCTGGACTGGGAAGATACAACAGATTGAGAATTCTGCTAAAAAGCCTCTTGCAGAGGTTCCTTGGCACTCATCAGCACAACCTCTTGGACCAGATTCACTCTTACTTTCATTTGCAAATTCAGTAAACACTCACACAGTGGAGCTTAATTCTCTTGAAAGTTCATGGCCAGCAAATTTCAAAGTCACACATAGACGTTCACATGCATGAGTAGTCACATAGGAGATTGCTCATTCACCAAGGAGCAAAACGGTGCCACGTGACTTATGGAGGCATTCATAACTCAGTTACATGTCTTGAATACTGTATATAGAATAGTTTGAGACAGCTGTTCATGATTAACCCAGAAAGGTTTTGAAATATTTACATTCTTCCTTGTGGCCTTCATTCAGCAAGGTATGCAAGCATATGTCTAACTAAGCAAATAAATAGTGGAGCATGGTAGGAAAGCACAGTGCGAGGAATAACCAAGAGGTTTTACTTGTCCTACCCTTTTTCAATGGAGAGGCAGAAAGAAATTTGGTCACAGAAAAGATATAGGTAAGGAGACAAAAGTGGCCACAAAAGTGGAAATGGAGTGGTGTGACCTGTTCGTGGATCAGTGCTCGTCCTTAGAAAGGTGGAAAAAGTCCCACAAGAATAGAAAGCACATGGTATAATTTTGAAAGAAATCCCTGTTGAATATATTTTTAATGCCAAACCCCTTTGTTGCAAGTGAGCTTGTAGATTTTTCATGAGCAGGAGAAGAAGATACATTCACTGGACGATTTATGCATTTCAAATTATTTACTCAGCTCACTGCAGAATGAATTGATGTGCTGCAGAAATCCATATTACATCTATTTCACCTTCCTGTAGCTTTGAGAATACATGGCAAAACAGCTTTACTTAATCCCATATTCATGTGTCCTATGGGAGAAAATCTGGGGTTTTTTGTTCTTTTTCTGCATCTGTGTATTCATTAAACACATGCACACACACAAAAGCACTGAAATATGAAGAGATCCCCAAAAGCAAAGCAAGCTGAGTTGGAACATGTTTCTGATTTTGTTTTCCAACCTGCAACAGTGAACAAGTCTCAAAAAAATGATACAATTAGGTAAGACTGCAAAGTTCTGGAGAAGTTCTTTGAACACATGTAAACATAATGCGTGTAGGCAAATGTTTAAGTTGCTTTTTTTACTTCTACAAATTTTGTTATAAAATCAGGTGTCTCTGACTTCTTAGGAATGCCAAATCAACGTATTCCTTCAAAACAGATAATTGCAAGGAACTGCTCTGCTTCTCAGCTTCTATAGTTTTGATTGTTCCACTTTCAGACTGATAATGATCAGACGCTTCAGTTGTTTTAAGCGTTCATTTGCATAATACAGGTAGTTTGGGAAACATCACCTGCAGTCCCAAATATAGTGCGTTAGACACTGCAGACTGAACAAAAAGGAAGAATCACACTGAGTTTGTGCAACTAGAGGACAGAGACAAGTCTTGTGCTTTCATTCATTGTCCTTTGATCACAGGGACCTACATTTTATTCCATCCTAGGTAGAATCATGGAAAATATATTTGATCTGATAGCTATATCACGACTACTTTAATAAGCTTCTCTCTCAGATTCAGGATTGAAGCATCTAGATTTAAAATTCCCTTCCAGTGCCAAAAGAGATTAAATTTGACAGATTAGGATTTATGAATACTGTTAACATATAGCAGAGGTCATCTGATATGGTCACTCCTATATTGTTCCTATGAGAGAGTGTGTTGTAGTGGTTTGGAAGTAGCATTATGGAAGATATAGTGTGTGTCTTGTTACCACATGTATAATTAGGATCTTAATGAGAAGCTTTCCGTTAACATCATGTTAGGTCTAGTGACCTGGAGTGATACAAAGTCAATGGACCCATTACGTTGTGTGCCATACTGTACAAAGTCCCACTGAGAGCCACAGAATATTGAAGGGCCATCCATATGATGCCCTTAGGGTCTATTCTACCTTCAATACATATGCATAACTCTCATTAATGTTAATAGAAGTTATGTCTGAATAGTTAAGGGAGAACAGACCCTCTATTTAATATGAAAGTGTACTTGGAGGTGATTCCACGGGAGCTTTGGGATCCAAAACAATGTCAATGAAGTTACTACAAATCAATAGGTGAGCATCAAGTGAAATCAATGGGATATTGTGCACAGTCCATACTGTATGCCCAATATACATTGGAAACACAACTTTCTACCTCTCCAAACCTTCCCAAAAATGGCCTGTGGTATATTTTAAAATGGAGGCCACTTAAGCCAAACTCGTTATAATTATTTATTCATCCCTTCGTTTTATGTAATAGGCTTAGGAAATCATCTCCATTTTACAAACAAGAAACTATCTCACCTAACATTCATAGTCTAAAGATCAGTTTAATCTATTTTTCTAGACTCTTTTTATGATTTGCAGGCACTATAATCCTCCTAAAGCAGGTAATAGATTCTGATTGTATGGAGACAAGTCAATTCATCCTTTAGGGGTGCAAATTTCCTCCGCTGACTGCATAAGAAGTGTAGACTTAGATGACTTGCATTGTGTGACATGAGCACAACCACTTGAGGGTAATATAATATGCATGTAACTGCATGAGGACTTGAACTTTGGTTTTCAAGGGTCAGCCCAACTGCTGTAGTCACCATACTGATTTTGTTTCCAGATCCCTGGAAGTCTTATATTTTAAAAATGTAGTGTTTGCATTATAATAACCTCTGTGCTATTCAGCATCTTTTCTCTGGAGAGCAGCATATTCTCTGTGCAACTGTAGGCAAAGCTGCAGAGGCACTGTAGGATTATAATCTTCATCCTTGACAGAGGATGAGGATAAGTCTGAGGTACTTAATTCCTTCTTTGCCTCAGTCTTAACAGTAAGGTAAGATGTTCTCTAGGTACTCAGCCTCCTGAGACAGAAGACAGGGAGGGAGAGCAGAACAAAGCTCCCATGATTCAAGAGGAAATTATTAGAGACCTGCTCAGCCAATCAGACATTCACAAGTCTATGAGGCTGGATGGGATCCCCTGTAGGGTATTGAGGGAGCTGGCAAATTTGCTCACCAAACCCCTTTCCATCATGTACCAGCAGTTGTGATTGACTGGGAAAGTTCCACTTGACAGGAGGCTGGCTGATGTTATATCCATTTACAAGAAGGGCCAGAGGGAGGATCCAGGTAACTACAGGCCTGTCAGTCTGACCTTGGTACAACGGAAGGTCATGGAGCAGGTCATCTCAAGTGCTATCACTAGGCACATGCAAGACCAGGTAATCAGGCCCAGTCAACATGGGTTTACGAAAGACAGGTCCTGCCAAACTAACCTGATATCCTTCTATGACAAGGTGATGCGCTTACTGCATGAGGGAAAGGCTGTGGACATAGTGTACTTGGATTTCAGTAAAGCCTTTGACACCGTTTCTCACAGTATTCCGCTTGAGAAATGGGCTTCCACTGGCCTGGACAGGCACATCCTTTGGTGGGTAAAAATCTAGCTGAATGGTCAGGCCCAAAGAGTTGTGGAAAATGGAGTTAAATCCAGCTGGAAGCCGGTCACCAATGGTGTCCCCCAGGGCTCAGTGCTGGGTCCAGTCCTGTTCAATGTCTTTATCAATGACCTGGATGAGGGGGTCAAATGCACCTTAAGTAAGTTCACAGATGACAGTAAGCTGGGATGAAGTGTCAATCTGCTTGAGGGTAAGGAGGTTCTACAGAGGGATCTGAACAGGCTGAGACCAATGGGATGAGGTTTAACAATGCCAACTGTGGAGTCCTGCACTTAAGACACAAAAAAACCCATGCAGCGCTACAGGCTTGGAGAAGAGTGGCTTTAAAGCTGCCTGGCAGAGAAGGACCTGGGGGTGTTGGTCGACAGCTGACTGAATATGAGCCAACAGTGTGCACAGGTGGCCAAGAAAGCCAATAACATCTTGGTTTGTATCAGAAACAGTGTGGCCAGCAAGACTAGGGAAGCGACTGTGCCCCTGTACTCAGCCCTGGTTAGGCTGCGCCTCAAATACTGTATTCAGTTTTCCGCCACTCACTGTCATAAAGACATTGAGGTCCTGGAATGTGTCTAGAGAAGAGCAATGAAGCTGATGAAGGGGCTGGAGAACGAGTCTTATGAGGAGCAGCTGAGGGAACTGAGGTTGTTTAACCTAGAGAAAAGAAGTCTGAAGGGAGACCTTATCACTGTCTACAATTACCTGAAAGGAGCTTGCAGAGAGGTGGGAGTTGGTCTCTTCTCCCAAGTGACAGGTGATAGGATGAGAGGGAATGACCTCAAGCTGCATCAGGGGAAGTTTAGATTGGACATCAGGAAAAATTTCTTCACTGAAAGGGTTATCAGGCACTGGAACAGGCTGTCCAGGGTAGTGATTGATTCACATTCCCTGGAGGTATTTAAAAGATGGGCAGATGAAGTGCTTAGGGATATGATTTAGTAGGTACGTTTGGGTTTGATGATCTCAAACATCTTTTCCAACTTGGTGATCCTATGACTCTAAGTGTCTGTAAGTATATGAGGGAGTATTGTTTTAGAATTTTTTAATTAATGATTATAACCCTAAGACCCTAAAAGTTCTCAGCATTGGCCTAATAGCTTCCACTGAAACCCCCGAGCAGATCCCCTTGACTGCTTGACTGCCAAGAAGTAATGACAGCAGGCCAATCTAATAACTGAGAGGAGTTGGGAGCTGGGACCTGATGCTCGGCAGGTGGGTGTAGTAGCCTTATTGATGTGGGAGTGGTCCCATAGCATCCATGCAAGAAGAAAAGAGCATCTACAGGGAAGGTTATGAGGTTCAAACAAAGTCCAGTGTTCATCTTCTAGTCTGCACAGCTAAGGTATGTCCAAAGTTAAGCCAGTTTAATTTAGGTAGGGACCAAAGGTGAGTGCCTAAGCTTAAAGGCACTTCTCAGGTGAGAAGGGATTGTCCATTGCTAAACTGTAGGACAAACATCTGTACCGTATCTACATTGATCCTGAGAACAGGTAGTCAAACTTCCAGGCAGGAGGGAGGCAATGCACTCAGGACCCTGACAGCCATCGCTTCAGAGTGGAAACTCCCAACTTGTTTTTGTAAAACATTCATGCTGTTACATTTATCTTTGTACTTGCAATAGAAATGATCCAAGTCATTCTAAATTTTGAAAGGAGATATGGATCATATCTCTGAGTGTAGCTAAAGGAGGGTCCAATGAAGACATAAATGGATGTGCATCAACCAAGGCACTATTAAGTCAGCACGGGTATGAGTTAAAAGCTTCTGCATACCTGGGGCTTTATGCTACAGCTCTCTGCTGCTAATACAGAGACTGGTAATGAAAAACTATTTATTGTGTCATTAGACCACCTTGGAGCTAGGACAGATGCAAGGATAGTTTTGAATTAGCAAAGGATGACAGAATGGGAAGATACTCTACTGTAACGCCTTCTCCTTACCTAACCAGTGACTGCTACCACTTCATTTAAGTATCTTCCCATGCCTCAGGCAATGACTTACCTGTGATTACTCGAGGACCATTTGATCTTTTATCAAACCACTCTCTGACTCACCATAACCTGTTCTCCACCTAGAAGCGTATTCCCAAGAAGCAGGGCCTAGTCATCAGCTTCAGCACACCTAGGTTCAAAGAAAGAGTTAATACTACTGGGAGAGATCCTCTTACTGCTTCCTGTAGTCCCTGTGCTTGAGAGCAACCATCAAGCCTGCTACCATTCTCAGGCAGAACACTACACATTAAAAATTGCCACTACAGTCACTAACAGGGCTGTGAGGACTGTGTAAATTGTTGCCTCTTTGTCACATTATACCTTTACCTTTTCTCATGCAAGTACGCATATTTGTGAAAATGCAGTCTATTTACCCAACAGACAGCAATGATTGTCTCAGGGGTTTAAAACACTAGAAACAAAAATTTCCACTACAGTTAAAAAAAGAAATCTGTGGTTTGGAGTTTTTCAATGTTTCATGTAATAACAGTCCTAGTACTTGTACTGAAAAATATATGAGAGACTGAAATCTTTTTGAACAAAAAACAGATGAGGAAGAAAAAAAAAAGACTATGTGCATACATGTATATAGTTTATCAGTCATACCTAAATGACGTAGTGTTTGCTTGTAGATATATCCTTCTCTGTATGACTATACATTTAGCTATATGCAACCAGCATGTGCTTATACCACATTTAGTTAAAAAATAAAGACTTCTATTCATATCTGCTTTGCTAAATGCATAAATATACAGACAGTTTCTTGGCCACAACTACTGCATGCTTGACAGATATGGTCACCTCATACCAGACCTCACCTAGACCTGGGGCAAAGACAAATCCTGTTTGATTGATTGGGATATTGCGTATTCATTCATTAGTCCAGGCTTTGGCAGACAAGACCTGGCAGGTATCTTCTTGTAAGCAGACAGCTTTCCTGGTGTGGTCTTGGCTTTTCTGGCAGCTTAGCTGTGAAATTTTATACACTTCTGTGGCGTGGATTAAGGCTATCAGGACTCCAAGATTTCTCATATATTAGACAGCATATGCAGACTGAACCCTCTTGCTGTATTCCCTGTCCTTAAGAAAACAAAGTTTACGTTGCTGCTGTTGGGCTTCCTATGTAGGATGGACCTTGTGCTCTTTTTTCAAAGTTACTTTTTATAAAGATAGAACCTGGAATTGACAGCAAGTTTCATACAAGTCTTTTTTTCCAGTTGATTTCAGCACACTCTCCAAAACCCAGACTGGGTTTTCGTATTCCCCCTGGAGAGAGAATTCAAATAAAAAAGAGAAGCTAAAGAGATAACCAGACACCAAACCAAACCAAAACTTTCGGTGGTAATATGTGGTTTATAAGTCAATCACATGTCAGAAGTAGATGTTTCCAGGCTGCAGCGATAGCTCATCCTTAAGGTTGATATTAAGACATGTAAACTGAAGCACTTTGGCTTACTGAAGCAGATAGCTGAGGAAAACATAGCTCATATTGATCATTTAAATTCTTTCTTTCATTCATTATTTTCCCTAGACCATGCATCCACTGCTTTGTAAATTTGCCTGGAAAAATTTAAACTAAATCACATTGCAGAGGGCAGGATTTGTTCAAAGCAAACAAAGTTAATCAGTTAAAAAGGATCGATGAGGTAGAATTAAAATAAGTGTTCTCAGTTTGTATTTTTTAAAAAAAAAAAATTGCATAGTATTTAACTGTTAAAAAATGCGTTCACATCCACTAGAAGTCTCTTTTTGTGCTGCCAGATTGAAATAAAATGCCTTATTACGAGTAAAAATAAGGCCCAAAGTTTTGAAGTGGCTTTCTATAGGTATAGATTCCTGACATGTGAAGGTCAAAATAAAAAAAAAACAAAACAACAAAACCAAACCAACCCAGCAAATCCCAAGTTTAATAAATTTGGCCTTTCCTTTTAAAGAAACAGTTAATATAAATTATGCATTTACACTTTTAAATTGTTCAAGTATATTAGGCTTTGACTTTTAAATTGTTCAGAATACATTAGTCTTCAAGAAAGAGAGAAAAACGTGTAAATATTGCTGATCTGATTATTTTTTTTATTATTCAGTCAACATGCAGTCTTCATGTTCAATTAAATAAGGCTGCAGTATTAGAGTCTCCTCACTACCACTCATCCAGTGCCAGGTCAGAACTAAGCACAGTTTGAGTCTCTGAAACTGGAAAAGCTTGGAGTCATGCTTGATATGATGAGTATGATCTGTCCTGTTGCCTTCAGTCTTTAATACAGTTTCTCATTCTGCAAGGAGTTTAAAAGGTTTGTAGGTAATTACAAGCAGAAAAAAATGAATGCATTTATTGAGGTCACTATGACATGGCAGAGGAGGGAGATCAATATTCTTTTGAGGGCACTCAGAGTTGTTCTAATATTATTAAATAATTAAAAATTACTAAATGATTCATGCTTTGTTTTGCTTTATTCATTCCATGTTTAACTGGTAGGAATTTCTGTTTCTTGATTAAAGACAACTGCATTTCTTGTGAGAGCATGGCTAAAATTGTTGTGTAGTATTATCAAATAAAAGATTTGATAAAATAGACCTTTTGCAAATGCTTACTAAACATATGTAATTTCTACCAGTGGGATCAGTTTGTTTCCTCCAGTAGCTTGTATGAATAACTTTCCCATTGTATTAGCAATAGCTATTCTATAACTACTTACTATTTGGATTTAGTAACTTTGGTTGTGGGTTGTTCTTGTTCGTCTGTAATTGGTGCTGGATCACATTCTAGAGAAAACTTAATGGAGTACAATATAATTCACACACAAATGTGTTTACTGAAAATTCTGCCAGTTGCAGAGGATAATACCCATCCCAGATACTAGGTGTCTTAACAAAGGTCCAAGAATACAGTACTGTCTCACAAATTCAGTATAATACTAAATCTTAGAAATCTCACAAGAATCTCAGCCTCAAAGAAACTTGGATTTTTTTATTTTTTTTTACATTTATAATCATTTGTAGCAATAGTTATTTAGATAGCCAAGAAAAATGGTGAAAATTATTACCTCAGACAGCAGCAAATGAAAAAATTAGTGTGATTCATTACTTAATATAATTATATTCATTTAAGGGAATCCACTTACACTTTGTAGCTGTATTGAAGTAACAGTATGCACAATTGACTACTTACACATGAAACATGTATTTTCAAAAACAGGCAGAAAAACTGTCTATGCAGATAATCAGACATTTGTGCATCAAATGACAGACAAGGCCACAAATTAAAAGTAGTTGCATAGACAGGGATAGAGACAAGTATAACATTTCCTGTTTATTAAAGATTTGTTTGATAGATAAATGCTGCATCTTCAGCAGATAGTCATAAAAAGTTCATAGCTGATTCTTTTACAAACCAGATAAAAGTATTGTAGTCTGCTTATTTAATGATTTAGCAATTCTATTTCTTAAGATTATTAGCACAAAAGACTTGGTTTTTAGTGCTGCATCAGTGTATGTGTAGCTAGAATAGAAAATGCTATGTAAATAAAAGTATAACAAGGATGTATTCCCACAGTAAAATTGGATTCCCTGTGATATGTTTGTATTTAACGTGGTTCATTCTGAGCATATGATTTTTAAAAAAGCAGCAATTCCAGGGAGTGGACATCTGACGGGCAGGGCTGTTCTTAGAATTGGCTACCCCTTGGAGTACTGAAATGAGAGAGCAACGTTGTTGCATTGACAGTTCGTCACCTATTATTACGTGAGTGACTTATCTAAACAGGGCTGCACTGTAAAACAGACCCCATAGAGCATAATAACATCCTGACACCAGCAAAATGTTTTATTGTGTACCCAACCTAAATAAACAAACATGAAAAGAAATCAGAGATCAACTCTCCTTCATCCTACCAGTCACCACAAAACATATAAAGGCAGTGGTGACGACCTTTTCCTCTTCATGGTTTTTCCAAAGCGCGAAGGCTTGTCTGCAAGGGACAAAGGGACAGTGTAGGTGTTATTGACCTTGTGAACAGAGATGAGGACCAGGCAGTTAGGTGGGACACAAACTGCTTTTTGCCTGGCTGTCCAATGCTTGCCCATTCTGGATGTAGGAATGTACCCTGATCAGCAGAGCGGGCACACGTGCAGTCCTGCTTCCAGCAGTGACGTGGCAGCTGTGCCCTTGAAGAATGCCAACGCATTGTGCCTGCCATAAGCACTGTGGTTGTAGGAAGTCCTGCTGCTCTGCCTATTCTCCACCTTTCTCCCCTCTCTACCTGGTTCACAGTTAATGAGGACTATGAGTTAATGCCATAATTGACCCTAGCTAATTAATCATCTAAACTCCCCTCTCTTAAGTGCATTAGTGAAGTGCTTTGCCCATAGCCACTGAAAATCTCCACTAGTTGGGATCAGTCCGCTCAGACATGCAGGACTGGCTCTAAACATGCAAGATACCATTCTCTCCAACAGTTCTGTAAGTATGGATAATGGTTTATCTTTCCTCTGGTATCCACTTTTTGGTGTTTCTTCCTCAGCTAAAATTTCCTTTAGAATTGATAATGGGGGGGAAACTGAAAACAACATATAGGAACATAGTATTAGTGAGCCTTGTGAAAAGTCCCAGGGCATCATTATTCAGGAAAAATAGTAACTTCCAAGGTCAAAGGCTAATTCTGGACTGAGAACTGAGGCACAAACATCTTTAATGGCTTACCCTAGGGAGTCTGTGGCATTGCTGGGAAATGAACCCAGAATTTCTGAATGCCAGTCAAGTTCCATAACCACAAAACGGCTCCAGGACTAGCTGTAACCTACAACTGCCCCTGCCCAAGAATTCAGCCAGGCGCCTCATAATCAACAAGAAGTAGTTTATTGCTCTTGATGAAGTACAGATAAATCTCTAGTGGATGAGTCAGTAGGAACCAAGTAGTTTTTCTCCAATAAGACTTAACATGGTACATAATATATTACGTTGCCTTCTCTTCCAGAGCAGTTTTCTTCCTTTTCACAGTTTTTGAAGTTTCATCCAGTGTTGCAAAGCATACAGAGAGAATCAATTCCTGTTGATCCAAGATAGAGATGAACCCTCTTTAGAGGATAAATATTCATGTTTTCTTCTGACAGACTTATTTTTCCAGGATTGAGAATACGTCAAGATATTTTTAGAAACAGTAACATATGACAAACACTTGCCCGAGTGCTTTATAGTGAGGCCTTCTTAAGGGGCAAAACATTTAGCAAAGAATGGTGTAGGATTCTGTTAGAGAAGTATAAAGAAATATACGTGGTTATGTCAGTACGGAGTAAATCAACACATCCTTAAGACTAGTATTTCTGGGGAAAAAAAATATAACAAAACAACACAGACACAAAGAGGCTTAATAATTTTTCAACAACTGGTTTTACAGAGGCTCTTGCCCCTACAGAAGATTTCTTAATCTTTGAACGTGCCTAGTACAGTACCTGGCTTCCCTGCAGTAAACTAAGGTGTTCTAGCCCCAGTGGATAAAACTACTTCAACAAATGCCTGGCCTTGAACTCATATATACTTCCACCAATTAAATATCATATTAAATTGACTTCAACTAACAAGCGGTGGCAAAAGGAAGGAAACCAAATAACAATTTAAAAAAAAGACACCAAAAAAGGAATGCAACCAAACCCTGATTTTAATACACAGCTTTAAGGTCAGCTAAGAATTTTCAGTAAGAATATTTTCCTTTCTTTTGGAAAAAACAATTTGCCTTTAGGCATGACAGAGTCGAAACTAAATCAAATTCTTCTGTGGTCAAGGTGCAATAGAAATATTCCAGGCCTTTTTCATGCTTCAGATCCATCTTCTTGGGAAATAGTACTGGAGAAATAAGAACCTTTTGTAAGAAGTCATTGATAAAACCTTACTGAGTCAAATTATCTTCCCCTTCACTTTTATGTGCCGTAACACTTCTGTGTGTTGCGAATAGAAACTGTATAAGGCACTTCTTTGAATACGTAAAACAAGGCAAAAATTAACAAAAAGAGTTTCTAAGTACCAACTCTATTAGTTAAGTAGTATAGGACAGTACCAGGCAATATCCAGAGCATTGCCAAGTGCTGGGACTGAAATTTGAATTAGAAAATAGGCTCTATTTTCCATAAAATTATTTCCATGTATGATATAATGGAGAAGATTACATCAATAATGCTGCTTCCGATATTCTTTAAAATTCATGTGAGAAACTTCACGGAAAATCTACCAGAAGGAAGGGAAGAGGGCAGGGAGGAAAGAAAGAGAGAAAGAGAAAAAAAGAGAGAAAGAGAGGAAGAGAGGAAGGAAGGAAGGAAGGAAGAGAGGAAGGAAGAGAGGAAGGAAGGAAGGAAGAGAGGAAGGAAGAGAGGAAGGGAGGGAGGGAGGGAGGAAAGAAGGAAGGAAGGAAGGAAGGGAGGGAAAGAGAGAAAGAGGCACAAAGAAAATTACTCTGTTCCTCTGTCCAGAAGTGCTGTTTCAGTGAGATACTTAAGCACTTGTTTAACTCTCAGTGCATATGTGATTCTGTTAAATTCAATACACTCTGCTGAATAAGCCAGCTTGTTTCCACAACTTCAATTTGCGATGTGTTCTAAGAAAGAAATGCACTGAAATTCAGGTTTGCCTGGCACACCACACTGCCCTCAATCTCACATTGCAAGACCACAATGTCTTTAATTAATAGAATATTGTACTATGAAAGTTAAGAATGAAAATTATAGCTTTTTTGCTTAACTTTCATATGACACCTGATCACTGCTACAGGGAATGCTTAAGTTCACATAATAGTCACAGATTAAAAGATAAAATAAATATTTGATCTGATGGGTATGAAATATGCTTACCAAAACATATTTACAAAATTTTTAACAACACTAAGTTTTCATGAATAATCAATTGACTTTTAAGATGACAGAATAGATTTAGTACACACACATTTTACAAAATAGTGTACTTCAGTGGCTAAAAGGAATTGAATTTTCACCAATGCTTTGCATAAGAAATTCTACTGTGATATATTCAAGGTTACTTGATGAGAGTGCTCTGGTATTTCCTGTTTAGTGTAGGTTCTATGTACATCCATATGGGGCTCATCAAAATCTACTGTGGAGTGACTGATCCGCATTTTAGCTAACTACAAGAGCAACTGAACTTCTCCTGTAATGCTGTAAAATGAAATGAGTAATGTCATAGTCAGAAGTAATTTACGATCTGTAGATTTAAGCCTTGTTTATATACATAGTTGCTACAGTTTAATTAAAGTGGTGCTACCCTCCATTTGGACAACCTTCTGGTTTAGTTGGTTTAGTTTAAGCTGAATTTAAGTGGCTTACAAATAATTCAAAATCTGAGTGTCTACACAGAGCTTTCTGCACTACCTAAACCAAATCAATTTAAAGTCAGATTTTTAATTGAAACCAATACAACTCAACAAATGTCCGGGTTTCAGATCCAGAAGGGACTACATGAGCTACTGCAAAGAATGAAAGTCCACCTGATATTTATTAGTGGTAAATGCAAAGGAATAATTTAGAAGAAAGTGCTAAAAGGAGTACAGATGGAAGATGTTAAGTGGAACTAACAATAAATACAAAGGCTAATAATGAGAACAGAAAAACTCAAATGAGGTTGAACCAGATTCGTGGCCTCATGTATATCTGCTGTGGGTTGCTCACTTTAAGCCAAAACCCAAGTAACTACAGGTAGGTGCACAGGGATGTCTCCTCCAGATTTACATCACTGATTTCTGTGCTAATAAAAAGAAATTTGGAAGGCCGAGGAGCCTGTAGTAAAAGCAACAGGCACAGGGATGAGATTTTGCTAGGCTTACCACTTTGTTACCTCTGCTTAGCACTGCAACAGGACCTGCTGGTAGGAGAAGACAAAGCCTTTACAAAGAGGAAGCTTTCGCTTCTGTATTTTTTTTTTCCCCGGGGCAGGATGGAAGACAGATATTTATAGCAGGCAATGAAGAGTATGCATAAAGTCTGTCTGGGGCAGGCCAAATATATTTTATCAAGTCAAATTACCTTGGATTTCCATGAGAAATCTGTAACTCTGGCCTTCCTCAGTATATTGGCACAAATTCTTCATCCTGATGGCAATAAGGTTGCTCCATGTATGGCTGCACAAGAAGCTAACAAAGGGTTCCTACAGGCTATTACTTCTTGTGTGCTCATTCACTTCCCTCATCCCATCATCATTACCTGTGGGAGCAGGATACCAGCACATGATGACAGAATTTTCCAGAAATATAGTGACTGCTGCACTTTCTATTCCCGTCTAATTCAACAGCAGTGCTTTGCACTTGTTGCCAGATGGCAAACACTCTAATTTCTATTGACATTAAGGGGAAGTTGTACAAACTCGAAAGGTAGGAAAAATAGTCTACTGAGGCATGTTCTGTGATGGATTCCAACAGGGTTTTTCAGAGGCTGATCAAATCAGGAGATGATCTTTTCAAGCCATTAGGAAAGAAAATCCAACCACCAGGACTGTCCTGATAATTTATGGTATTATATCTTTCCCGTGGGCATATACATTTTATTTTAAGTGGTAGCAATTAAGAAGTTGAAGAGTTGTAATATGGGTACTTAAGGTCATCATCATTTATGCACTATAGGGTCTTCAGCATACCTTGCTTCACAAAGGCTATACAAAATATGAAAGCATCAGAATGTATCTGATTTGTGTCTGACTGTATCTGAAAACACACACACATGGGCTTGGATTCATCTACGTTGATGTAAAAAATAAATATCCGCACAAATTAAGACATGTACTTAAGAATGTTTCTTAGATGCTTTCCTAAGAAACATTCTATAAGGTAAAGCCTTAAACACCATGTCTACATCATACGTATATGTTTCTAAAGACACCAAAAACATCTCACAGTTTGTTGATGAATGGTAACTGAAAAGACACACTGATTAATTAAGTTTGAAAGTTGTTGGTTAGACAAGCATTTCTGTAGTGAAGATATCTTAGGAAAGTAGTTGATTAGCTTTACAAATTGAGAAACATGTTGAGATCTGTATGAAATCAGACCTGATACTCTCTTCCTTGCCCTAACGTAATTTATGTGTTTGATAGCCTGGCCCTCTAGGGAATACATACTTAAAATGTATTCAGCTACTGTCAGAACCCAAGAAAAAAAAATAACCTAGACTTTGTAAGTCTTTGATTTTCTCTCCTAAGCAACAAATAAAAGAAGATCAAATCCTATCACTGTATTGAACTTAACCGTACATGTGCCAGTGTATTCACATATTGTTTGTGTGTAATGAATGAGTACCCTGTTTTAAACATATGAACAAGTAATGGTTAGGACTGACTCCTATGGAAAGTCATATGTTACACAAACACAGTCATAAAACAATATTGCAGGTTTTATTTTAATCAAGACTAACACCAGGAGATATACAATCCTTAGACAAGTCTACTTTCTCTGTCTGCTAGCAATTACGTTTTTACACTTGGAAATAAAATAACGAAAAAGGATATAGAACTGATTAAAGATTTTTGCCTATATTATCCTTTCAGGCATATCCAGTACATGCAATCCACTCTGTTCCAAACTGAAAGTTATTATATGTTAAGGCAGGACTGAATCAAAGCCCAGTTACTATATGTCAATTTATAGAAGTCTGGAAAAGTCTTAAGTATGGATGCTCATGACTATTTCTACAAACTGCTTATGTAATCTAAAATAGGACATGGTTATGAGATTCCAGACTTGAGACAGGTCATTGTATTGAATCAGCAAAATACATGGTCTCTTTTGCATTTGGCTTTAATTGTGTTGTATGTGCATCCACTTTTCAAACTAATATGTCAGCCTTTAGGAAGCAGAAGGCAGTGGTGCACATCTTCTTACCCATGTGAATACCTGCTTGAATCCAAACCATGATGCCTTAGGGTTATACTTTTCCATGTTTTCCTGTATCAATCTGTTTTATTGATGTTATATTTGGACTGCAAGATTTGTGGGGGAGAGGAGGGGCTGGAGAATCTGACTACTCTTTGCTTGCACATTACCTAGGACAAGAACAGTGGGGTTCCACAAATGGACCTCTGGTTTGTGCACGTTTCCGGACCTGTGCAAACAGCAGATTTGTATGCCATAGCATCTGTACCTTGGAGGTTTTTTTATGGCTCTGGGTAGCATTAGGCTACCCAGGGGACTGCTGCACCAAGGCTGACAACAGTGACACTGTAAGCAGGTGATTAAAACACAGAAAGATCCTAAATCTCAAGGAGTTTTTTTTTCACTCCTCTTGGTTTGAATTGAAATGTTACATTGAGCCAAGGAAACTCTCAGTCTTCAGGATGAAAGTGCACAAAAATTAAAGGTAAAATAACTAAAAGTAAAAAGGCAGTTAAGAACAGATTAGACAATCTTAGGGATGATAGGGTCATTGGTGTCTATTAAGCTCAGTGGGCAAATGCAAGCCCAGGCTCATGAAATTCCTCAGATTATGTCTGCAAGAAGTTGTACTTAAGCTTTAGCTGTATAGGATCAAAAAAGGGAATTGTTGTTTTAAAACTGGATTATTTGCCTATTTCAGTCATGATTTTGGTGGGTTTAAGACCTGTGAGTATTGTACCATGAGTGTAATAAAATCATAGTATCACAGAATAGTTGAGGTTAAAAGTGATTGAGGTTAAAAGTGATTTCTGTAGGTCGTTTTGTTCAGCCTCTCTACTCAAGCAGGGCCATCTAAAGTGAGTTTCCCAGGGTTGTGTCCAGAGGGCTTTTGAATATCTCCAAGGATGGAGGCTGCACAACTTCTCTGGGTCCCTTGTGTCAGTGCTCAGTCACCCTCACAGTAAAAAAAAAAAAAAAAAAAAAAGTATTTCCTGATGTTCAGATGGAAATTCCTGTGTTGTAGTTTGTGCCCATTGCCTCTGGTCCTACCACTGGGCACCACCAAAAAAGTCTAGCTCCATCTTCTTTACACCTTCCCTTCAGATATTTATACACATTGATAATATTCCCCTTCTCTTCTCAAGGCTGAACAGTATCAGCTCTCCCAGTCTTTTCTCAGGAGAGACGCTCCAGTTCCTTAATCATCTTTGTAGTCCTTCACTGATCTTCCTCCAGTAACCCTGTCCCTCTTTTACTGGGGATCTCTCTCTTGTACCAAAGAGCACAGAACTGGATACAGGGCTCCAAGTGTGGCCCCACCAATACTGAGCAGAGGAGAAAGATCACCTCACTTGACCTGCTGTCAATAATTTGTATGATACAGACCAGGATACCTTTAGTCTTCATTGCAGCAAGGACACATTGCTGTCTCGTGTTAAATTATATAAACAGCTTATGGGAGCAAACACATTATTTTAAACATTCTAGTGGGCTTTTCTTTTCCATTTATGACTCCCAGTGGTTTTGTAACAATCATGTAAACATATATAGGGCTGTGCTACGCTAACTTGTCAGCTCAGCTACAGGATGTGTGCTGCATGGTCAGCTGCAAGAAAGCCTCAAATAGTGCCAAAGGGCATCATTTTAACAATACAGAGAGCTGTTCCATCTTTACATACATTTAATCCTTGGCCTCTCTGAGGAAACTGCCAGAAAGACTGACAATTAGTGCCAATTATGATGGACTTTTGAAGTTGGCCCAGTAATTTAATTGCTGGTTAATAGATGCAACTTGGAAGTCTGGGAACTTTGTGGTCTCATAACTCTCCCTTTCGTTCCCGTTCTAGACCTGCCATTTCACTGGGTTGTTTCATCAAGGGAAGCAATTATAAAAGTTGATAGCAGTTTTCTCTAAATTGCTGGCAGGGAGCCAGCATTATGCTACAGAGGTGCGTTGCACTGCATCAAGTGGGTGCACTGAGTGACGCTTTGTAATGATGTGATGTGGCTATGTGATTAAATACTGGCTTCCTGCCGAATCATTCTCCCTGGGAAACAATTGTCACAACACTTAGCATCTCTCCCCATTTGAGAGTAATGTGTCCTGCCTTCAGCAAGAGGGAAAAGCTTTTATTGTTCAGGGTGAAAACTTGATGTCTTTAACTGGTGTCTTCTTCAGAAAAACCCTTCCCGAGGCAAAAAAAGCCTGACAATTTGGTCTCAGGAAGGTTTTGTCTTTCAGTGGGATACCATTAAAAATAGTGAAGAAAACCCACAGCAGGGCAAACAAATTGTGCTGTTTCCAAACTAGTCTTTCCATTCATTTTCTTCTCCTCCATATCCTTTCTACCACCTTTAGTCCAGAGCCTACTCTACAGACTTTCTGAGTAGAAGAACTTTTATTAAGATCTGCTTCCATATTTGCTAGGACTCAAAAGAACTATCTATACTGGCTCCAAGCAACTGCAGAAAGTGTGGGACAAAGCACACTCCTCTGAGATTCAGTGCTTCCCTTTCTACCTCCCACGCAGCCAGTCACCACCCATCTCCCTCCAGTTCTGTACCAGGACTTTTGAACAAAAATATAGGAGATCTCTGTATTGGTGACAAATAACATTAGACTTAATAAAAGGACAAACCTCCTTCTGGGAAAAGATGAGAGAATGCCAAAATAAAACTAGTGGTCATCTGCTTATCTTAAACTCACTTGAATATAATGCCAGGAGAGCTCTCCTTTTTGTTTATAAGGAATTGAAACCTCTGGCAGTTTCGTAACTAATCTCCATCGACCTATTACACTTTAGGGACCAAGCACCTACTCTAGATTCTCAGCACTCAGTGGAAACACAACTCTTACACTGAGCTAAAGTGCTCGGGGTCCTTGACAGAGGAGATCTGACTCAGAGACTGAAAAGTGGGGGACACCTCTCATACAGCTAGCGCCATCTAGTGACAGCTACTAAGGGGACCTCCAGTAGGCTATCCATAAGAGCCTATTTATGGTACTAAGAGAAATGCAAAAGTTTACAGAAGAAAAGGGAAAGTTTTTATCTGTCTCACCTGAATCAACACAAGTTCCACACGCACAGCTTTATGCACATGTTCTGCTGTCATAAAGTTTATACGTGATCATTGAAGCCTCTCCACATACGCCCAGCTGCTGCATGCTTCCAATATTGGCAGGCAGGTCAAAATTGCAGTGTACACTGCTCACATATTGGTGTAATCAGTCCTGGAGGAACTGATAGATAAGTGTGAACGTACAGTACAAAGAAACGATCTGAACCAGAGCCGTAAAAAACCCTCCTAGGCACAAATGCTGTGGCATGCAAATCTGCTATTTGCGTAGGTCCAGAAATGTGCACAAACCAGTAGTCCATTTGTGGAACACAACTATGTCCTTTTCAGATACAGTACTTATTTAGATCAGTTTAAAAGTAAATTTACATGAACACACATAATTTCCAATTCTCAGTGAAGAGCATCTCCTGTATCAAGGGGCAATTGTGAAATGTGATGGCACGTAACAGTCTACCAGGGTCATATTACTAACAGATGCCTTTGAAAACTATAGGTACAGTAGATGTTAAATTAATGTTTTTCTTGTCAAGTTCTTTGCTTTCTCCTTGCAGTATTCTCCTGAATATTCTTTACTAAATCTGTCACAGTATCAATAAAGAGGACATTTTTCATGCAGTGAAATGGAACACATTCCCAAGATCTCCTTCACATATAAACCTGACTTCTTCTAGAGAGAAGAAACTGATGCAACTCTTCTGAAAATTTCAGTTTATTTGAAAAATATACTTATATCATCTTAAAATTCTATTATTTCTCTCATGCTACTTCAGGAATTAAAAGGCACAATGCCCTTACTCATTAAGGAAGTTTGGAATGTCATAGAGTTTCCTTCACATTTATGGCTAAATAAGTAGAATAGATTCTATTATTCTAAGTTTCATACTTACAAAATCTGAAAGAAAACTTAATAAACAGCAAATAAATACATTACATAAATTCATTTTCATTTCATCTTACTCTACTACCTTTCAGACAAATTCATTACTTCTGACAAAATAAATCTAGGTAAACAAGAGATTGCCCACATCTTTAAAATCAGTCAGATCCTCAGATAGGGTTAACTGACATAATATGTCCCATATGAGAATCTGATTTCATGTTCCTTGATTTGAGAATAAAGCATTCACTATGAAGAGATCACCACTATCTTCATGAGATATATATTTTTTCTTGAAGACTCTAAACAAATGATTCTGTGATTTGTTTTTATCTTCTCTTTGAGATTGTTGTACATGTTTATATGGAAAAAAAATCCTGAATATATATAAAATCTGAATGGGAGGCTGCCCTGAAACATTTCAGGGCATATAGGCTCAGAACAACCCCACGAACTTTAACATTAGCTTTAGAGCCCACAATCAGCCTGCTGAGAGGTTATAATGCATGAGAGATCTAGCTCAAATCTCCCCAGTTCACCTTATTTGAGAAATGAAGACTTTTGTACACTTCATCTAAATTTTGCACACCCTTTTCTGTGAAAGAGACATCAATCCATAACAGGAACTTTGAGACAGAGACATACCAAAATAACCATTTATGCAAAACCAGCACATTCTGGATTGATATATTTCTGTCTTAAAAAGACATTTGGAGAGAGGTATTAACTACATTTTTTCAACTTTATAATTGTAATTCCAAATTCGTGGTCTTGCCAAATTGAGAACTGCAACTCCTATTCTATCAGGGCTTCAAAAGTACATGCAGGGATGATACTGAAGGCAAAAAATGAAGAGGTGAGCCTCCAGCTCTAATATTCTCTCGTGTCGCAGTTGTTCCTTGACATGCTTCTACATCACTTCATGCATTGTGCATGAGCAGGACTGTTGTTCCCTTTGAGGCAGAAAAATTACCCCTTGGCACCAAGTATTTAAACCAGGTGTCAATGAAAAAAAAAAAGCAAAAATGAAAATAATATCTTACTTGACATTAGACTAGAATGAATTAATTTGCTATTGATTTATTTATTCAGAAGCTTGATCTTCCTTAGTCATTTCTCATACAAAACTGTGAACCAATGTACCTCTTCTGCATAAAAAAAAAGAAATTATAGTATTAATCAAAATCAGATAAATGAGGCAAATAGCTCAACCCTGCCCTTGTGCCTAACTAATTATTTTGAACAGCTCTGGTCTGTTCACCTCTGTGCTGAGTTGGTAATGTATCCGCCTTTGGTCGATTCAAGATCTCTAGCAACACCTGTGGGACAGTCTTTAATTAATCCTCTGTTACTGTTGTAATTGCATTATCCTGAGGGAAAGCCTGACTAGCCAGGAATATTATTTTAAACGTATACTGTAAACAACATATGTCCTCAGGAGAGTTCAGTTAATACAAGCATTTTGACCCTTTCACTGCTGGGTGCTTAACAGTTTATTTTCATAACCACTAAAAAGGACTTGTTCTTTTTCATGTGGGGTTAGTTAGACTTCATGCTTAAAAACTATATAGAGCAATTACATATCTACCCACCAAATAAAATAATTGCTTACAGGCCACTTAAAGTATTTCCAGATAAATGAAGAAGGCTTTGACATTTTGCTCTGTTCCAGTTTACTTTCTCGTTATGAAACACAGCCCTTTGTGAAAACAGATTTCTCTAACGGTGGCATAACCTCTACCTCTGCTGTACTTTACATATAAGCTGCAAAACAGTGTGATATAGGCCAGCAGGACCTCCTTGTTCTCCTCATTTCTCTTACACATTTGATATAAAGGCAGTTTTACAAATCCTTTCGAGTAAGAGAGTGGAAGCCTGGAGTGCCGCTCCTGGTCTCACAGCTCTTCCATGAATTTTGTCAATTGTACAAAGTCAGTAAAATGTCACATGTCTAGGTCTGAATATTTTGATTTCTAAAAATATGAGGACTTTTTAAATATTCTAAACTCTGACTAAAATTACAAAGGGATTTCTCTTTAGTGGGCTTCTTCATGCTTCATTTCATAAGTTTTCTGTTGTCAAAGTAGAGACACAGGACTTCCTCTGCTTTCATTTACTCAAGGCAGAAACAGGCAGAGTATTGCCTGTGATTTCACCAGCTCTGGGAGGTTATGCTCAAACCTGTGAAGTGTCAGAGATTCTCCTGTGGAAAGCGTTATGTAACTGCAATATATTTTTAGCAAAGACATGAATAAAAAACCAAAATAGGATTTGGGGCTTATTTTGTTAGAATGCCTTGACCATTTTTTTTTAAACCACTTTTCTTACTTCCCTGATCCACGCATACCAGGCCTGACAGGTGTAGCGTAATGAGATCAACATACTAGTTTAAATGCACAATATTATGGAAGGTCAGTCTTCTGTAGAGTTTTTAAAACCTTCACTTATTTTAGGCATTATTCAATGATGTCACTAAAGCATGGGTGGATTCACCTTGCTTTCTGATTTCAAGGAATGATATAATAGCCAAAATTTGTCACTGGTTTGTGTACATTTCTCCTCCTAAATATTTTTTCTTCCTGTTTGTGAGTCAACTGCCCTACAGCTATCTCATGTAGCCCTTGCACCAGCTCAGGTAATACTCCTCTTCTGTACCTTGAAATCTTACCCTGTCCCAGCACCTGAAGACATTCTTAACAAGCATATTCAAATCATGCTCTAGCAAACCTCTTCTCTTTTCTTGCTCACTTTTTTTTCCCTGAAGTGTTTCAACAACCTTTCCTGAAGCTTCAGAATGAATATTTTTACAGAACAAACACAATGAAATAAATCTTCTCACTGAGCCAGTTTGGAAATTAAACGTTGATTGGATTGCAACCAGAAAAGCATGAAGAAAACATACAACTAAAGACAAACAAAACACAATTGGCACAAACTTATTACCTATAATAGAATGGGCGGATTAAAGGCTCTTAGGCTTAATAGGACTAAGCTGAGACCTTCCTCATGACTATCCCCATAAAAGTGTTATCTGACCAGGAAAAACAGTGACAAAAAGTTAACAACTTCAACGACTTGTATAATGCCATGAAGACACAGTATATCAGAAAAAAATATGAGAAGAAAAATAACAAAAATTTGTTGGAGTGAAATTACGTTTTCCACAGTGTGAGAAAAAGATTATGACCACAGTAAAATCATACAGGATTAGACTATAATGTATGAAAAACATTTTTACAAACATAAATATTTTCTCTGAATTTAGGAGAAGGGGTGACTGATTCATTTATAAAAGGAAAAAGCAAGTAGTACATTTCTTAAACTAACAGTTCTGACATTATACTATGTGTATCTCTCTTCTGGAAAATTTATTAAGCATTGAGGAGAGGCAGGGGGGAGAGAATAAGAGAGAGAGAGAGTGACTAAATTGAATCTCTCTGTTCTTGCCAGGTTTTGCTGCTGTGGTGAATTATCGCAAACTTCATAAATGTAAGTTAAATGGGACCCTTGAAGTCTCAGTCACTTTATTTCAGCAGAATGTAACCATATTCCAATTCACACTTGAATTAATTGGAGACTACGTAGCTTTGAAAGTCTTAAAGTGCATGTCACACCTATTATAACACATTTTATTAATCAGCGACTTACATTAACAAAGGCCATCCAGCCCAGCTTTCTGCAACTCTTTCAGGAGAATAAAAAAAGTAAAAAAAAGCCAACAGAACCAAATCACCCTTATTTGTTCTTCACATACAGTAGCTCCACAATATCACAAACTTGTTATGTTAAGCAGACACATTAGGAACGTGTTATGTGGAGCATTCAGCTTTACTTAGATCAACTTCATTAATAGTTAATGTTAGATTTTTTTATTAAGAACACTAAATGTTAGTATTTTGATATCAAGGGTTTCTTTTCTTCCACTCCTTTATTTTCTATACATCATCCTGCATGTCCTACCTTCCTTTGATATTGTCAAATGCTAGGATTGGCTTTTGACAATGCTGATATAGTGCTATTAGTCAATATTCATAGGTGTAACGTGAAATGTTTGAGAAGCCCCTGACACATAATGGGAACATTAGTGATACTCAATGTGTACCAATGGCAAAAAAAAGTTTTTTCACACACGACTCCAAGCAATCCAAGCATCACCACTCTGGGTGCCCTGGTATATTTTCATGAAGTACAGAATCATAAGCAGTTTCCTTTAGTTCTATCCATCTGGTTGCCTGGGTGAGCAAGACTATGCAATTGCTATGCACATAATAGCAGTAGTATTAATAACTTCTGAAAACATACATTATCCATATTCATTATAACAAATATAGAATAGATAAACTATAAATAAAAATTGCTACTTTGCTAGAGTGCAGTGGGAATATTGGAGCTACAGAAGGAAAAGAGCAATATAAAGGGATTTAAATTGGCAACAAGTCCAAGTCTGGGGATATTTATACGTACACCAGCCCACAGAATTCTTCAGAAACTTTAGTGGGTCATTCAACACCACTTTTAAATGAAAAATAAACATATGTCTTATTACCTGGGCTCTTTTTATAGGTTTCTCATTTTTGTAAGACATTGCAGTATCATTCTTTGCAAAATGATTCAATGGTTTCTGTTTAAATGTTTGCACACAGGTGCCAGGTTAAATTCTACCATCTTGAGTACATAAGTGTTATAGACTCATAAGTGATAGTCTATAGAAAGCACAGCTGTAAAAGACTTAACAGAACAGAATGATCCAGTGTTGTACATTGGAGTGTTTTGTCCACTTCAAGTTTAACTTGAAGCAAGCAGCTATGTATCTGTCTCTTCCTTTGGGAGCATTTTCAAAACAGTTGAACACACTTTTCTACCAAAAGGTTTCCTGATGCTAATTCTAAACCTTCTCATTCTCAGGTTTAGTTCTTGTCTCCCCATCTCAAGTAGTATCAATAAATTAAATAACATACAAAGAATCTGACCTTCCAAAACTGCAATTTATATTACTTTCCAAAATACAGTGTGCCAAACAAACAGACAGACTATAGAGACAGCAATATATGTTTTTAATTTTGTTTATTATTCATTTGTTCATTCTATGAGGCCTCACATAATGTTTGTGGCTGACCTTGAATTAAACTACATTCCCACTCTGCTTACTTTTCCCTGAAACTCCAAACAAACAGAAGAATTTGGAGCATGACATTTCAGCATCTCTGTTACCTCTACACACAGCATCAACACAACCATTTCTTCTTGCTTCTTATGGAACATTGACAAGCTGTTGAAATTTCTTACATCAGACAAATGGACTTTATTATACAAGAGAGCACTTCATAAGTGCAAACCTTTTGGGATGACAAAAACCCACTGAATTCTCCACTTTCCACCAAAGCTGCCAGCAATTTCCTGGTTTTGGCAGACTTACTAACAAAATTCTGTTAGTGAAGGCAGAAACTGTAAGCCTAGGTCCAGTTGCTGCCAGTCTGCCTCACACAGAAAACAGATCTCAACTTTCCACATCTGATCATTGTTTGAAGGGGCATTTAAAAGCTTACATTTGAGGGAATTTCTTTCTATAGTCAGAACATTTAATCCTACTAATATCCAAGCCATTCAGAAAGAGAAATGGAAAAGTCACTTCAGATTAAAGTGATGTGTTATTTCATTTCTTAGGTAAAAATTAGGGCCTGATCTGAAAAGATGTCAATCATCCTTAAAAGCGAGGGCTTGAAACACATTGCTGAAAATACTTACCATTTCCCAGGTTAGAGCCCTTAAAGCTATTAAAAATGTTTTCACTTACCATGCATACAGGAATATTTGAGTTTTAAGCAGTGTTAGACTTTCCAGGAAAATATTCAGTACAGATTCACAGTGAGTTATAATGAAAAAAATTACCCTGTTCAACATGAATTGCAAAACTGATGTCAGTGAGTAGGTTTGGAGATGGAAATTATGGCAACACCAAAGACAGAACAGATCTCTAAACACTGCTTCCCACACAGGGCCTTCACCTTTAACATGTAAACAGTTTCTTTTGAGCAGTCAGATATTTCTTATGTGGTCAGAGATATCAATGACTTATTTCATGAAGATATGCATGTAAGAAAACAAGAAAGGAATATTAATTTCTAAAGAACTGTAAGAAATACAGAGAGAAGAGGTCCTTACTTGTACCTGGAAAACCACCCAACAGCTTGATTTTATTTTTTTTTTTCCGGACAGAAGCTGCAAAATAACCACTTGCTTAATGAAAAAGCTATTTTTTGCTTTACAAGGAAGTGACCGATCTTCCAGGAAGATTCTCTATATGTAGAGCTCAGGGAACACAGCTACTAGTCTAGACCTAACCCATGAGTTTTATAAACAGCTCAAGGCATCTGTCTCTGAATTAAGCATGCCAAATTTTGTCCATTCAGGACTGTTTGCCAGTCCTTTTTGAGGCTTAACACGAGGCATGCATCTGCACCTGTGCTTGACACACTGCTATTAATTGCACCGTTTGTAGATATAAGCTGCAATGCAAAGCAGTTGTGCTAGTAACTGGGTTCACAATCTTCTGATACCATAAGGTAGGCTGCACCTAAGAAGATTGATAGCTAGTGATGCAAGAGCACAGGAAGAGTTCCAGAATTAAAAATAGATCCTGAGACTTCTCTGCAACAGGAAACGAGTGGAGCAGGATAAAGAGACATACAGCATCTGGAGAAGGAGAACGGCCTGGGATAAAAATGAAAAATAAATATTTATAATATAACTGAAAGTCTAATGTAAGGTATTTGAGTTAGTGTCTTAAGATAACTGCCAAGGTTAATTTTACTTTCCTGAATCCAAAAATATGTCGCTGCCTAGTTATGCAGAGGTGTATCTAGCATTCCAAATGCGTGTAAAAGTGTAAGCAACAAATAGTAAGAGTCTGAATATAAAAGACAAATGTATTAACTAAGCTTATCCTGAACTGTTGTGTTTGGGGTTTTTGAATGGGGTTGATGAAAGAGAAAGTCAAGTTCAAATTGTTCAAGGCTCAGTGAATGGGGTCCTCAAGAAGACTTGTCAACTATTTGGCTGATAGACCACAAAAATTTAGTTAATTTGGGCTCAGGATTTGAAGAAGGATTTTTCTTAGAGTCTTCTTAATACACAGGAATTTGTGCTGAATTCTCAGTATCCAAAACTGTCAAATAAAATCCACTTTCCTTCTTTTAACCTATCTGCAGCGCACACAGAGGATAGAAAAAGGGAAATAAAGACCAAGATACATATAAAATCTTAGGGTTTAGACTTTGTAAAATTCTTCTATCTAAATGCAGATCTGTGGAAAAATATCCTAGAAAATTTACATCCAGCATGCAAATTTGTGCAGTATTGAGAATTTCCAGTCACAGTTCTTTTAAATAGAGTGAGATTTGCATTATGTTTTGATTTGAGTACCCAGGAGATCAGAGACATGTCCTGTTCTCTAGTTATCCATGGCTCAAGTTCACTATAAACAATGTTAAGCTTTTCTGTAACAACCATGAGTCGTTAGCTTAGATATAAATTAGTCCCATTATTGACACAGTGGGGTTTTTTTTCTGTACTTCCAAGAACATTCAAAAGCAGAACTATCAGTCATAGAAGAAAATTAGTGAAGAAATAACTAGTAAAAATAATTCTTGTCATAACTAACTTGTCTTCAAAGGACTTAGACCAGGTTTGGAATCTGTCCCAGGTCACCTTAGCATTTCATATTAATGGCCTAGGACTCTATTTCAGCATAAAAAGCTGGAGAAGCAATACCAGAATATCTGGCAATTTGTGAAACCACTGGACTTCATGTTGTGTTCATTTGAATAGCAATGCCCACAGTAACTTTCCTGCTGGTACCTCTTACAGAGTCCTGCATCTACCAATCACTTACTTGTTGTCATTTGCAAGCATGACTTATGTTCTCAAACTTTCCTTGCCTTTTTATTCCTCACATCTCATTCAAGGTAATGTTTAGTGGTTGGGGCACAATCGTGGGCATACAAGTTTCCTGGGTTGTCTTTGCTTTATAACTATGATATTTTTTCTGGCTTTAATTGTTTTGTAAAACAACATAAATTTCTTCAACAAGTTGTGGGCATGTTGACCTAGTGGTTGATGTCTATGGGCCACTACCTTTGTTCATATTAAAAGGCCACCCACCTACAAAGCAGGATGGTAAAAATCTAGTCTTGAGACCTCAGTTGCCTTCTCAAATAGCTGCAAGAAATAAGAGGGGATGCTGATTATGTTGAGCTCTTTAGAATGAAAAACTGGGAGAGAAACATATCCTAAAGCGCAGGAATCTTCATGGAGAATGGATCCAGAGCTGGTCATACCATTTTTCTGTTATGGTTTGTTTGAAAGGTGGTTTAAGTGAATTAGCATTGAAAATAGTCATAAAATTTCACTGAAACATTTTTAGAACTACCTCACAATCTTCTTGAAATTTGATGTAAAGAAAATTATAAGCAGTTTGCAAGTATGCACATCTCACTCTGCAAATGTCTGATATACACAGGCCAAGCAAGAGCAACATCTAGCAGAAATATAGGTGAGCTAGGGTAGGGTATGCTGTCAAGTTAGAGAGATCACCTCCAAATAGTAGATAAAAATGCTGATTTTTAATGAAGTTTGGATAATGGGCTGAAAAAAAAAAACCTGTGAAATTGATAAGGTCCAGTTCCCTTGTAGTGTCTGTCATCATTAGAACTTACTCTGATCATGTTATCAGCTCCTGCTTAAGTGCCCCCAGAAGCCTGAACATCTTCACAAATTATGACTGTAAGTGAGATACACAGAAGACCTCAGCTGGCCAGTGCTGACTCTGAAACACATAGAATATTCAGACACAAGGAAAAGGAAAAAAAAAAAAAGATACTATATCAAAGCAGCTTTAGTTTAAATGGTTGAAACTTTCAAGCCCAAATTCAACAAAGCACTTAAGGATGACTTCACTGAGGCATAAGCATATGCTTGCATGGTTTTGTTCAGCACAGGTTTACAGTAGAGCATAGTATTCTTCCTCAAAGATCTCAAATAAAAATAACATTTTTTTTCTTCTTTGCTTTTTTAATTAAGGTTTCTGTGACTCTGCAACCAGTACAGCTTGTGACACTGCAGTGATATAAGAAATCCATGCCCAATTGGACACGATAACTTGACAATTTTGCTTTGAGTGTGAAAGTGTTCACACAGTTCTACCATCTAACACCACTGACACTTACTTATTCTATCTCACACTGCAGCTGTTTGCATGCTGTTTCTTCCCAGTTTCACTGCTGTTCTCTACTTTCTGACTAGCTAACTGGTGTTTAACCGAACTGCCAATTGAATGCTTTTCCCTTCCCTCCATGGGCAACAAAGACAGCACAACTTAGTGACTTGCTTCCAATTTCAAATTTAATATATGTCTGAAAAATTCCAGTCTGAGTCTATTAGTCACTAAATGAAAATAATATCTTGAGCTTCATTCTTGGCACCCTGTGCAACTGCTTCTGAAATTGAAGGAAGCTGTGTGCTGTAATTGAGGATGTTGTTTGTCCCTCACTGTTTAATTAATATATCTGATGCGATACCAGCTCTAAAGGACTGGCCCTCTTCCTGGCCTTATCAATAGCTGAATATTTCAGATGGACAGAGACACTGAACTATCACCCTGTTAACTGGATTGTTTCTCTTCACAGCACTATGGGTAGTTTTTAGTCTGGATACATGAAACTGATGTACAGTTATGTGGTCATCCCTTCAGATTTTGCAGTACAGCATCCACTACCTGCACAGGTTATATCCATTCTGCTTCTGAAAACTGAGAACCAGGAAAGCACATTTTGCTTTTCTTTTTGATCTTTCACAGTGTGTACAAGCAGTTATTTTTTAAATGACATTCACCAACTACCCTCTTTTATATATTACCACCTCCACTCCACATGTACACGTGTTCTGCAGCCCTTGGAATCCACAGTGACATTTGGTTTTACTTATAGAGGATACTCTGCCATGACTGTCACCAAAGTTATATAATTGGAAGGAAACAATAAAATGGCAGATTGCTTGTTCTAAATAATTGGATAGACAGGGTAGCAAACAGTGGGTTATGAATAATCTTCCTCAAAGGATTTGAAACTTCAGTAACTCACATAACAAAAACACACTGATATCTGTCCTCCTGTCACAATGGAATATTTTTAAGATCAAGTTATAATGTTTTACATTACCTTTTAAATAATTTTTTAAAAATACGGAGAGAAAATCCTCAGGATTTTTGCTGAACCTCTGTTTAAAAAAATTGAAACCAAAATGCTCAACAGTGTTCTTAGGGTAGAAAGTTTCTAGCTTTTAAACAATGTGAAAATACCAAGCTCGGTACTATTAATTAGTTTTCAGTCAGCAGAGCACACAGAGATCCTGACTGAAATCACAACTCCAGTGTGAGAAATGCTATCCACACAGCTTGCAGAAGATAGTCCTGCCTTATAGCAGATTTTATCCTATAGACTGTTATTGAGGTGAAAAAAAAATAAGAGTTTTATACCACTCAAGTGGGTTAATAAAAGAGCATGGAATAAAACTGTTTTCCAGTTGCCCTCTCAGCTAAACCAAAATCACTAGCGTTCACTGGTTATATATTTTTGTGCATCCTAAAAACTAGGACTTGTTCAATACCCACTGGGATAAAAGCTAGCATAATTGAAAGGAGTAAGTATTCTCATCCCCCACTTTGGCTCTTCACATTTTAGAAAAAAGCTACGCAGATTTGAATCTTCTGTGACATCCTTCCAAGTGCTGCAGAAAAATCTGAAAGCAAATTTTACAGTCAGAGGGGGTCTATGTGGTCACTTGTGGCAGCATGACTAAATGGCCAGTTGCTGGCAGCCCTTCCTCATCTTGAAGACATCTATCATCCTCAGCTGAAAGCTCTTTCCATTAGAGAACGGTTCATCATAGATCAGCAGTTGTCCCCACTAACACATACGTAAATGAAGGGTCACTTCAATGAAGTTGAATGAACATTTTATCAGTGATTTACCTTGGATTTTACCTGGATCTCAGCCCTTCTAGAATACATGCAAAAATTTCCACTGATACCAGTATTCTCAGGAGCATTGTCAATTTCATCACCTGTGCAGCATCAGGCTTTTTACCAATACAAGTTTACTTATTCACTAGAAAAGCATGTTATTTTAGCTCACTGGTGAGTTCTGGTGTTGTTCTTCTATTATTACTCTTCAGCTTGAAAACAGTATTGCACCAGGCTTTAAGACCATGTTTCTACTCCTTACTTCTTCATTAATACTTTCTGTAACTGTACAGTCTTACACTACATTCATTTTTATGATAAATGAACACTGGAATCATAAAGCCTCTCTCTGTCATCTCTCTCTCCCACACACTCTTTCCTTAAGTGAGTCTAACTTGAGTTGAAATTTTTATATGGCCAAGGATTATACACAGTCTTTCCTGTAAGCAGCTGTTTCATATAAACATTTGGTTTTGTTTCATTTTGTGCTATGCTGTGTGAATATGTCTAAAAAATGTGTATGCTGCTTTACTTTTATTTGCAGTACTACATCTTCTTAATTCAAAAGATCTACTTTGTAACAATGTAAATGGTGGGAAAGATGATAAAATACTGGGTTTCAATGTAGGGTCTCAGCCCACGAGCAAATCTACTTTTGGGTTGCAGGTTTTCTAGAAAAAATCTTGGAGACAAGTTTTCAAAACTAAATCAGAACACACAGCAGGCTGCAAGCCCCTGAAAAAAAAAATAAACAAAACCAGAAATGAAGACAAGGCAATAATAATTCACAAATCAATGAAACCAAACTTTTATTATGACAATTCTCACACAAAACCTAGCATCATATAGTCCAACTTCCTGTTCCTCACAGAACTACCTGAAGTAAAACTGTTTGACTAAAACCATTGTCCAGGTGTTCCTTGGACTCTGATAGGTTTGGTGCCATGATAACTTCCCCAGGGAGCCTGTACCAGTGACACCATTTTTTTGCACTACTTTTTACCTGGAAAAATCTGTACTTTCCATGGTTTGGAGTATGTGAATCTAAATTGTGTATTGATTTAGTTCTGTAGATTATATGCAAGTTATAGGGAATAAACACAAGTTAAAGACATTATATCGAAATCTACTTTGATTCTAAGGCCTATGCTGTTCCTGCTTGTGGACAAGTTAACTGATGTTATGTTATGTATAACCTAAAGCAGCAGCAGCTTCTTGTAGACACAAGTATTGGTAGAAACCTCTCTAGATAAAATCTTACTAGAGAACAACATTTGGGTGATGATAGAGCAAGATCATAATAATTCTCCTGAATTTAAATGATGAATCTCAGAGCCTTAGTCTAGCTATTATTTGCTGTTTGGAAATCCTTGTAAAGGATTTCATTGAGAAAAATAAATAATTTCATTGCAACATGCTATCGTCACTGCAAAACAAGTTCCAGAAGAAGACTGCTCTGGGACCAAGAAAAAGAGGAAGGAAATAAAAAGAGAACATGTCTTCAGCAGATAATAAGGCTTCAACAGTCTGCACATGCTTAAAATGCTGCCGTGTGATAGCACGAATGATATAAGATGGTGGTCCATATGAATTGCTTATCCCTCTACAAATAAAGTGCAGTTACTGCCAAGATATCTTGGTAGTTTGTGTTAACTGCCAACCGTAGTTGTCTCTAATAGGTTACAAAAAGCATTTGTGTTTAAGATATATTAATGGCACTGCGTTAACTCATAATAAAGTACTTGCAAATATGTGTCATTGCTGAACACCCACATGGCACCCTATTCTAGGGCATATGGTACTGTATGCTTTTACTAGGCAGTGAGTGGACTAATTAGACTGTTCCTTAAATAGGTATTTAGTTTTAAAGGGCTTCATGGTATTTAAGTGTATGTTTGATTTAGTGAACAGAAGATGCATTTTCCTAACTGGGTTCCACACTAGTAATTCATATTTCTGACCATGTATTTTAGTAAGCATCTCAGAAAAATGAGGTGTTAATTTTTAGAAACAATTATCATCCTGACCTTGATGATTAAGTATGATAATTAAAAGACGTTGTGAGTAATATGTTTTATATCATAAACATTCCTTTCTGATTTACTTACTGAAAAAAAATGCCGTTTTAGAAAAGAAATGAGTATTTTTTTAACATGATTAGCAAGCCATCTGTTGACATTTCGGTACAGTCTCTCATGAAAGTCCCTAGCTTACTGCTTCAGTTTTAACATAGGAAGAACCCAAAATAGTAATGCCTTTTGCAGTTAAATCAGAGTAAGGTGATTTAGAAAGGGCATATTTGAGAGAACAATAAAATACATAGTTCCTCAAGCTCTGCACAACTTTCATAATGAAGCCTGAAGGCAAGGGGAATTCACACCGTTTGGGGGTTTTTTGTTTGTTTTCCATACTAGAAACTGATCCTGATTCCACAGAAAGATTAGCTGATGCTGGCAGACTTTTCAGCTAACCTCATCAGAGTTTAAAGACGTCTTTGCTAAGTTTCAAAGTTTCAACCTGGGTGATACTTGGGTGAAACCTATACAAGTGTAGGGTTTGTATCTCTGAAGAAGGAACTATATGACTGAGTAGAGACTTACATTATATTTGCTTCTTTTCAGTATCCTCCGTGCTGGAGGGTAGACAAAGGTGCTTGAGCAAAAAGGTGCTTTACTTCTCTCTTTGAAAGTAGGACAAGCTATCTCACATTCATTTGACATGTGCTGAAATTGTCCTCATGAAGCACTCACACAATAGCTAGATAGCGACTTACAGCCTCACTTAGCACCCACAGACATTTCCTTAAACACACCCTGAAGATGAATGAAAAACAGCTTAAGCCAGTACATCCTTACTCATCTTGTAATTACACACCAGTACCATCCCAGTGAAAATAATAGTGAATACCTCAAGCTTGATTTCCTACTGTGGTAGTCCATATATGACAATATGGACTGCCCCTAACTAGTCTCTGTCAGAGAATTCAGCTGAGCTTCACTTTGAGATATGGCTTGTATTTGAACCTGAAATTCCTAAGGACTGTCAGGTGGAATGGGTATGCATCATATGCTGTGTCACTCATGCCTGTACAACCCTTGCAAGTGCAGTTTCATAGATCCAGCATTTGGCATTAGGGAGCAAACTGAAGCAGATCTGGCAGAACTGCCCAAAGTGAAACAGCCAAGTTAGGTGCACTCCACCACCTAACTACAGGCATCCAGTAATGACGTTCTTTGTTCTGGGAAAGGGAACATATATCTGCAGAGCTCAGAGTCCTTGGCAGAACTGGGATCAGAAAAATCCAACCTGTTTCACACTTGCAGAAACACAGATTTTTTAAGATTCCACAAGATAAAAGCTAATATGGGAGCAAAATCCACCCTCATGGATTTCAAGCCCATCCCTCAAACTGCCCTAATTCGCATTTAACTTTAAATAAACACAAAGCACTATGAAAACCTACGGAAGCGTTCAGTAGGCTAAATATGCTTCTCATCACCCGTTTGATTTCCTGATATAGTTCGTATACAATTTCTCTTCTCCCACCCACTCTCGGTCTCCCCTCCCCTACTCATATACCTTATTTATAGGAAGTAAGGCAGGAAAGGAAAAGGCATTAACCAGCTAACTGCTGTGAAAGGAAAACCAAAAGAGGAACTGGTGGCATTTTGAAATTTATTTTCTCATCCTGATTTTTCTCATAAGCATGAGTTAAGTAAAGCTTAAGGAAGACACTGTTGACTTTCCTATTGTCTGTGAGACTTCTGCTGGTAGAGAATAGCTTCAGGGCTACTGTAATCTCCCCAAGCCACCCAATTAGCATTCAACCCCTTGTGAGAAGCCTGTGTATTGAATTTTCAGTCACCTGGGCCTGGCGGACATCTGTGGATGAAGAATGTCTGCTTGTTCTCACGATACAGGGGTCCTGAACAAGTGGACAGCATATGTACTGTAATTTCCTGGCTAAACACTGCAGTTCTTTTCTAATTATTAAAGATGCAGAAGACTCATTCTCTCTCCCACCCTGCCGCTCCCTCTGCCTCTCTCACTTTCTTTATGTCTTTGTTCTGAGCAGCAGCTTCAGCAATGGAAGAGCGGCAGTTTTGACGCCACAGTGTCTTGCTTGATTGAAGTGGGTTGAGTACAATATCCTTTCGTTCTGTTATATTTACAAACCAGAACAGCTGAACTCTACATCAAAGAGCAGCCAAAACATTTCTTCTGTCACTTCACAGACACTGTATCTCACCAATGTCTGCTTGTATAAAGTAAGCAAATAAGATTGCATTGAACTTGTCTAAAATACTGATATATCTACTTTAGGGTTTAGCTTCTTTTAGATCTAGTCATCTTAATCTACTCAGTTCTGTGTTTTCCTTTACATATATATATATATAATATATGTCTTAAACTAATTAAGTTTTATTTATTGTTATTTTTAAAACTGAATGTACCCAGGTAGAATGAGATTTTTGAAAATGTTAGACAGACTAGGGCTAAAGGATGAAAGAACTTTGACCCAATGCATCGTTTCAGAAATATCCCACTTATATCCTTTTCTTCTGTGCACTTACAAACAAAAAATATATCCTAAAATATAAAGCAATATAACAATTAGGTCCTCATTTACAATTCCCAATGCACAACCAACAGAGGAGCAAACTTGTCCTTCCCATGTGTGGCTTACTAGCATCATGACAGCTTGCAGGATGGCAGTGGGGGGTGAGATCAGTCCCTGCCTTGGAGGAATGGGGAAAAGGCAGGCAGTGAAAGATCTCTGGGTCTACTCCGCCCACTGCACTGCTCCAGTGCTAAACCAAGAGCAGGACTGCACACTATTAATCTGGATGCCACACTTTACCTCCCTGCTGGGATCACTCCTGTCTGGGTTGCATGAGAACTGGGCAAGCTCTGCCCAGTCTCAGCCTGACAGGATGGAGGCACTCACTTCGTAACCCTGGGACAGAGATAACATCGGCATCAAACCTCCCTGGAGCATGGCAAGGATTCACCAGTGAGTGCCAACCTTGCTCAGATTTTAAGTCAGCTCGTTGCTTAAATATTTGTAATCAGTAGATCCACGTTTTAGCATATTCCACATGTGCATCAATGTTTCAAACCTAGAAAACTATAAAGAGTAAATTCCACTGAACTCCTTTTAATGTGGTCTTTTGACTGGGGTCAGAAGTAATGCACTCCATTTAGAGAATGTTTTAAATGCTTTGCATGTTCACTGTGAAATAACTATGTCCACTGATTAAAAAGCCATATCAAAGCTGAAAGGGTGGGTAGCACAGCCTTCTCCAAAGAATGTTTAAATTAGATTTGAAATGGTATCAATAAGAGAAAAGAAATTACCTATGCACAGAGATTTTCCTCCCTGACTGATCCCTTGTTGAGCCTATGCAGTTACACACCCCAGAGAAACTTTCTTTTTTCAGAGGGGTCTGTATTTGTGTCTATGTGAGCGTGGGGCTGGGGGTGACGAAGGAGAAATTAAACTGCACAACAGCTTAGCCAGAGGCTGTGATCCACTGAGGTACTTAGATGACTAAACTTCTCTATTCAAATGAGTTTTAAACACCTAATTTGTTGGAGACTGAGCAGAACATTTTATTTTTTTAGACAACTTCTTAAAGGAATTGTTACAGGGCTTTTCTTTGTATCAATGACAAAATGCTAGTAGCTGGCTTCGAATCAGCAGGGTTGGTGCAGATGACTGCAGGATCAATTACCATTGTTCCTACAAAAACACAGAGATCCCTCCCTTACCTTACAACTGACCTGCACAAACAATGCATCAGTCAGAAAGCAGATCCGTCTATGTACTTACTTGTCTGGCTGCATGGCTCTGATCATCGCAGTAGTATGAAACCTTTCCTAATCCACCTACTGTCCATCCTCTTTTCTCATTCATTTTGACAGCGATAACTCCTTGAGCTTTTCTTGTCATCATTTGCCCTTGACTCTGCGGAAGAGTTTGGAGGCCTTTCAAAGGCTTGGCCTGTTGTCAGCATCAGACTGTGACAAGGAATTGAATGGTAACAATATACAGAAATATCTGTGTGTGGAAATTGCTCCAGAATTAATTCATCTACTCTGCCTGAAAATTAACAGTCCTGAATCTATACAGGAACATAAGCATTTCTGAAAATACACATGATATTGAATGGTCTTTAAAAATGTCTCTAGAAGTTAATCACCAAGCAATGAATTCTGTTTGTCTGAAGATTATTACAGTTTATTAAAATATTTTCTTTTATGGTATATCATACATTCCCATAAGTCCACCTTTGTTTAGAAACTTTGCCTTGTTTTTTTTTAGATGACATTGCAGGTTATTGCTGTTTGATGCAGTTGGAGTTGGCGGTTTAAAATATTCATTTCAGATCAGAAGTGATGTATTTGCTTGAGACGTGAGTGGTTTATAACTGCCAGCATTGACTTTAAATTTAATGACACAAAGAATGTCACGTACATGTGACACAGTCATCATTCCCTTCATTGTAATGCAACTTTGTGGCACAGGCGACATCATTTGTATGCGAGTTTCCATGCAAATAATGTCATTTGAATCCTTTTAACAGGAGATAATGACACAAAATTCCAGGAGAACAGGGAACAGGCCATGAAATAAGGACTTTCAAGTGACAAATGGCAAGTTACTTTCCTTATTTACATTTCTCTAATTTTTCTCCTTTTTCTTATTGCTCGAGGCCAGTTAGACCCAAAGGAATGGTCAGGCAGGGAATTAGAGCTACAAACACCTTCATGTCCCCACTAATACAAAGTCTGGATAGAGGGGCACTCCCACCGGGCTGCACTCAAAAGTTGCTCTGATAGTTTTGTTCCATTCAAAATAAAAAAAAAGGAACCTATAAAAATCTTTTAACCTTTCACCATAGAAATGTCACCACCCTTTATCAATATAAGCTCAATGCACACAGCCACAATCTCAGCCTACATGGTGAAGGCAGAAAGTACCTCAACAGGTGGTAGTCCTCCCCTCTTTGACCTGTTTTCATCTCACCCATCAAAGCTCAGACAGATTTTTCGGACCCTACTAACATTTCGTCCACCACTTTATCGCATGATGTTTCCCATGAAGCAATGGCATCATGCCCACCCTGGTCCTGCTTTATACAGCTATAACGCTGCTGCAGCTAACTGGAACCTTGGATCCTCCAGATGGGTCTTTCCTGCTCTCTCTGCAAAGCCACCTACAGTCCAATCACACCAGGGAGGTCACATATTGAGCAGCAGAGCTCTCTGTGCTGTCATCGTGCTTAGGACTGATGTATAGACAGTGCCTTTTGGATAGACTGCATTCAGTTAGTCCTTGTTTATTGATTCAAGCATGTCTCTCTGTTTCTGAGTGAACTGAAGTGTATCATTAACTGAATGAAGAAATAACGTATAAAAGAATAGTTTTGTGGGGATATTTTTCTGGGTTTTTTTTAACCTGTGTAATTTTACCAGCTTTAAGCATAGTTTTTTGAAGATAATACTAGTGAAAAGAAACACTATTTTGGATTTTTTCTCCACCTCCTTCCCTCTTTAATTTATGCACACATATCTTTCTATCCTTAGCTATCTGAGCAGAAGGCTGGCTACGTTACCTCTCTTGCACACTGCATCCTGAGACAGAATTTGACACAAGGAATTGAACAGTTGATCTATCATGCCCCTTACAATGTTTCCAGGGGTGCTTGATGTGTCAGTGCCTGCCACAGAAGATGAGGCAGTTCCTTTTGTCCAATAGCTGCATGTCTAAATGCCACTGATCTCTATGGACCTGTATATAGCCCATAAGGAGCCACGTTAGGGACTCAACACAGCAAGTCTCAGCATCCAATTTGCATAGATTTCTTGCACAAAAAATAAGAGAGAAGAGGTCAGAGGATTACATGGGAAAGGCTATTGTTCACAAAACTGGGTTTGTCTGTTGTGTCATGTCTTTCACATCTTTAGGCTCCAAATCTTCAAATATAGTGAGAAACAGCCCTCTTTATTTAAAAGACAGGGGTCAGAATTGTCTCTTCACATGATGAGAGAATAAAACACCTTCCTCAATGTGATACCAGGATGTTAAAAAATTTGAAGCTGTTTTGAGTACTTAACTGTTATTATTTTTGCCCATCTTCTCATGTCCCTTCAAGAAATATTGCACGTTATCTATGCTGTTCGGACGACTACCTGTATGGCACTCACCACGTTTGTGGGCAACTGGTTCTCCTTCCTGCTCACACAGTGCCACCTGCACATGAGAAGAGGAAGCCTACCAGCCATCCAGAACAGGTACCACCAACATCTGTGCCACTGCTCAGGTACCTGTAATTTCTGAGGCATCAAACACCCCTGGAAACATCATGCCAGGGATGATAGAACAATGTTTAATTCCTTGTGACAAATCCCATCTCAGGAAGCAGAGCGCAGGAGGGGCCACATCACCCTGTCAGGGAGGGAATGGCTGCAGTATGCTGCAGTTTGGGTGTCAGAGACTTCCAGTTTTCTCACCAGATGCACTGAGGCTGTGTTCATCACTGGACAGAAGAGGAAGGAGGTACAACCTGACAGTGCCTGGTCTTGATGCATTAAATTGCCAGCCGCTTCTAAGCTGCTTAGCACGTTTACCTTGTAGCATGCTACAAACTCCAAATATCCACAGTGGAAACCTGTTAAGATTGCCATGAACCTCTTTGGTCTATTAGTTTAGATTTTCTTCCTATTGAGGTCATAGGTAGGTATAACCAAGAGCTATGGTTCCAACTTTAAAATATCTCATGCACGACAAGGCCTCATAAGCACAATTGACTTTAAATTGAAAGCATATGAAATGCACAGATTTCAAGGCAGAACAGTGTAGTTCCAATTTTAGCTTGTAGCACTGGGGCAAGTGCTGCAAATTTTTAAATCTGTGTAACCTGTGAAACACATCCATTTTTACCATGCAGATAACAGCAAAGAGCATATGCACCAAACTGTGGTAGTGTAAGGCAGGCTGATCCTTAACCTACAAAAGTCTAGGAGCTTCCCCGGCTGCTGCCTGTACTAGCCTGCACAAGTAAATTTCTCACCAAAATGCAATTACAAGTGCCCTTTTTAGGGTCCATATGAAACAGAGATATATGCTGCCTCTCAATCTTTTCCAGACTTCGGGGTCAGACGGTGACCAGACACGCAAATAACAGTCAAATTATACAGGAAGTTGTCAAAAGGGTCCTAGCACAGGCAGAAAGGACTTTTGACCTTCTGGGGTGTCAAAGGTCTGGTTCAAGTTTCTTTATAGTAATCTGTAGCTATGGCAATGAAAACAGACCCTTTGAGTGAATCAGTTTGTAGGTTGTGCTTTGAAAGTTTCTTTGACTTTCATATTTGAATTGAATTTTAATTAAAAAAATTGCTTAAAGCTATAATCCAAGAAAGACTTTATTTACAATAGAAAAAGAACTGAGGCTGACAGCTGTAAGGGTGGGCTTAGGACATGAAAAAAATAAGGTTAAAGAAAAAGCACAGTGATACCTCTCCACACCAGAATAAGAACGAGGTTTCTTTTTTCCTGTCTCTTTCTCCCTCTCTCCCTCTCCCCAGCCACTTAAGGAAGAGGTTGCCTGCTTCACACTACCATAAAGCATAAAATATTTTCAGAGATGTAAGTAGCCTGTGAGAAAATCAGTAGGATGTGCTGACAATGTCTACAAAGTCAGACAGAAAAAGAGAAGGCTAAAGGCAAATTAAAATGGTTTGCAAAGAGCAAAAACAAGAGTTTCCTTCTGTGGCCACATGTCATAATCAGAAACATCCTTATTTTTTTGTAGCAGTAGTAGTTCTCTTGCAGATTCATTAATGCAAGTATAGAAAAGATTAAAAGAGTTTAGATTATGACATAACTATCGATATTGGTGATTGACAGCAATATTATCACCTCATTGATATAAATGCTGAGTATAGGTGATTTTAAAAGTGTGACTGATTAAAGCAACATAACTAGTGGTCCTGGCACTAATGCTGTCAAGCATAAATCTGGGACCTTGACAATATTGTGTGAACCCTGCCTCTGACTGGCCTGAAACCCTCCATTTATGCCCTTTATGTCTTATCAAGAACACGCTGTCACCTCTCTTTTTTTCCTTCTTTTTAACTGACGACAGCAATTTTTTTTTTTCTTTTTTGTGTGGATAATATCAGAAAATTGTGCCTTAGCAACTGCCATATTATGCCTGGTTGGTTTTTTGTTTATTTTTTACAAGAAAAGGAAAAATGGCAGCAAATGTTCTCAGTATTTGGCAAGACCGTGCCAAAGAAAGGCTCTGAAGAGGAATACAATGCTGCCACATTCTGTAATCATGCAATGATCATCTTTAGGTTACTACCTGCCCTTTATTCAATTGACATTTTTTAATTCCCTGCTGATGGCTTCCTCAGCGTGTGTAGATAATCCCAATAGCAGAGATGGCCTGCGTAGTGTGCACAATGTCCTTGACCTATTAAATGTGTTAGGTGCATGCAAGCCCTCTCTGCCATATATGCAATGGTTAGTCTCAGATTTATCAGAATCATTAAGTATAAATTTCCAAAAGACAGAACATTAGGAACATGTCATACAGAATACACACAGGTTTCCCTCCAAACAAGGGTCACTCAGGTGCGCAGGGAGAGCTCAGCAAGCACAGGTGGAGGTGGCTGAGACAACAGGGAACATCCCACCCTGCGCTCTCCATGTTTCATAGCTTAGACTCAGCCACTGCTTGCCAAATGTTTGGTAACATCTGTGCTCAAGACCACAGCCAGAGGTAGAGCTGGGCTGCAGACAACCATGGGGCTATGGGTTAGTGTTCCTACATTTGCTCTTGTGCTCTTTTTCACCTCAGTAAATAAAGAAATAGAGACCCACAGTGTCACCCATAACATAGCTCAGATGATTGGGTAAGAATGGAGGTTAGGGTGCTAGTTTTCTATAAAATAATCATCCAAAGCTGTCCAAAAATATATTATAACAGGGCCTGTTCTTTATTTCCCATTGCTTTTAAGATTGGGTTATGATCCTACTGTTTATCACATTCACCCTCCAAAGATATCCAAACAATTGAATGAGACACCCAGATTGCAACAAATCGCAATATCCGTGCACCATGTGGCACTGAGGAAATGGTATTTCTTGATCACTTGTCCTATTCAGAGGGAAATTACTGTCTTAAAGCAACATATACACACAACAGGTTCTTTACAGTGCAAACATGCCATCAGGCATCTAAACAAACTCAGTTCAATTCCACGTAAAGACAATATATTTTCCACCAAAACTTTAAAATATCATTTGTTAGAGGATCTCCTGATATCTCACAATTGCAAATGAAATTGTATTCTCTACACACTCTGGAATGTCTGGTATATCTTTTTTTGCATAGAAAGGAATGGGTTTTGACCTCTGTTATGCCATGGTGTTTGCATTATTTTAGTGGAATGAGAGACTCAGTAGTAATACAGATTCCTGGGTTCTGATGAGGCAGAGAGTGAACGAATATTTTTTCTGTTTTACACTTTCCTAGCTAGAATGGAATACTGTGTCTCAAATGTAAATAGCCATGGAAAACATGATCCAAAACTATCAAAGAAGTGAAGCGTAGAAAATATATAATTTTAAATTATAAACAAGCAGCAGGGGGGAAAAAAGTCTCAATCAGAATTAGCAAAAAAGTTTCTACATATTTTTCATCTAAAAAAGGGGAGAATTAGAGCACAGTAGGACTACCCCATTCCTTCCTATGTTCCTTCCAATCCAGAATATTCTTCCATTAGAGAACTCACTTGGGACACTGAAGATTCACATTTAAATCTCCTTAGTGTCTGATATGGTGCACTGATTTTAATCTAAGTCTCTTCCACTTTGATGAATAACCACCGAATTACTATTTATTTTAGGGCAAATCTCTGAAATCTTCCTCCCACAAATACTGTCCCAGAAAAGAGAAACCTTTTTGTCTGATTGTTATTCTGGGAGGCAACAGAGGAGAGACTATTGAAAAAATCCTGACCAACTCCATTTTCAAAGCTTGAGAAGATTAAAAATTAAAACCCAAAACATAGCACTATTCACACTCAAAAATAAAAGAGTAATCATTAAAAATCATGCAGTACACAAAAAAAAACCACCTCCGTGGCTCAACACTTAGACTTGGTTTTAAAATCTAGTTCTGTGTGTTTTAAAAGTATTTTCCTTCATTTTCTGTTTTGTTAAAAGACATTGAACAGGAAAAAGAGTTAATTGAAAAAAATAACACGACCAGTGTTTCAGTACCAAACTTTGACTATGCTTTGACTCAATTAATTAAATTCTGTTTTTATTTAAACATCACTCCTGATTTTTCTGTTTCCAGTGCAAATAAGTCATGGCCTGATGCTTTTCAGACTGGTTTTATGGCCTTCTTTTTCCAGATCAGAGTAATGGGAGATTAGAAGGAACTAACTTCAGTCAAGGCAAGTGAATTGTCTTATTGTACCTTTGGACTGAGAAGATGTCAGAGCTATTATGTTTCTCTCCTTTCTATTTCTCTTGTGTCTCCAAATTTTAGAAGCCAATTAAGCATCCTGTGATTTCTAATAACTGATAGGAGCAATGTAATTTTATATATTTGGTGGGAAATTCACTGTATTTGTCTTTTTTTCTTCCTCATTCCTCTGAGACATTTGGTCCTAACCATTTTTACCACTGCAAGAAGTTGTCTGCTTTCTACAGGTTGGAAGGACAACATCTGTTGTATACCAGAAAGAAAGTAAGAGAAAGCAAAAGAAATACTATTGGTGGGGTGGGTGTGTGTGCGGGGGGTGGGGGAGAGCATCTATTTTTTTCTTTTCTTCCTCCATGTACAGTGGCTAATTGCAATTTTGGCAGGCAGCATGTGATGGAACAGAACTTATTTAAAATGGCCCAAACAACTTCAACTAGGCAAAGAGTAATCTGGCTTAAAGCAAATATTTTCACTCTTTGTGCCAAAATAAAGATCTATTCGACTAATCAGGAGTACTAAACAGTGATCGGCCTGGCAGATTTGTCTACTGCTGTTTTGCAGAGGGAGACCTGTCAAGTATACAACCTAGGCTGCTGCAACTGCAAGAAGGATCCTTTGAAAGGATGGTTAAATCTGAACACACTGATTAAGGTCAGGCAGAAGGCCCAGTTCCCCCAAGTACTAATTTTATAGTTTGAGGAGAAGAGGTGGTGCTGCATGTAGTTCCTGGAAAGTGGAGAGAGTGGGAAGACTTTTGATTTCAAACCTAAATGAGAACTTAGCACCAGAAATGCCAGCCTCTCTGTTAACCTTTATTATAAGAATGTACCCTTTGCATTAAGCAAGAGTGTGTATAGCTTGCAAGCTCCCGACCATCTGATTTCAGCAAAATAAGCAAGTGGAGCACTATTTCAAATAAAATCTCAAGTCAGTGTTTTAATTAGAATCCTGAGAAAAGCATGTTATGCACCTTGTAGTCTTCTTGGTCTGTTTGATACTCTTTAGTATACAGAAGGATTAATTTAAAGAGAGGTTTCATGTAGAAACCAGACTGATAGACATACACTAAGACTGAGAGGACAAAGAGATCTCTGGCACTGCTGCAATCCTTTCCATAGTTGATTTTACTCGTTCCTTTTCTTTATAAATATCTCTTAAAAGGAGTGCAAAAATTGATGGCAAAATTTTAATTGTAGCCCTGATTCTGCACGAGTTTTTTCCATGGGAGCAGCCTTAGATGCTTTGGGACAAATCTAAATACCACTGAAGTCAGAAATAAACCTTTGACTTTGGTGGATGAAAGATCAGCTAGTTTGAATAACTCTTCCACATCATGTACAGGTCTCCAATATTAGTGTCTTTCTGTGCATCTACCAGTTTAAAGCACATTTATATGTAGTATTTAGGCATATTTTTCACTGTCTCCTTCCAGCACTGCTCAGTTTTCTTTCATTTTTGTTTTCTTTCTCCAACTCCATGGTTTTTTTTAATTCCAGTATTTAATATCTGTGAGGTCTCTACTTCTCAAGACTCCTGTAGGAAGCTCTTTGTCATATCTCACTGCAACAACTTAGTAATACAAGTAATATGCCAGTTGAGCCATCAGAGAGGTGTGACCTTCCCCTCTTAACAGGAATGCAGTTTTGATCAGTTTTCATTGTTTAAGTCAGAAATTTAAAACTTTGGTGATGAAAGTGAGTGTCTTTTTTTAAGGAAAGGCAGTAAAGGATTTATTATAACAGCACCTGCTACAGCAAGGGGAAGATTTTTATTTTAAAATAGACAAATTATTTTTAGTGTTTGCAGTAGCTAGAAATGGAGGAGTACACTTCAGTTCAACTCCATGCCAGTGTATATCCGACTGTCTTCTGTTAAAGGCTTGCCAAGAAAGTCAAGGTAGATCACTAAAAGGTTTAAGTAAGAACCCAAGAGTTTAATATGCTAGACTCCTGCATAGCTGCTTTTATTCAGAAGCAGTTTGTGTTTGCCTCAACTCCATTCTGAAGCTATGCTACTTTACTCAAAGACCCTTGCATAATGCACCACCTGTCTATATACTCTTGAAGAAACAGTAAATATCTGAGGGCTAACTGAGAGCGTTTCAAAGTTCTGCATAGGCCTTGACTAATTTAATTAGTTGCTAATATTACAGTAATTTGAAATTGTAAAATCTGCATATCTAGACACTACAGAGTTGTTCATCTTCCCTGGGTTACTTTTCTCATGTTAAAATTACTCTCTCACTGCTGCTGATCATGGTATAAACTATGAAAATATATATTTCTATGTTGATATTTATTGTATTGAAGAAAGCATTTTTCTTGTGGAAGCAAACTTTCTAATTACTTAAATTTTCATTTGCGTGAAGGAGATACTGTCTACCAAATCTTTTCTGCTGGCCAGCTTCCTGTTTTGTCTCTTTCTCCTTCCAGTTATCTTCCACTCTTCTTTACTGTTTCCTTCTCTTCAGCCTACGTTTCCTGGCTGGGGTTCATTTACTTGCAGCAGCAGGAAACCACTGTATCTCCCTGTGACCACAAGTAAATGCAGTAGAACCATAGAATCATAGAATCATGAGGTTGGAAAAGACCTTAGACGACATCCAACGATACCCGTCTACTAATAAATCATGTCCCCAAGCAACTAAACTACCCATCTTTTAAACACCTCTAGGGATGGTGACGCAACCACCTCCCTGGGCAGTTTGTTCCAGTGCTTGATAAATCTCTCTGTGAAGAAATTTTTCCTAATGTCCAATCTAAACTTCCCCTGGTGCAGCTTGATGCCATTCCCTCCTATCCTATCACCTATTTCTTGGGAAAAGAGACCAACATCTATCTCTCTGCATCCTCCTTTTAGGTAGTTGTATTCAGTGATAAGGTCTCCCCTCAGACTCTTCTTCTCCAGGCTAAACCATGGCTTCACCAAGGGCAAATTTTGTATGACAAACTTAGTGGCTTTCTATGATGGGGTGACTGCAGCGGTGGACATGGGTAAAATGCTGGATGTGATCTATCTAGAATTCTGTAAAGCATTTGACCTGATCCCCTACAACATCCTCCTCTCTAAATTGGAGGGAGATAGATTTGATGGGTGGATGGTGCGGTGGATAATAAACTGGTTGGATTGTCGTATTCAGAGAGTAGTGGTCAATGGCTTGGTGTCCAGATGGAGATCTGTGACAAGTGGTGCCCCTCAGGAGTCTGTACTGGGACCGGTGCTGTTTAATATCTTCATCAATGATACTGACAGGGAGATTGAGTGCAATCTCAGCAAGTTTGCAGATGACACCAAGCTGAGTGGTGCAGTAGCCACATTGGAAGGATGGGATGTTATCCAGAGGGACCTGGACAGGCTGGAGAAGTGGGTCTGTGAGAACATCATGAGGTTCAACAAGGCCAAGTGCAAGGTCCTACACCTGGGTCAGGGCAATCCCCGATTTCAATACATTATGGGGGATGATGTGATTGAGAGCTGCCCTGCAGAGAAGGGCTTGGAGATGCTGGTCAATGCGAAGCTCGACATGAGCCAGCAGTGTGTGCTTGCAGCGCAGAAGGCCAGCCGTGTCCTGGGCTGCATCAAAAGAAGCGTGGCCAGCAGTTCGAGGGAAGTGATTCTGCCCCTTTATTCCTCTCTTGTGAGACCTCATCTGGAGTACTGTGTCTGTACTGTGTCTGTACTGTGCTACAAAGATGATCTGAGGGCTGGAGCACCTTCCCTACGAGGACAGGCTGAGAGTTGAGAGATCTTATAGTGATCTTTCAGTACCTGAAAGGAGCCTACAAGAAAGCTGGAGAGAGGCTATTCATAAAAGCCTGTGGTGATAGGACAACAGGGAATGGATATAAGCTGAAGAAGGGCAGATTTAGGACAGACGATGGGGAGGATGCTTTTCATGTCAGACAGGTGAGCAGAGGACATGTGTAGTGCCAGGTATGGGGACAAGTTGTTTCACATCTGGGAGATCAGGAGAGCCTATAGATTTCTACAAACCATTTTGTACCCTGTCCCTATGACAGCCTGAATGTTGTTATTAATGTAGCTGCACAGCTTGTGGCAAGGTCATCGACGCTCACAAAATGTACTTTGCCCTCTAAGAGTTACCAATTAGTGAGAAAGAAAGGGATAACCAGCACTTTTCTTTGTGTACAGAGCAACTCTTAGTTTGCGGAGCACCACAGAGTTGGGATTTCTTCCCTGAGTGAGGTGTCAGTAGGAAGATGTTATCAAGTTAAGCTTTTTACCATGAAACATACATGAATAAATAGTTCAGGCCCTTCATTTAATATTCATTCACATAACCTCAGTTGTCACTCACCAAGGGTCATTATTTCCTATCCATGTCCAGTTTTACTTGTTCCTGAATCTTTCCCTCATATCTTTACTAAGTGGTCACCACATATAGCAGAGATGCACATAGTCTCTCTTGCCAGCTCAGTCCCCAAAGTGGAGATTAGTGTGCTGGGCCACTGGGAACATGATTACCATGTTTATTCATTCTTCAGTGATTAGATATGAAATATGTTTTCAGAAACCCACATCTTAAAACTGGTAGTGAACATTCATGTACCATGTGCAGTAGACTTTGTGTTGCCTCTGGAAAATTAGCTTGACAGAGAGAATTGACTCAGTCTGTTGGGCTTACAGACTGATCTTTCCGGTAAGAATACTGTATAGATATTAGAGCATTTTCATTAAGAAATCAGGTAAAGGTATACCAAAATGGCAAAACGCTCTTGCTTCTAAACTTGCAAAGCTGCTCAATTCTGCTAACTCTGCATCGGTGACGCTGTGTTTTATACAGTTGAAGCACACTTGTGTTCACAGTGTTGCAAGTTAGAGCAGCCTCTAGGTTGGTAAGAGCACAAGTTAATGTTGTGAAAAGGCGAGTTCAGGGCGAACAGAAACACTTCTAGCAGTCTGCAAAATGGCAGCTAAACCCAAACAGGTTTAACCAGTTATCTGCTGATTATCTACAAAACTTATATCCTTCAACATTAACTCTTTAAATACCTACCTTCTAGCTGAATCCTTACACTTGTTTACAAGTGATGAGTCAGTTATGACTGTTAGCAATATTTCCATTGTCAAAGAGCTCAGCTAGATCACAAAAGCTTATTTCCTCATCTGCTAATCTTTTCAGACCACAAACTTGCCTAGAACCAGATTTTCCCATCAGACTTTCCCTCAACACTGACAGGTCATTGATCACTTCACTCCCATGATTGCAGAAGCCATAGACATTCCCTGGAACAGACATTTGTTTCATGTGTGAAGCACAATGTAAAACTAGTGCTCAGCCAATTTGCAATCTGATGGTGAAAACAGCATTACCTATGCTATGCCTTTCTCTGTCTTCCCCACGCCCCCCCCGCCTTTGTTTCTTAGGCAAGAAAGTGTCACTGAATGTTTCCTTTACACACTTGTCAATACAAAAAAATACCTATATCAGTAGCATGTGATTATGACAGCAAGACTGCCAACCAGACCATTGTCAGATCAGGCCATAGGCATGGACTAAAAGTTTCTCTTTCCTCCTCCCTGCTCCACCCTGCCCCCATGGTGATGTCGCCGTTATCTCTTTTATCAACACATAATTTCCAGATCGCTTAGAATGCATTTTTTAAATCTGTCTTTTTATTCTTTTGTTTTTATTTTTGCTTGTAAAATATTTCAAATCTAAGTTACATCTTAATGGAGTGAAAAACAAAAGAGTTGATATTCAAGTGACTCCAGACTGAAGAGATATAGCAAGTCTGGAAGGATGCAGCCCTGATGTTACACTCAAGCTACAAACTTGAGATAGAGTCACCTTGTGTGTTGCCCTGGGAAGTTCTTTTCCAGAGTTTCTCTCTGCTAGCCTTAAACATATGTGTTTTACCGATAAATGCTACTTCACAAATTAATGAAGTTGAAATTGCAGTTATTCAGATGTTTATTTTTATTGGGTTAAACTGTGTTGATCCAATGTAAGGAGAAGCTGCAGGATACCTGGGCTTGGTTCTGAGATATATTCACCATCTCACTCTGGTAGGTGAGTCAGACCATGAAAAAAACAAAACGTGGATTGAAGCTCCTACCATTGTATTGATCTACACAGTTTAAACTAAAACTGAGATATTTTTAGCCATAATGGCCTTTCCTGTATATTAAGAAGGTAGCACATCATTAACACCTCCTTAACAATATCCAAGAGAGAGCCTATATTTCTCTTCAGTAACCATTTACAATAGATCCATGCAATTGGCCTCATTGAATTGTTCATACCAAGATGAATGTGAATGAGATACAGTGAGAAGAGAGATGTAACCTTGCAGAACCAGACAGCAGCTGGCTCAAGTGACAAATACAAACAAAGAAAATGCAGCTTTAACAGTTACATGATTTTTGTATCCCTAATTCTATCCCAGTCAGACTGGGAATACTGACAGTTCATTGTGGTATTTAGAAGAGAACAGACAAAATTGGTGAGTAGCAAAGTGTATCTAGAGCTAGTTTACAGCTGCAATATATCATAGCAATGAAGAGGGTTGAAAGCAGGACAGAATTTGCCACCTCTGCCTGCAGAAAGACATTTCCTCTGAAAGTACCACAAGAACTGGTGATTTTGCAACCTTACAGTTCTTCCACTTCCGCTCTCAGCTAGAAATAACAAGTGCACAAGTTCACAAATAAAGGCAGCGATGCTAGAAAGAAAAGTCTGATTGAACTCCAAAAAAAGTGATCTACTTTCAAAACATTAACAAATTTTTGCACTGAGTTGGTCTTTGCAATGTCTGGACTGCTCTTACTCTAATAGAGATGTGTGTGAGTTTTATACAGTGAGAAGAGATCTTACTGCACTAAAGCCTGTTCTTAGAAATAGCTAGCTGTGTAAAAGGATCCCTGTAGTAAAGGTTAAGTGTACACTGTGTATTACCTTCTCTCTCCTTCCTTTTTTTTTTAAACAAAAAGAAGAAAGGAAAAAAGAAAAAAAAATGTTGTGAAAGTTTAAAAGTATGACCTCCAGAAACCAGACATGCTGAGATTGGGCAATATTGAAGCCAGAAACAGAAGGGGTTGGATAAAAGGCTTTGTGATATGAATCTCTGTCTCTCCTGCCCTCAGCAGAAAGGCTTAAATATCTCCTTCTTGGACAAACAGATCAATACAAGCTTTTTAACATCTTCAATGAGAGCTCATTAATGCTCTCACGGTGTCCTCTTTTGTGCCCTGATGACCTGGTGGGAGCCAGGGAAACTGAACTGCAGCTTGGTAATTATCACAGGAATAACACTTCATATCATCTCCTAGTGAAATCTGAATTGTTTTCCTAATTATTCAGGACTGCAGAGAGTGAAAGTGCAAACTAATTGAAAAGACATTATGATTTATTTGAGTATGTGAGACTGGACCTATTAGTTTGGGTTAAATGTTAACCAATAGAATATTTGTTATCTTTTTGAAGAACTGAATGCTAGAAAAGCACAAGAACAGAAAACTCCATTTCCTGCAATCACTTCTTCACTATATATAGTTTATGGATTTTCTTTGTCCACTGGAAGCATCTGGATGCTTCCCCTTACAATGCTGGTATTCAGGCTATGTTCAGGATCTTGAAATCTTTGAAGACCCGAGCAATAGGAGTTGGATGTGTAGTGATGACTTCTATTAGGACAAATAATGAAAGAAATTAAAGTATTATATGATTGATACATTGAATAATTGAATAACATTTAACACAATTCAGCATCAGATCAGAATTTATAAGGAATCCGCCTTGTTTGCTTTATACAGCCTAGTTTCATTGCTCATGTTTTTATATCAGTTTTAGTATATACTGCATTTTTATAATTAAGATCTTCCATAAAGAAGGAGGAAAAAAGAAAATTTTGGTTTAAAATGTTTTCCCTTAAACTAAAGAAAGTATAGCACACACACAAAAAGAACAGGTTAACAGAATTAAAAATCTCTAGTGTAAAATCATGTATGAGGTTACTCGCTGCATAGGTGTAACCTAACATTCAGAGGGATCTATTTGATTGAACTCCTGAGTGGCAGAGGAAGAAAAGAGGCACTCAGTTATTTCAATGAAGTTGGATCCAATCCATAATCACCGAAAATTAGAAAATCAGACCCTTTGCATATGTCTGATTTTTACCTCAGGAAAACTGGGGTACTCAGAATCCCTCATTGCTTTTGAAAATTGAAGCCATGTAGTTGAAAATAGTTATTTAATTTATGTACGATATTTGCTCTTTCAAACACCTGTCTGAAGTAGCTGCTTATTATTGACAATGTAGGTTGCCACAGTGCCAAGCTATTACTACTGTATATTAGCTTGAAAACAACACTGTAATCATAGAACTGGGAAAATTCTTCTAATCTTCACAAATAGCATGTAGTTTTTGGGGTGACCAATCTGTTAGCCGTGGCATGTAACAGCTAATCAAGACAAAATCCAAAGATACCAGAACCCTCGATTTTTAATTAAAGTACAAATATTGGGAGGGAAATAAAAGAAACAACAACAAAAAAGGCTGCTCTGCTCTATTTTAGTCATACTTCATAATCCTGGTTTTAGTACAAGAATTTAATTATACATATTTTCCTCATTTCTTATATTCTGACATATTAATTAAGGATGCTCTAATTCAACTCCTGTGGCACTATTGGCCTATCCTGTAACAACATTTCCCTATTTTTGTACAAATACAAAATGAAGGTAAAGGCAGCACCTCAGTTTGCTGCCTACACACTGCCATTCCTTCTTGTCATTGAAATAGCAGGCTAATTATTCTATAAAGTGATAGTTTCCCCCATTTGTACACTGCTCAGTGGCACTAACACTTGATATAATATACATGGGAAAACAGCAGTCTCCTGGACTGAAATGTGTGTCTGCTTCTGATGGCAGAGCCACAAAAACGAGGTGAAATACTTCACACATCCACTACACATGGTCTCTGTCCATATTATAAACTCTTTGAAAACTTTTTAAGTAATAGATAAGGTTCATGGACTTGTAGGTCTTCTCAGGTCCTCTTTAACACCTTAACACTCTTAGCAACTGGAAGGCTTCACCTTGAAGCTAAAGTAGATGTCTAAGCTTGGTTTCTATTGGTTTTTTGTAATGATGGATTTAGTCTTTCAGCTATGAACCTGAAGGACTGCAGATTCATGATGCACAAATGAATGGCAGCAGTAGCTAATGCAATGATATGACAGAAAACAGAGCACAAGCTGCAGTCAAATAAATATCAATTTACTGTTGTCTTTCATGATTCAGACATGTCAATATCTGTATCTAGTGGGCCTTAAGAAGCAATGTGTCTGGCATCAAGTCCAACCACGTGAAACTGCAGCTGAGGTGATGAGGTTCCCATAGAAATTGTGACAGCAGGACCTTTCTCATCCTACAAGTCAAGAGCAGAGCCCAAACTCATGCCACCAAGTCGGCAATGTGCAAGTGCTTTTTCACTCATGAGCACAACCTGAGCATGATATTCTACCTGGCTGTGCGTTTTCAGTCTGGTTCAGGTTTGTTTGCACAGAGGAGGCAGGAAAGGGAGAAAGGAGAAGAATGCTACTTTCTCTTTTCGACAATTATCTACCATTGTTACTGTTGTTGTTGCAGTACATGTCAAGTTAAATGCATGCTCAGTCTGAGTCCAGTCACCTCAAAATGCACAAGGGAATTATGGGGGGAGCATCACTGTCTAGTGAGAACTCTAGGACAATCTGGAAATCAAACCCAAAGATACTCTGACAAGCACTAAAGGGGACAACAAGGCTCACATAAACACTGACATGTACACAAGGGAGAGAACAGAATAGCCTTGACTTCTTCAGTACTGGCAGGTGGATTAATGTCTGTAGAAGTTTCTCAGACCATCATTAACATATACCTGATAAGTATGGTAGTGGGATCTCAAGGTCTCCCCTGTAATCCTGCCTTTTCCTTTTAATTCAAAGGCAAGTGGTGTACCTTATAGTAATGCAGACATGCAAGACCCAGCTAGCTGTATGGTAGTGGGATCTCAAGGTCTCCACTGTAATCCTGCCTTTTCCTTTTAATTCAAAGGCAAGTGGTGTACCTTATAGTAATGCAGACATGCAAGACCCAGTTAGCTGTACCCTATTGCTGTTGAAGGTACATGAGCTGGTTGTGAATCATTCCCTCAAGAAATCTTGGTAATCTTGACTATTTTTGAATTTCTTAATATATTTTGATTTGAAGCCTAAATTAGACTTAAGCCAGCGATAGTGTGTTGTGAACCACTTGTGAAAATAAATGAGATATGCTGATGCCAAAATATTGGTAAAAGGGGATTAAGAAGACTAGGCTGCTTTCCACCCCAGTGGCTTTGTGTTACTATTAAGAGGGATGGATTAATATCAGATTTCCAGTATCTGGTTCCACAGTGATACTGCTTAATTATCCAGATAAGTGATCAGAGTCAAAGCATGAATGGCAGCATAAATATAATGAATATAATCTTTTTTTTTCCTTAAAAAAACATGTATATTAGTTTTAGTATCATAAAGATACATTTTTGAAGTGCTCATTAAAGTTTACATTTTAAGTGCTTTTTAGATATTTAGTTTTGGTTAGTCATCCCTTAAAAAGAAAAGTTGCAGTTTATTCATTCATTAACAGGCACAGACAAGTGGTTCACACTGAAAGACTTCCAAAAACACCGGCCTGTTTGTCCCCACATTAATCAGCTTCCCATTGCCCATTGCCCATTGCCCCCCCCCCAGCCAATTATTCCATTTTCTTCCTTTTCACTCTGCGGGGCCTATTGCAGAGACCTTATCTTCACTGAAGGGGGTGGGCCACTGAGCTTCCTCTGGCTCACATCAGAGGTTGAAAACATCTGGTCTCTCAGCTCAAGCTGTGGAGGGGAGGACCATGAATTCCCAAGTTGCTTCTGAGCCCAGATCTTCTTTATAGCTTTGGTCTCTGTTGGCTAGTAATTTTATCCAGGAACATATTTGGTATGTGTAAGTGTGTGAATGCACTTGTGTGACAACTTCTGGACCCTCGATGTAGACAAGTACTTGGACTGATCAGGATCTTAAGATGGGAGAAAAAGATTTGGCATTTAGAATAGTTTCAAATGGAATTTCTTTGATTGTGCTTTTTTTTTTTTGGTTTGGTTTGGTTTGGGTTTTTTTATCCTTCAATAAGTCCTTTGTTCAAGAATCCATAGTTTGGTGTCAGACATTAGTCAATGAATTAAAGATGATTTTGGCAAAACTTCCCACTGGAAATCTTTTGTGATGCATGCTCACCCTTCCTAACTTGCAAGATGGGCAGAAGTCCCAGATATCTTGAAATCGAAAGATGGAGTGGAAATTTCCGTGTTGAGGGAGAATTATTTCCTCAGTCCATAAGGGACATAAAGGACAATAGATTCTTGCTATTGGAAAGGAGCAGTTCCTCCATTCAATAAGTAAGTAGGAAAGAGAACAAATTGTCCATACCCACCAGGCTTAAAAAAACCAAACAACATCCCTGAAGAACACTTGGCTAAAACAAGGAAAAATCATCACTTATACACATAGTAGTCAGCTAAAACTGAATGCAATCCAATGAACCCCAGAGCTCTGTTTGTGCCGCTGAATACCCAAACTTCTTCAAATGTATATATTTTATACTTCTTCTAAATACTTTTACATACTTATATTTGTACTTATATTTGTATTTGTGTATTGGTACTTATATATACTTTATATTTATTCCTAATAAAGTGACTATACTATTCATGGCAGCACACACCATCCAGAGTACAGCTAGATTTCATACTGCAGAGCAAATATTTCCTTTTTTATTTTCTAGTGTTCTGCACTTCGGTCATTGCAAGTACTACAACTTCATAGTCCTTTCTTGCATCACACCAAGAAACTGTAGGAATCAAGATAAGGCTACAATTCACTTTTACACTTTACCATTGCGAGTGAACAGCAATGCAAGAGATGCTAACAGAAACCACTGATTCAGAAAACTGCCTCCCTCTTTTTTCTTCTTCTGCTTCCTCCATGTAGGGTGTTAAAACCTAAGGTGGGCTGCAGATGTAGAAGAGAATTGAAAGTCGTGGACTTGGAAATTCCACACCTTTCGATAGCGGTCTAGACCTCACTCATACTGTTTCTCACTTCATTCTGTAGGTGGAGAGACTATTTGACAATGACTCAGAAACAGGGAGGCAGGGTACATCATCATACTGGTTCAAAACTGAGTCTGCAGTGGGAGGAGGATTATTGCTATGAGTCTAGCACTTTCATTTCTGCAGCTGAGGTAAACTCGGCGCTCATTAATATATCTTTTAACATATTTAGTGTTTTGCTTGGACTTTATGCTAACAGGTGAAAGACAATGTGTACTTACTGTAGAAAAAGATACCTTCCTGTTGGACAGGCCAGCATTTTGGTAAGAAAACCTAAAACAAAATGTAAAATAAAAATAGAAATGTGCATGTCAACAATTTCTGACAATGGCCTACATGGGATATTTTAGGTAAGATAAATCTTTCAGTGTTTGTCCTGTGTCAGATTTTTCTCTAAAGTCTATTTTACAAAGGCAGAACATAGCTTCCTCATCAGATAGGTTTGGTCAGCTGGTGTATTAGACAAAGCCAAAGCCCTTGAAACTGTTGTTATTCACTGACACTCACCTAGGTTAATAATATCCTAGGATGGCATTAAAGAGTGTAGGAGGTGACATTGTTTGAAGAGGACATGATTAGTCCTTGAACATCCCCTGTCATTCATCCCACTGTGTTCTCTAGAGTGACTATTCCTATGTCCCAACTTAACTGCACCTAACCTTTATTCTCTGTGCCTACCTATAACTCCAGCTGGAGGCCAGTTACAAATGGGGTTCCCCAGGGCTCAGTGCTGGGTCCAGCCCTGTTCAATGTCTTTATCAATGACCTGGATGAAGGCATCGAGTTCTCCCTTAGCAAGTTTGTGGATGACATTAAGCTGGGTAGACGTGTGGATCTGCTGGAGGGTAGGGGGACTCTGCAAAGGGATCTGAACAGGCCGAATCACTGGGTTGAGACCAGTGGCATGAGGTTTAACAAGGCCACATGCTGGGTCCTGCATTTGGGGCACAACCACCCTATGCAGTGTTACAGACTAGGAGAAGTCTGTCTAGAAAGCTGCCTGGAGGAGAAGGACCTAGGGGTGTTGGTTGACAACCGACTGAATATGAGCCAGCAGTGTGCCCAGGTGGCCAAGAAGGCCAATGGCATCTTGGCTTGGATCAGAAACGGCGTGACCAGCAGGTCCAGGGAGGTTATCCTCCCTCTGTACTCGGCACTGGTGAGACTGCTCCTTGAATACTGTGTTCAGTTCTGGGCCCCTCACCACAAGAAGGATGTTGAGGCTCTGGAGCAAGTCCAGAGAAGAGCAATGAAGCTGGTGAAGGGGGTGGAGAACAGGCCTTATGAGGAGCGGCTGAGGGAACTGGGGGTTTTTAGCTTAGAGAAGAGGAGTCTGAGGGGAGACCTTATTGCTCGCTACAACTACCTGAAAGAAGCCTGTAGAGAAGAGGGAGCTGGCCTCTTCTCTCAAGTGTCAGAGGACAGAACAAGAGGGAATGGCCTCAAGCTCCACCAGGGGAGATTCAGGCTGGACATCAGAAAAAAATTTTTCATGGAAGGGGTCATTAGGCACTGGAACAGGCTGCCCAGGGAGGTGGTTGAGTCACCTTCCCTGGAGGTGTTTAAAGCATGGGTGGATGAGGTGCTAAGGGGCGTGGTTTAATGGTTGATAGGAATGGCTGGATTCAATGATCCTGTGGCTCCTTTCCAACCTAGTGATTCTGTGATACTGCGATTCTATAAATGCTTTTCACTTCCAATTCAACCTGCAGTGCATTTTTTTCCCTGTGGATAAAGAAATAGTATTTTATATTAAGATGTGTGAATTTCAACATCCTTCTTGTGGTGAGGGGCTCAGAACTGAACACAGTATTTGAGGTGCCATCTCACTAGTGCAGATTACAGGGGCAGAATAATCTCCCTGGACCTGCTGGTCACACCATTTCTGATACAAACCAAGATGCCATTGATCTTCTTGGCCACCTGGGCACACTGCTGGCTCATGTCAATCAACACCCCCAGGTCCCTCTCCTCCAGTCAGCTTTCTAGACAGACTTCTCCTAGTCTGTAGCACTGCATAGGGTTGTTGTGCCCCAAGTGCAGGACACAGCACTTGGCCTTGCTAAACCTCATGCCATTGGTCTCAGCCCAGTGGTCCAGCCTGTTCAGATCCCTTTGCAGAGCCTCCCTGCCCTCCAGCAGATCCACACATCCACCCAGCTTAGTGTCGTCCGCAAATTTGCTAAGAGTGCACTCAATGCCTTCATCCAGGTCATTGATAAAGACATTGAACAGGGCTGCACCCAGCACTGAGCCCTGGGGAACCCCACTTGTAACTGGCCTCCAGCTGGAGTTAACTCCATTTCCCACCACTCTCTGGGCCCAGCTGTCCAACCAGTTTTCCATCCAGGAGACTGATTGCCTGTCCAGGCCAGAGGCTGACAGTTTCTGAAGCAGAATGCCGTGAGAAACTGCGTCAAAGGCTTTATTGAAGTCCAAGAAGACTGCATCCACAGCCTTTCCCTCATTCAGTAATCGAGTCACTTTATCATAGAAGGCAAACAAGTTAGTTTGGCAAGACCTGCCTTTCATGAACCCGTGTTGACTGGGCCTGATCACCAGGTTCTCTTGCATGTGCTTCATGATAGCACTCAAGATCATCTGTTCCACGACATTTCCTGGCACTGGGTGTGACAGGAGTAGTGTGTGGTTCTGTGTCACCCAATCATCCTGTTATTCTTCTAATTTACTTTACTGCTGTAGCAAGACAGTTTCTGGACCTGAGCAAGTTTATCTCAATTTTAGATGTACTTACAGAAAAGAACATTTTCTGTCTGAAGGGTAAGTTAAGTAACACTTGACCTTCTGTCAGATAAATAAGAATAAGCAGAAAATGCATAAAATTACGAACTTCAATATTTTTAATTCTTCAGAGTGAGCAGATATAAACAACAAGCAAAAATTGTGTCAAGTCTATTGCCTTTGGCCCTAATATGAAATATGAGCATTGACTCATTATCCAGTAAGCGTATTATGTATTTGTAAGCTCCTTGTGCCTGACCTTAGTAGACCATGTACATCGACACTGCTGTGCATATTAACTGCTGTGCATATTAACTGCTATATTCGATACACAGGTACAAAAAACTACACTAATAATATACAAGTATAAAATGCAAACTAGGAGACATACTGTTAAAGGCAGAGTCTCATCACAGAAATACACCCCTGGTATTAGCCAACTGTGAAGTAAAAGATAAAATACATTATTTCTTCCTGTGAAGGCCAGCTGCCAAAGAAGACAATTTCCCCATAGTTTATACATTTGTTTCTGTCACTGATAATTAAACCAAGGCCAGAAAATGGAAGGAATATTTTCAAGAAGTATCACTTAATACTATTATCACTTTATATGGAGCTGAATCTAACTCATCACAATGTTATTTTTCAAAGTTTTGAAGGCTGTTAAAGATTCAGCTAGTACCAAGATTTACTTCTCCAGTCCAAAGCTTGTTTGTATTCTGTTTTCATTCATTTTGTTGGAATATTTTAGTCTTTTGTTTACGTTCAACACCAAAATATCTTAGCAGCAATTTTAAGCAGTCACAGCTTCTGGAGAAAGGACATTGTAAGAAGGAACAAGCTATGGGAATTCCTATCTTTGTGATGTATCATTCTAAAGAAAGAAAGAAATTCTGGGTTAGCTGCTCAGTATTAGTGTCTGATTTTAGTGGAGTTGTGCCAAATTATAGTACCTCAAAACCTATGATGTCCACAGTGTTTTTGTCATCAAAAGTAGCAATGAGATTTATGGTAGAGTCAATGCTTCTATGATAATCCAAAGATTTGACAAGGGCTCAGTGCTGAAGTGAGGTACAGAGGTGTTTAGCAGGAAAACTGAAGCATCAAACTCTATTCCCTTTATACTAATTTACTATTTGCCTACCAACTTTCACAAGTCCTAAAAAAACCTTCAGATTCAAATGAAGAAAGATACATGGAAATCTGATGAGAAAAGTGAAGCACATATTTTTTTTCTCCTGAAGAATTTAGAGTGACAAGAAGTGTCAGGAATATTTTAGAAAATAATTTAGAAAAGGCAGAACTGCTTCACGTAGAAGTACTGAGCCTCTGCAAAACAGACATCAAAAAAAATCTTACAAATCCTGATCTCTGAATAAATATATTTCCTTTTTTTTAACAGATTTACACATTAAAGTTAGATCTAGAGTTGATGTAAAATCCATTTTGCTGCATTGAGGTTAATGAACTGAAGATGATACAGACCCATTGAGAATCAGCCTTTGTGTGTGATCAGTTACAATGCTATTTGTTTTTATTGGCTTAGTCATTGATGTGTTACTATGTGGCTCTGCAAGTTTTCTTAATCAATAAGAGTTAACATACTTGAAAACTATGCTTCTATGGAACCAATGACTGAAAAAGGCTCTCTCAAAATGAGATTTCTTTTGAGATGAAGGTATGGTTAAATACTGCAGAAATCAGAACATTTTTATCTGAATTTTCTGCCAAATGAGTGAGTAATCTGAAATTTATCCTCCACGAGAAACAGGAGGAAAATTTGTAACATTAGTTTATATTTCACCCCTCTCATCCTGGAGTAAGGGAATATTAAGGAAAAGGAGTAATATCTCATGCACACAAGATTAAAATAATAATATTTCTAATTTATAAATAATGCAAAACAGTATTAAAAAAGCAACATATTATGAATAGACACCTTTGGAAATAAATTTCAGAAGCCTCCAGAGAACTCGAGAAAATAACTGGCTTGAACAGCATTATGTGAAAGCAGTTCCCCTAAGGGAATCAAGAGATCAGAAATATCCTGTCTTGATTAGTCTTTGATAAGTGTGTATCTATGCCTTTTTCACACTGCTGGTGATAAGCTGAGAGATGCAATGTTACATGGAAAGAAATGGAAAAATTGTTTCTTAGGTTGAGAATACTAAAAATGATGGATTTTATTGGAATTATATTAGCACAATTTTACACCCTGTTCAAGATGCAGCAGGCAACATAGATTCAGGATTTGAACTATCCCCTTCTCACGACCTCATTGTGTAGCCCTGAAAAGAGACATTTGGAACTATTATACTTCAAGCATAAAATGAATCTGTGCTGATGAAACTAAAGATAAAATGTCCCTCTTTGCTGATGCCTATTAATAGTTCCAGTGTCTTAAATATACTTAAAATAGAGCAGGAAATGTCAGTATATTTTTGTAAGTCAAAAAATATCAAAATATTTGTGGGTAGAAGAAGAGCGCATCTCACCCAACTTCAGGCATGGACAGAGAAGTTTATCTCTGAACGAGTCAATGTATAGCCCATTTACAATCAGCAGAGAGATAAAAGAACTTCTAAGGCATGAGCCATTTGACTGATTTCAGACATCTACTTTTTAATGACATATACTCCTCAGAAAAGCACCTGTTTCCTTTTGTTCACTATAAAGGAAGCTTATACTGATTAACACAGAAATACATTTTAGACATCTATGTTTGATAAGATGAATGTCACTTGAAAAGACTGGAAAATAAAGCTTTCTCTGCAAGTGACCAAAGAAACCCTACTAAATCACATACAGTAAATAAGCACCAACACCTATTTAAAAGTAGTACAGAATCAAATAAATCCTGTTGTAAAGTCTAAAAGCCACCTGGAATTTATATATTTGTTCAGAGAGATTTAAAATTTTCAAAGAGAATATGCTTTCTCCTGAAGTCTGAGAAGTTGTATTTTTTTGGCTTTTTTTCCTGAATAGGAATGTAGTCATTTGATCAAGTATCCTTCTGGATTCCTTTCATAACAAAAATTAGTGATGGTGTTCCTTTTTAAGAGGAAACCCAGACCCAATACCCTGCCTACAGTTTCCTAAAGGCCAAGACTGAAATAAGATTTAAATTTAGCTATTTAAATCTATGTACCTGCAACATCTTATTCTGAGAAACTGGAATACGTTAAGACAAGGATTTAAGACACTTGTTATGCTAATAAGTACATAAACCATAACATTTACTACAGCTAACATAGCATTAAAATCTGCCCTTATGAAAACTGAGCTGCAGAACTCTAAAATGGAACAAAATCCACTTAAAACACAAAGAGATAGAAAAAAATGTTGTAAATATAATTATCACACAGCTGGCCAGCATTCTTTTGGATATTTCCATGCTCTGATATATATGAGCAATTAGTATTACTTGATTTTTTTTTTCACTGATGCAAATCAATAGTAACACAATAATTTGACGAAAGATAAAACATTGTTAGAACTGTCATAAATTACTTCATGTTATTTATTTCTTCTAGGAAATGAGAATTCATAGGAGACAAACTCTTGAAAATATGTCTGATGAGAAGATGTGTCACTTCAAAAAAAATCATGATACATTCCAATGAAGTTGAAAAGTTCCATTTTCATCTCTTCTGAACAAAACTTGTAGTTATAATCTAGAACTCATTAAAATTAAGTTAAAACAGGAAAATAAAGCTATTTGATTCAACAAAATGGATGAATTAAACATGAACATTTTATGAACTCTATATGGCATAAAATTAGAAAACATTGATTTTGTTTGTTTTGTATATGAGAAGAAACCACGTTTCTTACTTTTGAAACAACAAAAATAACAGTTTCCTTTCTACTTTGTTAAATACACAAACCCATGATGAATGACCAAAAAATCACACACCTAGGAATTCAGAAGTCATTTAAAACTATGCCCAGCAAAGACCTAATTTTTATGGCTCTACTTCCTTCAAAACATTTCAATGTTACATAATTTATTTAGATGCTAAAAACTTTTTTAGGACAGGGAAACAAGAAGTATGTAGATAAGACCTGAAAAATGTAACCTCTACAGAAGCCTAAGCATGTTAATAAATTCATGTAATAACTGGAGAAAAACACAATATGGACAGTATGTTTCTTATGAACTATTTGTTTAATCTTCATACGTATACTAGTACAGAAAAATTTCTTCCCAAATAATTGTGTGTTGCTGACGGGGAAACAGTGCAACATGTATTTTGGCAAAATCTTTCAAAGAGGATAGGTTATTGACCAGAAAGATTCAAAATAACTGAATGTGATTAAACTTAAGAATGGAAATATTTCCATGTAGCAAGCTTTGACTCTGACTCAGTTCTATATAAATGAAGTTAAGAATTGACAGGCATACAGTGAATACAAAAGCACAGGAATCTGCCTCACACTCCCCTTCAAGTAGCTTGTTATAAGAGGAAGATCATAGCAACAAGGAAATAGTTTTGTCATTGACTTATCTGGGACTGAATTTCAGTTCTGAAATTTCAAAGAAATCCCAGATAAGTGTTAATAATATAACAAGGTATAAACAAGGTATAAACAAACATTACCTTCACCTTCTTGCTTTCCATTTTCTTGCACTATATTTTGCCTTAATACAAATATCTGCCTATGTAAGGAGGTGGCTTCCACTGAAAACCATCAAAGCCATCCGTACCAGTACATTTTTTAATGAGACCAGACAGGAAAAAAAAATTTGGAGGTGGACAAATCAGGGTACCCCTCTCCTGAGCTCATGGAGGGAGCTAGAAGGGTACTGACGAGAACCTTGTCTATCTTTGACAGCAGCTCGATTAAGCTTAATCAGCTCAGGATGCATTCTTCTCTGATTTCACCCTTTGTTAGCCTCCTTAAAACTCATCAGTGACATCAAACTTACAGAAGCTGTTTGCAGGAGCTGCAAGTGCTGCACTTGCATCTCATTCTGTCTGTACTTCTCTCTGCTGTAAGAATATTAGTATAATGATGAAGAAGGGAGGTAAGTTCTTGTTATAAACTGACTGCAGACAGATTTATATCCTATTTCATATGTGAATAGTATATGTAAGTTGTATTGTCCCAGCTTGGATTACTTCATGTTACTGCATTGTAGCAAACATTTTAAAAATAGTATGCATATATGCAAAGTGAAATGCAATAATATCTGTGCACTATATGTGCTGTCTATAATTATTATTTCATTGTATAATAACAATAAATGTAATTTTAGAGTCGTGAACCAATACTGAAGAATGTTTTTGTGGTTTTATGAGAGATTTTTAAAGGTTTAAGATGACAATTTCTATTTACAAATGTATTTATATAACCCTAGTAAAAGTAGTTAATGTTAATGTTAAAACAACAATCATGTAAGAAAGTGCCTCCTAATGTTTTATCTTATAGATCATTCTTGCCAAACAAAAGAAGCTGAAATGACCTAGTTACATGAATCCTTTCCTTTCTGCATCCTGACAAGGATCTACAGGCCCTAAAGGAACCTGGATCGAGCATTTTCTTCCCTGGAGAAAAATTATTAACACTAATCCTTGTCTTTGAACACAGCAACCTTTTGATTGGTGTAATTGAGCTACACCGCCTCACTTTTCTACTTCTGCCACAGCATCCTATAGATATAGCACAACTGAATTCATGAGCCTCATACAGAAAGATTCAGAGCATTAATATGTTAATGGTATGCTGGCTTGCAAATTATGTTGGTTTTTTTTATAAAGGCTCAGTTAATTACATTGCAAGGTTTAGAAGCCAGACCGAATTTTACTTCTGTAAATTTGCAATGCTAAGTGTTCTTAAGTAGACAAAATGGGAGAATTCCTTAAGAATTTGGTTAAAACATTCGTACCTGATTTTTAAAAATTATATCTGGTTTTATAGATGCCAAACTGTATACCCACAACTAGCTGTTACATGCCTGAGCATGAAAAATGAAACATGCTTTCTTCTAAGCCATATTACACATTCAAAAGTACAACCAAAAAATAATAACGACACAAAGAACTTAAATCCTTTATCACTTTCCAGCCTGGATCTGTGTACTATAAACCAATTCACCTGAAACTATGCATTAATACTTTTAAGTCACTTTAAAGTGTGACAAAAAAACAGGAAAAAATACTGTGTTGTATGTCCACTGCACCAATGGGATATGGCAAAAAGTTGCTATAGTAGTTTCTCAATATCTTATTAAAAAATGGAAAAAAAAACAAACCAAAACCTACTTTAACTCCTCCTAATTTGATAATGTTCTACATGTAGTTAAGGGCTGTGAATTGAATGTTGCACACGTTGAATTTCCACCTGTTTGGAGATCCCCAACTGCCATGTTAGCCAGCTTTGAGGTGAGTTTTATGCCGTGGAAATTATAAGGTCATCTCATTGGAAGATAAGGGCCAAAGTCAGGTTGTACAGGGTTTTGAACAACCTGACCTAGTGCAAGATGTCCCTGCACACAAGCAGTAGTGTTGGAACTAAATGATCTTTCAAGGTGCCTTCCAACCTAAACCATTCTGCAGTTCTATGAAACAAAAATGCTTGGGGGAAATGAACTATGTTGAGAATTAAGAAAAAAAAAAGTAGGAAATTTGGAGTAGGGGGATTCCTATCAATCTGTTCTGAAAGTGACAAAAATACTTCTAATATAAGATGGCTCCACTCTGATTCACACACTTAAGGAACATGAAATTTCTCTGCTTAAATTCGGCCAACCTCACACTCTTGATATAGAAATTCTCTTTGTAATTGTGGTGTGAAAGGCATTTATTAAACTGTTTACCTTTCTCCAAGTCAATCTTCTCTTCATTAATGTTTTTTTCAAACTAACATTGAAGGAAACATCCAGGAAAAGCGAAAAGTTGGAGTTGCTTCTGGGCTTGTTTCTCATGAAAGGAACAAGCTAGGATCTCTATGTTTAAAGTCAGGCAACTTTGAACTCAGTTTAGCCCTTTCTTCAAGTGATGCAGATAATACAAATTACATTCCTGAAAGCCAGGACAGATAGTCTCATGCTTCCTGGCAAGCAATTGAACTACAGGTGTCACTCTGTTCTTAAACCCAACAAAGATCTCTGCTGTGACCTAAGACAAGACGTATTGCATAGAATTGATCTTATTCTAATTTTAAAGATCTACGGTGTAGCCACCTGAGCCAGTTACCCCTGCACCCTTCAGTGCCAATAGAGAGAAACGGGCGCCTTCAGGGAAGAATTAGCCTGTTCTAGATGAGTTTCTGGTTTAGGAGGAGATACACTGTATCTGTTACAGTTGCCTGCACTTGATCAGACTGCTTCCACCCCTTTATTTTCCTTGCATCTGGGTCTTTTCCCATATTTTGCCTGACATTTCTATGTAGATTCTCTGCACAACAGACCAAAAAATGTGTCATTTTGAGTGCAACCAAGATGCAGTTGGTTTGCACAAGGTCAGGTTAACTATACTCAAATGAAGAGGAGATAACAAATGTACTACGTGCAACTCAAAGATTTTAATTTGCATTCAAATAGCTTGGAAGACTGGAAAATAAATATTTTTAGATTTTGGCTTGTGTAGGAGTAAGAATATATTTATGTCCAACATATAACACTACAGGAACTCAGTTGTAGTTCGCTTCTTTAGGTCACGGAATATAAACAATATTAGTATAGGACATGTAGGTGTTCTGTTACTACTATGTATTTCTGTATCAATTAAACCTGAATTATCAAATCAATCATTTACCATTAGGTCTTTAGAATAGTGAAAGCCTTACTTTTACTGTGAGTTCATGTTCTGATGTGTCTTCATAATAATAGTGTTCCTACTCTTCTAAAGAATTTAGAAAAGGCTCTTGTAATCTACAGGGTTATATCCTGGGGCTGGCAGTAAGGCAATGACTGAATATAAGATGGTGTATAAAATTTATAGCTGATCCTTGGATATGCCCTTGAGCTTCTATCTCTGAGGCTCAAAAGTCTGAGGCTCTTCCATGCATGAGCCTGAAAAGAAATTTTGTTTCTTTTTGCCTTTATTTCCCTCACGAACTTTCATCTAACTAATGTGTAAAAGCTGGAACTCAAAGATTGTCTGTAACTGTTTATATAGTGCCTGGCACAAGAAGGTTTGGAGCCTTATTTGTGACTGTTACTGTAGCAGTAACAGTATTTCTGGAGATCTGTCGAAGTCCCTGCCACTGAATGGAAATGGAGTATCAGTGAATGTTAAACTGTGAGGTAGTGTATATTCTTACAAGTTCTGCAACAACTGGAATTAAATTGTTGGAATATAAAATGCAGTTCTACAAAACACTAATTACAAAATTCTCCTGTTATGATATCTGAGCAGAAATGGGAGATGGTAAAAGTGGTTTTCACCCACACTCAGTCACTTTTAGCCTTCTCTAAGGATCCTGCCACCACTGCAGTGATGTGCCCCCTGCTCTTACAGTAGTTGCTATCTCCATACTGGGAAGTCGAGGACAAGGATACATTTTTAAAAAACAAAAAAACTGTGAGGCTTCTTTCAGGGGTGATTACCTCCGAGAGAGGAGCCAAATGTGGGAACCTCTGCAGTTATCCAAGGGGAAGCTATTCTTCCCTGTGACTATAAGCCCACAGTGTCAAAAAAGACTTCTCACCAGTAGCATATATTTTAATAAATTATTTTCAGCTTTGCATAGCCTTAAAAAGTGTATAAAAACCAATGGCCAATGACTTTTTAGCAGGAGCTGATCTCGGCTGGTGGTTTTAATGGTCTTACTGATTTGTAGTGACAGCTAACTGTTAAGAAAGAGCCGTACCTGATGAGTGGGTTGTTTCCACACCACAGATAATCTGCTCAAAGACACGCTGAAACTTTGTTAAGAGGCAACAGGCTGAGATATATCAGTGTGACACTTCCAACCTCACTATGGTGGTGACAGGTTTGGGTTTAAGGTATTGTGCAAAATGTAGTGCATCCTATTTGTCCATGTAATGATCACACCGTTCCACTGCAACACCTGGCCAAGAGATTACTTCTCATTTTAGGACAGACAAAAAATCTGAATGATGCTGTTTGTTAGGATAAAATGTATGGAAGCAGCAAGGGTTTGTGTGTTACATGAAGAAAATATGTTCTAGATTTGACAACACAGGCTGATTAAGACCTGGGTCTACAATGGATAGGGCAAATCTGAACTTGGATATAAAGTTACCACAAATTTTACAGGTGACATAGTAGGCCAAGTGCTCTCTGGTGTACAATATATGCTCCTGCCGTATTCACATACTGATCAAAATACCTGAAATAATGTAGGGCTGCAGAATGAAGCACAATGTACTCAAAAAGGACTCCAAGTATCAGATAAACTAGTATGTTTCATGTGAACCATTTAGTTTGAAAATATAAATGAGTCCCATTCTGCACACTTGGTGTCAGCAGTTCTTATGCACTTGAATAACCATAATGACAACAACAGGTCTACTTCTGTGGACAGCTGTTACATGAGCAAAGGCTTAACAAAGCCATTTATCTGTGAACATTTTAATAGCACTACCCCACAGTGTGGGGCCCTAGCATCTATACTTTCAAACTACCATTTAGTTTCAATATATCATATGCTAGCACTTGTTTGTCTAAACACATCATTCCAGAAAAAACATTAGTGTTTTTAGTCAATTATCTACTCCATTTATTTTCTTAGCTGTATGTGCCTTTGAATGGTTATCTCAGCTTGGTATTGTGGCTCTGTGAGGTGTATCCAACACTTGGAATACAGAATTTCTCATGATCGGTCAAGCAGAGGAAAAATAGTTGAAATCAGCAGCAATGGACTTCACATACTTCTGCTGCATACAGCATGCATGTTTGGGTTGGAGACTTCAATATTTTCATATTAAAAATCCCCAGGAAATCAGAGATAGTCTTTGCTGAATCTAAAAGCCCTTTAGGATCAGTCCCTTAGTGGCTGTGCAGGTGTACTTAAAATAGTGAAGTGCTTAGGGATTTCTGACTAGAATTGATGACTGATATATAACTGTGAGAAGTCAGAGCTTTGTCTGGGAATAGAACTTCTATCTTAAAGTCAACAGCAGATTTTCATAAGTTCATAGAGAACAAGGCTGAAAGGACTTCTTGTGCCACCTAGTCCATCAGCTTTCACTAGTGCTGATTTATTTCCTCTCAATGTCAGGAAGAGTAGAACTACAGGCAGATAGAGGTCAGCCCTAAGATTTAAGTTTCCCCAGGACTCTCTTATCCTTCTTGCAGAAATTGGCTCTGAAGTGCCACAAAACACAGGGGTCCTTGTCCTTTCCACTGTTCAACAGGCTCCAAGGAGAGAACATCACATCCTTTTCACTCAAGATCTCAGGATGGATTTGAACTGCAGTTGCCGAGGTGAAAGGGCTCGACAAGGCACACTGCTGCCTTCCCCTAAACAGCTGGAATAGCATCAAAATCTTTTATTCTATGCATCTCTCTCACACTTTATTCTGGAGGAAAATAACATGCTGTCTACTGAGCTGCGGGTTTTTTTTCAAGATAATAGCAAAGTATCTCTAATTCAAACCAACTGAACTAATTGGACAAAAAAAAAAGATGCAAACAGCCCAGCCTACCAGACTGTATTTAAAACAATTGTTAGCAATCAATAAATCCTGCTGGATTGTTTGATTTCATTAAAGATGTATTTGTTACTAAGCAGCTGGCACCCAAACAGCTGCTTTAAATAGAAAAGAGATTTTTCCTGCTCTATTTTATCATGTTCTTCATTATTTTATTTGCACATTTTCAGAGACAATGACTGCTGAATAGAATCAAAATGCAGATAAGCCTATCAAATCCTCATCTGAGCATGTGGTGGGTCAGGGGAATGCATAGGAGAAACGACAGCTTTCTTCCCTTTCTACTATTCCTGAACGTTGTCTTTCAGGCTTTCAACAGTCAGTCGTGAGTACAATACCAAGCCTGAGACTGGCTGACTGATTAAATAATAAACTAAAGACATCCTAGCTTCTTTTCAAATCCCTGAATTTCGTTTTCTGTGAATACTGACCTGAACATTCACATCCATCGAAAAGAGTGGTCACAAAATGAGGATTCCCTGGTGTTATAAAAGGCTGCGTAGTAGAGTTAGTTCATTTTAAAGACCACTTTAAAGTATATTTAAACTGAACCCTACACGGATTATACCTCTATCTCATTATGTAACATATATAATGAAGATAATAGGTTTTGTGTTACATTTTGGTACCAAACCAGGTAGTCTTTCTTTGTGGCTATGCTGTCATGAAGTAAGAACATTACAGCTGCAGCATGTACAGCTTAAAGAAAAGAGTGCAAAATCAGATAATAAAACAGTTGCAAATTTGAAATAAATCCCAGGACCACATAGGTACCAGTAGCTAGATCAGATTTCCAAGGAGCAATATGAAAGTAACAAATTTAGATTTTCTGAATTTCCAGTTAGATTTAGTCACACTGTGGTCATCGTGATGCTATCAGTTCTGCACTCACGTTCTCGAGTAGGAGGGCAGTAAACAGAAAGACCAAGGTGGTACTTTTTGCCAGTTCTGCAGGCTATCAGCATTCCTTGAGTTTAGAATGATATGTTTTTATCTCTTCCTCATCTTCCAGCAAAACTGGGCTTTAGGGCTACAATGTTTACAGCAGCACTGCTGACACAACAAGGCAGAAAGATGTCCTTTGTCATCACTGTTATTAACAGCTGCAGAGGCTTTTATTTCAAACTCAAAACCCCTTGCTCTTAGTCAGCGTAAGCCTGGAGAATAAGTTAGGAACTCAGATTCAGTATAAAGTCATAGTCATGGAATTCAGAGTATAGTTTAAAATAGAGGAAGCTTTTTATTTAAAAAAAAAATACTGTTTGTATTTCAGAAATTGTAAAAAGCAAACCCCAAAATTTCTTAACGACCAAAGCAATAGGAAAATAATTTAAAAAAAAAACAACGCAGGTAGGATTGGCAGCTTTCAAACCCCTGCTGAAGCAGTTACAATATACTTTTACACAGTCTCAATGATATGATACATAGCTCAGGTGATATTTGCTGTTATGGATTAGCAATTTACTGAAGCAGCAAGGCACTTGGATCAAGGTGTTTAATTTCATGCTTGTTCTATGACTGGCCCCAAAGTTGAATTCTCAAACTAAACACAAATTAGGCTGATCTCTCCTTGAAGTTAAAAAGAAAAGAAAAAAAGAAAAAAAAACTGAACTGCATTGAGGCTGACTTATTTTAAACTCCCTCTGAATTTTATGAGGCAGATCCTGGACTGACGTCATTAGAACTATGCTGAAGTACACAAGTCCCATCCAAATAAAACTCAAAAAGCCTAATTAATGAAACATCACAGAAGAGTTTATTCTTGCAACATTTCAGACTCTGTGACAATTAGATGGTGGCAAGAATCTCTAAGAAGAAAGCTTGTTTGTCAGCCCTATTTCTAGACCAAATGGATAAACACACAAACTTTTAGACTCACATTGCAAATATTTTGAAATCTGTCCGACATTAATTATCTGTCACACTTCAGCCTATGGCCATATAGGTTCTTTGCAGCCAGCCACAAGTGAAAGGAAGCAGTAGGTATTTTTTTAATACCCATATATTCCTCTGTAGTTTGAAAAAATAATAATCCTATTTTAGACAGACAGAATGTTTCAATGGAACCTTAGATTCATCCTGACATCTTAGGCCCTGCTGTGTTGACCCTCCCCTCTCCCTCTGCTCTCTACCAAATTTGTATGCAAAACCCACGAAAAGATTTTGGAACAGGCCATCCATCCAAAAGCTTTTGACAAGGAACAAGGACTACTTAAAAGAAAAGGTCTTCTGAAGCAGCTTTTCTTTTCTTCTGTTCCTTTTTTCCCCCTGAATTCATGCACCCCTTAACGACTTCACTGGTACTTTAGCCTGTGTGGGCTTTGTCCAGCACAATAAATGAAAGTGTGCAAACTCTCTGTGTTTAACACACTGTTGGAAGGGAGAGACTGTGCCTGCCAAAAAAGAGCCTGGTTTGCGTAAGAGGCATGTGCTATGTCCAGCGGTTATTAGTTCCTGTTATAAACTGGACAACAAAATCTTTTCATAATAAAACACAAGTATTACATAACATTTTTTGGCCAGATGTCTGCAAGCAAAGACATCAATAATAATTTCTCCCACTGAAAACTAAGTAAGAATGATTTTTGAACAAGAATTGAAAGAATGGCTATTCACATATCTGTGCAGATTAAGTAGGGCATGGAGAATTAAGACAGGGCATCTGCCCACATCAGTTTCAGGCAGCTGAATGTTACGTCTAAGGCTTAATCTTTCAATATTCCACTTGCTACATACAATATGCATCAAAACGGTTAGTACACCTGTCTAAAGAAATCAGACTACATATGTATATATGTCTGCTGCCCAGTTTAGTAAATCAGCAGATGATGATGCCAAAACACAAAGAATTTTCTTGCATTATGTTTTATTCTTTGCTGGCTTGGTTTATGGCTGAGTCTTCTTTACAATCTCTCAAAAACCTAAGTATTTTGCCGACCTCACAATACCTCAGTATCTGAAATTATTTACCCTCTAGGAGTCTAGCCCAACAAAAAGCAACAAGAAACTCAGAAAAAAAAAAAAATTAAGTATCCTTGTACATACATTATGTATCAAGTCTGACTGCAGGTTATGCTTTGTCTGGAACTCATAATCTTTTGTAAGTGTTCAAGAGGAGGCTGACAGACCATCAGGCTTGTTAAAAAGTGACCACCTGAAATTCTCATTGATATGGGCTCCTACATTGCTCTCTAGTAAACCCTGTTGGTGCAATTTGCTTGACTTAAACATGATATAAATGGTTCTATATACAGAGAATTCTTTTGAAATGTCAGACATATGGTTAAGTAGTCATATAGCTTAACATGTTTATGTGTCAGCTCAGCTAAGTCATATACATTATATTAGCATTTGGATATGGATACACTTAGACACTACTACATCTTAAGTGACTATTTCACTCACTCACATTTAGCATGGTATACCTGTGTCCAAGGGTACTTATGACAATTCAGTTTATGCAGTTATTTGTTACATAACAGAAACATGTTAGTGAATCTACCTCCCAACTTAAGTGGTGTTACTTTAACTGACTGCATTCAGCCAGTGAGGGACCCCTGTTATTTTGGTTTAAAGGTCACATTTGTCAATGTAAATTACCCTATTAAATTAAAGATTCAAGTTCTGTCAACAACAATCAGACTTGAATAAGGGGAAAAATTGTCCATCCTGCTTTTGTCACCACTTAGCTACATCATTTCCAACTTGGAGTTTTCTTGAGAGAGATGTCATTTTCTGATTAGTGTTACACTGACATGCTTTTCCCTGCTTGACTACATGTGCTACAACAATCAGGTAGAGTCCTCTGCAAGGTTATGTGCCCAGAATAGTATAAGGACTGGGGATGTTACCACCCTCTGCTTCAGAGATGGCAGAATAATTGAATGTTTTGTTGACCACAAATACAGTTTCAACAATGTGGTCTGGCTTGGAAAAATATCAACATTCTTCTACCTGAAATGCATAAGTAAACACAGGTGTATTTGACAGTCCCGTTTAAGGTTCCAAGTATGCATTTTTTTCAAATGAGAAAAAAAAAATGCAAGGCTTTGGTCACATAGATGAATTCAACTGAGATAACAGAATAAAGGTACAGGCTTAATTTTCCCTGTGCAAAAGCTGTGCAGCTACTTAGCTATGTTGAAGGTAAAAGAGGCCAGGCTATAACACTCTTCCTCTTCACAGGATACTGCACTAACCAGCTTTTAAAGCTAGGATGGTTCACACCTACAGTACATTAGGACAGCCTGTCTTGACTGAAATAGTAAGAGGAAAAAGATGAAATATGACAAATTCAGTGAATAATATACATCTCACCTGTGCATGTCAAGCCAGCCACAAATATAACTTACTATGTGAAAACACAGTTTTATAAAGCCCTGTAGACCTAATCTCCCCCTGACACACAAATTCATACTTTTACCCACTTCCCAGACACTCAGATTTAAATAAAACTACAGTGCTTCCTGCTCATGATTCACAAAAGTCTCCTAAGTCCTACAGAATTTTGCAGGCAAAGAAAGGACAATTAGGAGGAGTGTTTAAAAGCATCCTTTTCACTATATTTGGGGAATCTTTTTTTTTTCCAAGTTTCCTCAATGATGTGTTGCATTGTGCTGTCGCTTTGGGGTTTGTCAGTCACATCTGCTAATGTAATACTGTATGACTGACACAACATGTGACACGTCACCATGAAATGCATCACTTGGAAACATGTCAGACAGGAGGGGTTGCAGCAAAAAGGTTCCTTCCTTCCTTCCTTCCTTCCTTCCTTCCTTCCTTCCTTCCTTCCTTCCTTCCTTCCTTCCTTCCTTCCTTCCTTCCTTCCTTCCTTCCTTCCTTCCTTCCTTCCTTCCTTCCTTCCTTCCTTCCTTCCTTCCTTCCTTCCTTCCTTCCTTCCCTCATCTCTTCCCTCCTCCCTTCCTCCCTTCCTTTTTTCTTTCTTTCTTAAATTCTCTCTCACTCTTCTCTTCCTTTCTTTCTCTTCCTTTTTATTTCAATTATATAGGCATAACTAGTGATAACACATAGAATTATTTTCTAAGTGAAAGGACTTGCTAGCCCCTTATTAACTGTGGAGGAAACTGTGACTTGCTAAATAGATCCAGTAAATCAGAAGGATAAGAAGTTAATTTCCACCAGTGACCTGAAAAAAAAAATTATGCTTTTTAATCCGCCATTAGGAGGTTTGAATAAAATATTTTTAGTTTTTGTAATAGGCTGTGAAGCTTATATATAAGAAAATTCTAGCTCTAGTGAAACTGCTAATATAGACATAGAGAAATCTTCACATTTTAACAATCTCATCCTGATGGCAGGGTGGAAGTTTAATAGCCGGAGAGGCACCAAAGTGTGAGACTGACATTGGTGTCTTTACGCTGGTGGAAATAAGACAGTTTTCTCTCATTTCTCTGACAATCCTGGAAATACCCTGTTTGCAGGAACTGCTGGAAGCTTACCAGGAGGATTCCGTATTTCACTGATGTAAGTTGTTGTAACACAGCAGTGAAGTGCATTTGTAGGAACAAATACATAAATACCTCAGGAGATATCAGGCAGGCAGACCTGCATAATTTAATTAACGTGGAGAAGTCAATAAGTTTCTTTCCTGAATGCCTTGCAAGACAGGGTGTATTGTGCTTGAATGATAGCTGTGTCTCAGAACTACACAGAATTATCCAAATAATCCCTCCTGGCCCAATACTGGCTACGTTTGAACTTTAACTTTGGCCAAGGTGCAGGACTGCTCTTTGCATTTATTTATATGCCTCTGCACTTTGAAGCTCATTGCAAGTCCTTTGTTAACAGAAGATGCTATCATATACCCTACAGTAAGCATAAATACAGCATAAAACAAGTATAATAATGAATGCCTGATAATTTGTTGTTTTATTAAAATAATTGAAAACATTGCATACTTTGTATGTATTTAACCTTATGCCTGGATATTTTTGCTTCCTTAATTTTGGAACTTAATTCCTAAATTTCAAGGAAGACACTGGACATATAAATGTATATGCGAACTATTTTTCTTGATGGGACTCTAATTCAAATCCATTTCAGCTTTCTTTCTCTTTTTATTTTGAGACAGTTCAAAGTTCAAGAACTGAAGGTAAATTTTGGTTTTTTTCTTTTTTTTTGGCCGTGATGCAGAATTTGGACAGTGATACTTGAAAGTAGCTCTTCTGAGAATAGCAAGCTTTTCTGCAAATTATCCTTTTTTTTATCAGCTATTCTTATGTAAAGTGTGCTATTAAAAAAAAAAGACAAGAAAAAGAAAAGTTTACTTTGCTTTGTAACTAACTGTAAGGATAAGAGACACCCTGAAGTTTAACTGACTTCATCCATTACCGTGTGAACCACATCTTAGAGGTTTGCATAACTAACTCTTCTCGAGAGGTTCGTGGGAAAGGTATAAGAAGGGTTGCACACAGTCTGGTAAAGGAAGGATATTCAGTGCTGCTGTTCTTACATACTTGTACTTTTATCGCTTCCTATCATCTCACTGGTCGTTAACCACAAAAGTAGGACAAACTGCTAGAAGTGCTGTTATGAGGCATTTCCAGGGTATTGCAAAATTGGTTAGACCCAGAAACCAGTGCAGCAGATAACAGCTGTATTACCAGCCAGTGATACTCATCAATCATAAACTAGTGCAGTATTCCTTACTGCCCAGTGTACTTTACCTTGTTTTCATGAAGAAGAGGAGGGCCTTGAAAAATACATAATAACATATAGGCTCTTCATCTAAAGTTTACTGAGCACCTCTATGTTGCTGCTGTAAAAGCCCTTCTAAAGTTTGCTTTAGAAGAAGTCTACAGTGCTTGCAACTTTTTCTAAATGCAGTGGAGAGTAAAAAGCACCCAACGCTTGTAAGAATTGCCCTATCTATTTTAGTGCTGCCTAGGAATGCAGTTAGTGAGGGAGAGGGCAGGTACTGGGGTTTAAAGAAAAGGTGTGTGTGTGGAAGGGCAAGTTTCAGTGGATTAAAAGAAAAAAGGAAGGCACAGAATTGAGTTAGACAGGGAATAGCCTTTGAGCACTGCAGCTATCCCCAGCCTGAAGGACACAGACTGTAAGATGTACTGATCCTGAATGCAAGACCATTGTATATCAAGGAGTCAGGGTTCCTCAGCAGTCAGCGTGAGCATGTCCAGAAACATGCAGCTTAGTCTTGGGCCTGGCCATGTGGCACAAATCCTTTGCCTGCAGGACAATCTCAGCCCACATGGTGCCACAGAGACTCCTGCAGGCACCTCCCACACAGTACCAGTGGGCTTGCCTTTATCTAACAGTGCAGCAAGAAGTTCTCATGAGAATGTCCTTTCTTTTTGACTGTAGTAATTATAAATTGAGCTGTTTCTCTGTAAGAAAATCCTATAACGGCTTGAAATACTGAAGTTAGAGTATCTCTTCTATAGATAGAGTCTGCGTGGTGTGCTGTGTGTGAATCAGAGTCCTGTTTAAATCTACACTGCTCAGGACTCACAGCATCCAAAGGGATGTGAGATTATCTGTGCCATTCCCTCCAGACTGTATTGGCTATCATAAAACGCATTTTAAATTATATCTTACAGATCCTGGGTCCCTTCACTACATAGTGGATGTGCACTTCATGGTGCAAAACGCAAGACAGTTTGCAGATATGGCTCAGTAGGCTAGGGACAAGCTGAAAGTGGCCAGAGCAAGCCCCTCATTCAGGCAGTAAGGAAGATGTGAATGGGGCAAGATATTCCAAATATGCTCCTGAAAAGTCATTAACTGTTGACTGCTATTCAAAACATGAGCCCTAAAAAATACTCTCACTCCTCTGAGAAGGAAGATGTCAAGCTCAATACTTGTCCTTGTGTGCAAAGTGCCATTCTAGACTAACCAAAGAGCAACTCTAGTTCCCCATCAGACACCGCACCAGGCTGTACAGGTTCTATGGGCCCTATTGTACAAGTAATAAGATGCAAGCAGTCAGAAAATGCAATGTGTTGGATTTGCCCTGAAAAAAATGAGTTTCTGATCTGTAATTTCACCTACAGGAATAAATTCAGAGAGGGGAAGGATCAGTGTTTTTTTGACTGCTATTTCAACACTCATATACGTGTGAAAACAATTACCTTTATATGAAAGAATGATAAATTAATTAAGCAAACATAGATAACTCATAAAATATTCCATTGTCATCAATGCACAGAGCAGTTAACTAGAGAAATAAAGAATTAAAAGGTTGGACCTCTCATTAATACTAATCTTGTCTTTATGTTTCTATATTTTACAGCTATCTGGAATTCTTGCATGTATTTCATTTACAGTGTGGGTTAAGTAGTGCCCACTATAGCTAATGTTTTGGCATGATTATATATATTCCTGAAAGCTTATTTTGGGACTAAAACATTTCAACATTTTTCTTTGATCTACGATTAATTTAAGTTTCAAGAAGACAGACTAAAATCTATGTAACTTACTGTATTTTCGGTTCCTTTGTCATTCTAAAAAATCCATCACAGCTCACATGAACATCTTATACCATTTTAGGTCATCCAAAAATTATAATTTTCTAGGATTGTTGTTGGTTCCTGTATTATTATTGCTGGTTAAAACAAAAGGTTTGTTCATCCTTGAACAGAATGGTTCTGTTAAATTTGGAGTACTTTTAATGAAATGCAAAGAACTTAGGAAATGAAAGACTACTGTCATAATAAGATTCAACTGCTAGTCATAATATCCAGAAACAGCTACCCTTCTGCCAGTGAGGCCAGCCCTGAGGAGTTACTGTGTGGTGTGGGAGAGACTGGATTCAAACCTTTATTTGCATGACTTAGCACAGTGTTTTGAGCTCATAAGTGTTCTCAGTGGCACAGGATTGCTGCTTTCGACCTTTGGGTAGGCATTTTCTGTACTCATCTTTTATGGGTGATTGTACTCCTGATTCTTGCCATTTAGGTGTGCTGTAAAAAGAGGGCTACTCTGCACAGTGGAGCAGAGTTCAGTGACTACTATAATTTGGTAGGTACAATCTTAAATTTGGGGATGTTTTCTCAGGGTCTGAAAGCAGCATGGTCACATTTTCTTCAGTATGCACCTGAGCTGGTAAGTTCCGTCTCTCAGGTATAATGGTGGGTTGCTACCACCAAAACTGCTCTGGTTCTATTGCTAATTTAGTCCCATCTAGCTCTAGCACTTCTGTACTAGAGTAGCAATGTAGTAGAGTATTTAAGTACCAGGCCTGTCCTTACTGTCTCTAGAAATGTGAACATGAGCACATGGAATTTCCCTTCCCACTGCAATTAGATCTGTCCCAGGTCATGTATTCTGTTCCTTCATGAAGTTAGCCTTGAAAAGACTCCAACTGACAGACATTTAAGTAAGTCGCTTTCAGTGTTTCTGATATTTTATCCTTCTTTTTATCTCCGGCCATATGCACTCATGACATTTAAATTCAATTCACTTGCTTTTTCCACTTCTTATAATATATTTTTTCACTCACTAAATGACTAAGTGTCTAAAGGGCAGTCGGGCAGTGGGACAGGTTGCCTGGAGAGATTGTGCAGGCTCCATCCTTTGAGATTTTCAAGACACGACTGGACAAAACCTTGAGCAACCTTGTCTCATGATTGACTCCCCTCTGAGCAGCAGGTTGGACTAGACATCTCCCTAGGTCCAGGCCAGTCTAGATTAGTCTGTGACTCCAGGTTCCTATCCAGATATTCAATTCCCCCTACTACCCCTGATTATTTGGGAACTGCAGTTTATCAGCATTACTATGAAAAGAGACTAGAAACTGATTCTTGAAATCAGGTCTTGCACTGGTGTAAAGTGGCAAACAATTGCTGAAGAGGCAGCATTACCCAGAAAGTAAAACACTATGTCAGGCCTCAGAAAGTCTAGGCACGCCTTGAGACAGGCTCTTTTATCTTTTATGCTGGTCTGTTCCTCTCTCTTTTTTTCTCTCATATATTTCAACAGGGAGATTCTTTGGAGAGTAACTGCCTGATGACACAGTATGTAACAAAGCTAGATTTCAATTTCACTTGGGACATCATTGCTCAGCCGTTAGGTAAACAACAACTCATTGTTTTCAGTGGATTCATGTCAGTTTACACTCTCTTACTGGACAGTGAACGCCAGAAGAATCATGTACTCTCTAATATGTGCTTTGACCTCCAAACAAAAATTACGCCCTACTTAAGGCAGTGCAAGTCATTACTACAGGATTGAAGCCCTGTAGTAATGAGTGATATAATACACTCCGCATTGTTTCCCAATAAGCATTTATAAGTTTAAATTCCTCACCTTAAGATATCTTAGCACAGGTTACAAGAGTCAACTCAAAACTGAACGTTAACCGATGCCATATCCATCAGTCTCAGATAGTTGATATCTAAGAGTACACTCAGGCAAAAAGGATTTAGATTTTACAGAGACAGTCATATTTTAAAGTTGACCAGTGACTAGAAAGAACCACGTATTTTGAATATCTGCCTGCAAAAAAGTAAATGCAGGTGCATGAGCTGTCCATCAGCATTTATGGTACAAAATCCTGCTCTCCATCAAAACTAATGATTCCACATGCAAAGGAGAATGATAAAGGGAAAAGTTGGACTGCTATAGGAATATGTACCTACAGAGTTCACTTCTTAACTTCACTGCTTTCTGGCGACCTGCCTGAGCAGAGAAAGATGGATCACACTGCAGAGAGGTGAGGCTTAAAATTATTAAATGGGTTATCATGTCACTCACCCTGCCAGACTGCAGATACTATAAAATCCTCTCTGACTGTGGCTTGCAATAAGGTATGCAACATAGTTCTGCATTTGCAAAGTGTCAAAAGCGGAAAATTCCTCCTGTGTATTTGATCTTAGAAAGCAACCCAGCTGTTAGGCGACATACTCAGAAAGATCTTTTGTGGTTCAAACAATCTGTAGATCCCACACACAAAATTTGCAAACTCTGTCCTGTCATTCCTTGCTTATGTGAAAAGTCTGTTCAGCCAGTCAGTTAGCTTCAAGGCATCCAAAATCAAAGACTGATTATTGAAGTAGTCCACTGTTCTTAAAATCATACCTGTAAATCTGTATGTCTATCTTGTACATATGTATAGACAGATGTGCAAGCTCAAACTGTCTCAACATCTATATTTGGTCATGGGAAGGCACAAGACTTGTACAAGCTGACAGACAAGTCCTCCATTCTGTACTGGGAGGTAATTTAGCACAGAACAGATACCACCCAAGGTCCTGAGCACACAGGGTAGCCTAAGCAAAGACTAATTTGTTGAGCTTGAGGGGATTCCTGTCAGTACTTACAAAAGACAGACAGGTCTGTTTCCTTACTGCCTAAGAAGTAGACAATAGGCATATATAAACAGAAAGTGAGAAAGCAGAAAAGATACTGAAACCCAGACAAAACCTCGTTAAAACTTTGCAATTGCAAACTGGTTTGACATTAGTGAGTCCGTAAAAAAACAGGTATCAAGCTATAGCCAACTTCCACAAAGTCCTCAAGTATGCAGGGCACTTCTGCGGAAAGATCTGGTAGCTGTGGGGAAGTTTAAGATTCATAATGCCATGGACTGCATTTAAGCTCATGTCTTGGGCACTCCTCTGGACCTATTTTCAACAGACAGCAGCATCTGCTTAACACTTTACCCCAGGCTGCTGTATCCTATATGAGGCCAGCAGAGGAGATGATAATTTGGAAGCCATAAACAACAGTTCACTAGTTCATTTCTGTGCAATGAGCCAATACAGAGAATTTGGTCCAAAGTGTCATAGTAAATATTCAGAAAGGACTAGGTGAATGTTTCATATGTTGGGTTTTGGTTTGAGGTTTATTTGGAATGGTATCATATATCAGGAATTAAGTCATGTTCATTTTACATACTCCAATTAAAATCTTGTGTTCGGAAACATTATGTAAATTGATAGCTCAACATTACTGACGAGTGGTTAAAAATATTGCCAGGTATCTTTGTGGTCACTTCTATTCCTCATTCAGCTTAAAATACTTTCCAAGAAACCTTTAAAATACCATATAGAAACTTTCTAATAGTACTTCTACCTGCTATTTAATTAGTTTAATTACAGCAGTCTGAGATGTCAGTAGCCATGGAAATCCTGAGAAAGAGGAAGAGGAATGGGGGAGAGAGAAAGAGAGAGAGACAGAACTCCCTAAAAGGAAAAGTGGGGGTAGTGGAAAGTAAAGTTAAAATTCATCCAAGGAATTAGTCTCAATTTCAAAGTAATATTCATAGACCATTTAGAATGTCACCATACTTCTTAAAAACTGTGATTGATAGTATCTGTTGGCAGGATAATGTAACATGAAAAAAGAATATCAGGCTGTATTAGGTTACTTTTTCCATTCCTTTTTTTCCCCTTTCCAAATCTGTGGGTGAATTTTAATGTTTATAAGAGTCTGGGTGCTGCTAGGGGCCGAGAGTTTTTTGAGGTAGGAACAGTCCAGGCATCTCCATAGGCTCTGCCACCATGTCTTATTTGCCACTTCATAGACTGGCATATGCTGCTCCAAACCTCCACTCCACTTTGGGCAGTGAACTCATGGAGGACGTTAATCTTGCTGAATGATGCCAACCTAAAGGGTGGTTTCATTACATGATCAAATGAGGGCTAGAACATATGAAGTGACTTAAGTGAAGCAATATTATTGGAATTCATTCTAAGAGTTGTGAATGATAAACCCAAATATTTTATTTTGCAAAAACTTAAATCAGCATTTAATTTCCGGGTACTGTAATCTATGCTTCCTTTGAACCTGTTAGAAGCCATCCTTGCAACTCACTAATAGGTAGATGTGGAGCCAGGAGGATTGTTTTGAGCCCTCACAGTTACAATATTTCATGGGAAGAGCACTGCCAAGAGGCTTAAAGCAATACTGTTTGTCAGGACTGGTTTCATGCATAAGTGATACTGGCAGCTATGTTGCAAGCGTCATGCTGGGGTTAAGATGAGCACTCTCACCATCTCCAGGCTCTGGCAAGGGGATTCAAGGTTTCCAACCAGTAACACAAAGTGAAATGCAGACGCTGCAAACTCATGCAAATTGATACTGAAACAAAGGTCAGTGCGAAGCCTTGTGAACTACTGTTAATCTCTGAGATTCTCAGGGCTCTGATTGTGCATTTTAATGTATTGGGAAGGCTTTGCTTTTGCAGAAGTAATCAGGACGCTGACTGGATCCCACACCTAAAGAATCAAAAACCTTTATTTCCCTTGACACTGCAGGCAGAACCTCAGTATAGTAAAATCCAGTCCTGCAGGGTTTTAGTGACTGAAATTCTGTTTCCATGTCAATTTTCCAGCTGATAACTTTTAGAGTTGTCAGGATAAAAAGTACATTTCTAGATGACCATCAGTGTATAATTAGTCCATTAAAATTGTCAAGATGCTACTTTTGGTTAGTTAAAAGAAGGATCAAAATCATTCTTTTCTTTAAAAATAGAGGAATATTTTCCCCCAAGGAGAAAGCAGGCTTATTCCTTCATCTGGGATTTATGATCAGGGGTGTGTTGTTATTATATGACACCTTAAATGGGCTTGCTGGTAATTCCAAATTGTTCATTTCAGTGTCACTGCAGGTAGACGAAGTTAAAGTCAATGAGAACTGTACCGGTAATGTGTAAAGTTGTGCAAATTTTTTCATTGTGAACATTCAAAGACAACTTTTGACTCCATCTCAATCCCCATATGTAAAATGGAGATAATAGCTCCTTGCCTCACAAGATTTCTGTAATGATCAGTTTGTACAGAACACAGGATTAGAACCACAAGTGCCCCGAAGCTCCAGTCTTTTACATCAGACAGTGACCTGGCCTCAGGCAGAACATCATTCATGCCAAGAATATTTCTTAATTGGTGGCCGTGTAACACTGACACGTTGAGCTAGTTGAGCTGTGATGCAATGTATCGTAAGACATGTACATTCTCAGATAAAAAATGTGTTACAATGCAGCAGATTCTTGTTTTTACATCAACAATCACATTTTGATTGTGATTTTCATATTGCAAACATAGTTTTGAATGAGTAATTCCTGTGTTTACAAGACTGGAAAAAAATGCAGTGTTATAGGAGGCTAGAGGTGCTACCTAATTTAAATTCATAAGTTCCTTTTATTTCTTTATTCCCATAGTTCTTAATAGATAGACACTAAGAATGGATGATTTGTAATCATCAGCTGTGTAAAGCTTACTCTATATGCATGATATTGTTCTCCCATGAAAATTTTGTTTGGAATGCAAGAATTTACTTGTGAAAAATTGCACATATAAAATTTGCAGCATATTTCCAAAGAAGGATGGCAAGACTGCCTCTGACAGTTTGGCCCCAGAAGTACCAAATCTGCAATGCCTGTTTGGATGAATTTTGTTTTATTTTTGTCAATTTTTTTTCGTATCCAACTTGTACAAACTCTTTGCATATTTTTTTAATACACATGAATAAAAGATATTTGTGTGGACAGATGTAGTACACAGGCTTTCCAGATCAAATGTTTTCCTTCTCCAGGTGAAATGTGGAAATGAGAGATAGCGTTGTCATTATACTGTATTATTTGTTTGTTTGAACAAATATGGTCTCAGCAATCATTTTCATCGATTTTCTAAGAATAACAGGCTTTTTTACAGAAATCAATAAAGGCGAAATTTTCCATGAAGCTTTCAGTGAAAGATATTCCTCCCTCAACCTCATGTATATTAAAGTGCACAGAATATGCTGACTAGCATAATGCAATAAAAGTGATTACTGGGAGGCAGCAGAGGTGATTAAATATCACACAGTAGTCAGAGTTACCTGAAAATATTATGCATCCAGCACTCATGAGAGGAAAAAAAAAAAACCCAACATCACAACAAACAAGTTCTTTGAAAGTTTGCGACTCCCAGCCAGCCACTGTGTTGTATACATAGCTCTGTGGATGGGATTTTAATGAATGCATGACAACAGCAGGCATTGTCTTATACAGTGTGAAAAAGTTCATCATTAGAAGAGATGCAGCTGATTGTCCATTGTAACACGCATATTTTGACAAGGAAGGTTTAGGTTCTCCTGAGAAAACAGCATAGGCAAAGAATCTGCCTGTTTTCAACTGACGTGGTTAAATATTGAGGAGCTTATTCAACTGGTTGCTGAGCGAACTGGAGAATTTACTGTTGGCACTGGGGATTCTAATTCCTCAGTTGATGACTAGCTGACTTAGCCACACATTTCTAAGTCCAAAACACAGTAATGATTTAAAGCAGGGAAAAAACATCAATTAGTAATTTTCTAACTCCCTCGAGGTACTGAAGTATGGAAACTATTATTTGCAGTGGGGAGAAGTAACTTAAGTCTTAGTGCAGAATATGTTGATGATGGCATGAAACTTTAACAAATACAAGATTCTTTGGTCTTCTTACTACATTTATTGTCAATGTGGGTGAAATCTGAGGAGGGAATATGAGTAATGAACCACAGATCAGGGAAATCCCAACAGACATCCTTTTATTCATTAGAACATGCATTCTCTGCTGAAAATGTACACATTGGAGTTGATGCTTTTTACTGGACCTCTTCTTCACATGCTCTATTTCCCTGCAGTGCCAGACTGCAGCTCTTTGTCCCATTGCAGATCCCCACTTCTAATACATTACCAGCTTGCCAATCTAGTTTATTTCAAAACTCTCTAACTCTTTAATTTATTCCATGTTTTTCTTTAAAGACGCACAAGAAAAGTAACATAAACAATGGACCTGCTCCCAGGAGTTCTTGAACACCTCTAAATCCATGCTAGCCTCAGTGGAAACTGCAATTTCTCAGCCCACCTTCTCCAAGAGCTGAATTTTGGTTAGTCTTCAAAATGTTATGTTGATTTCCCACCACTGATCTTAGATCTCCTCTATTATTTTGTCATAAATACACTGCATTAATTTGGACTGAAGCTGTCTGCATTTTAACATTTGTACATCCCAATGAACTGAATAATTTAGTCAAGATTTGCATAACTAACATTTCTTTAAATAGATTTCTGCTCCCTAGACCCCTGAACAAATATATAGATCAGAATTACTCCCATAAAAATGTGGACTCCTAGCTGTCTAAGTACAAAAGTGTATGCTTAACTTAAGTCACACTGTCCAAGTCAGAAGAGCTCTGCCATGTTGCTGTACCCTGCAGACCTATGTCCATCCAGGTATGGTTGAATAACCCCCTGCTCACTTTCCTTCGTGATTCACACAGACTCACATTTAAATCCCCCAGAGGGAGAGGCACAGCTATTGCCCAGTACTCGGCATTTCTCTGAGGAAGAAAAGTTGTGTGATGCTCCAAGAACAGTTTAGGCATTCTACCAGGTGCTTTTAAAGTCTGTATTTCAAAAACTGTGTTAAAAGCAGAATTCCCAAATTAGAAGTCCACTGTAGCCAGTGGAAAGAAAATGTTGAAGAAGGATTGAGTGAGACCAAATTTTACTTGAAAGATAAAGACATTTAAAAAACATTCAAGATTAGTAAAAACAATTCTATTGATGTATATTCACTGAATTACATAGACTATGGATTTCAAGGGGAAAAAAAATCATATATGATTTTGTCTTGAAAATAGTTTAACATGCTAAACAAAAACATCATCCTAAAACACCTGCTCTCAGAAAAGGCTTCCAAGTTCTTTATAAGCTAAAGTATGAATATTCTGAACCAGTGTATAATAGGGAAAATTTCAGATATAAATATCTTGGCACAACTCCCCCTTACATATTCCAAAAATACAAATTCTTTTAGAAATTATTGCATAGCTTCTTGGAGTTTTTGATCTCTAAAACACAGATATACTTTCTAAAGTTTGTTATTATTATGATTATTAGTTGATATTATTCAGGAAATCTGATGACCAGAAACAAATCTAAGACACTGAAGTTTAAAACACTATTTTTCTAGTATTTTGTCTTCATATTCTCCATACCATTCTCTTTCATCTGAAAATATAAATCACCTGGAATATCTTTATAAATCTAAACCCAGCCTTCACTCTGTTAAAACAACGTCATGCTGAGGCCATGTTGAAACGCAGTGAGACAATGGCAGTGGTGAAGCTTTGGTTGTATTTCTCATTTAACTTAATAGGATAATAGCTTTAAATAGTAGACTCTGCCTCTTATTCCATTGAATCCAATGGTAAATCTCACTTGATTCAATGTTACATTCCCTGGGCTAAGTGAACTGAAACTGCACCTGTGTTCAAGTCATTGTTGTGAAATGGTAAAATAATTTATATTGTTCCCCCATATTTTTCTACTTAATTCAAAGATTTTGCTTTTCTTGGTTAACATATCTGTGATCTAGCAGAGACAAAATCTGGAAATGATATGTCTTTATGTACAGCTGTGCCATTTTGGTGGGAAGGAAGTGAGCTGAGAAGGTAAAATGATGGGTCTGAGGCATTTCACCAATGTGGACAGGAGAGATGACAACCATCTGCTCATATGGGGGGAAAAAAAAATGAAGCATGGCCATATGGAAAAAAAACAAAGCATGGCCATATTCCAGCTTAGCTAACCACAACCATAACTAATTCTGCTGGGCTGCTTTTCAGGCCTGATAGTAGCAGTCCTGGAAGTCTAGCTCATGGCTGGTGCTAGTGCATCCAAGCAAGACTGCAGCTTGGGTGATCTCTAGACTTTACTTGAGAACAATAACATTGGAACTAAACTCGTATAGATAAATGCCAGCTGGGGAGAAAAAAGCACCATGCAATGACAGAATACCTTTCTGATGTAGTTCTGAATTGTATTTATTGTATTGTATTTATGATTATTATTGATTATTTTTATTGATTATTTGATTATTATTTTATAATTATTGATTATTTCAGTATTTGTATGATTATTCATTCTATTATTCTATTTTTGCACTCCAGTCATTTATTTTGAGTGAGACAACACAAACAGAAAGTGCAAGTCACTTCATTATTGGGATAAGTTATGCCATACATCCAGAAATCCAGATGTCCCACTCTAGAAAAAAAAGAACAGAATGCAGTTAAATTCCTTACCAGAAGGATACAGTTACACTTTATTTTTACTATTCTCTTGAAAATAAATTTTTTTGGTACAATTTCAAAGATAAAATTCAGACTTGAGGTGTTTACTGGTTTAAGAATGACTTCAGAGCTCCATGTCTTTTCATTGTAAAAGCAGGCAAATGCTTAATGTTCATACCTATTTTGCTACAAATCATCCCTCGGACAACCAAGTTTATTCCTTTTCTCATCAAAAGGTAAAATTTCCATTCCAAATCCCCATTTCCTTGTGTGGCACCTCTAGCTGCCAGAAGAGATGTAGAAGCTCTGAACAGTTATCTGCATTAGGCCACAGTCAGAATTAGGTCCCATCCAACCTGGCCTGGAACACGTCCAGGGATGGGACATCCACAGCTTCCCTGGGCAACCTATGCCAGTGCCTCACCACTCTCGCAGTGAAGAAATTCTTCCTTATATCAAGCCTAAATCTGCCCCTCTCCAGTTTATACCCATTTCCCCTAGTCCTATAACTACAAGCCTTTATAAAAAGTCCTTCTCCAGCTTTCTTCTAGCCCCTTTCAGGTACTGGAAGGTTGCCATAAGATCTCCTCGGAGCCTTCTCTTCACCAGGCTGAACAAGCCAAACTCTCTCAGCCTGTCCTCATATGGGAGGTTCTCCAGCCCTCTGATCATCTCTCATCTTTCCAACAGTTCCATATCCTTCTTATGCTGAGGATTCCAGAACTGGGCAGTATGACTGTTATTGAACTTCAATCAGAAAATTTGCTTTTGATACAGAGTGAGATTTTGAGAAATACTTAAACAGTTTAATTATATGTGGTCAATGGATGAAGAGAATGATATCTTACTAAACACAGTTCTAGTTTTTTAAAGAAAAATATTAATAAAGAAAATGGTCAAAATGACTTAACGATGACAACACCTAAGGAACAGCTATAACTGCTAGACCAGCAGTAACCCGCTTACTTCGTGTTTGCCATAGTAATAAAACAATACTTTCTGCAGAAATGCACTTGCCAGAGGAATTAATACCTGGTCATTTACTACAGAATTTCCCTGCTAAATTAAAGAGCAGTGTCATAACATTGTTTTATTACTTATTTCTACCTTTCCCAAAAGCACCTCGGCAAACTTTGACATACCTGTTCGGAGACTGCTGTTAATACGTTTATGTGTCATCTGGGCATCACGTGAGGTGATAAATATGACAGACTGTTAATACTTGTAAAAGGGAATGATTTTTCATAATTGTCACATACTTTTTTATATAAGTGGGAGTATTAGGTATAAAAAAAGAAGTCTGAAAGCATGTAATCTACTCTAACTTATGTAATAATTCTAGTACATTGTCCTGATTCTATCAGGCCTTGCCCAGTCTTCATATTTATAGCTTCTTACACTAACAATCTGATGCCCCATGCCTGTGTAGAGCACGATTCATTTACCTTACTACTGGCCAGAGGGGTTCCTGACATTTTATTATTCAAAGTGTCAATCACATTTACTATTGTGAGTTGTTGTTTGTGTGTTGCACAGTACTGAGCAAGCAAAAATGTCTTTGTTGAAAAAAAGTAGTAAAATAAGTACAATTCCTCACTGTATCTGTGTTTCTTCAATATGATCCTGTTGCTTTCCAACCAGCTACCTTTATTTGCACTAGTGTAAACTAAAACACATTTCTATCCCTGCTAGCGAGCCTCATAGTCAAGCCTATTGCCTGAAAACAAAAATAACTTCCATGCAAACTCCATGCAATCAACAACATACTGGAATTCAAATTAACCCTTGACATGATGAGTCTTGAGAAGAATGCCAAAGTCTTGAAGCTCCTCGCTGGAGGTTATTTAATAAGAAACCTAAAGGATTGGGTATTTCAAGAACGTACTCGGCAGAGTAACAATAAATAAAGGCAAATTACCTTCCCGGCTCATTTGAGGTTCCACCTTTCATGACTTATGAACTACTTTCTCTCCAGGTGGAGATTATTTGTAGTAATGACATGAAATAGATTGGCTTCCTGTTATTACATATACTTTTTATTATACAGATGAAACGCGTGTGTGTTAACAATCATGTAAACACACAAACATTACAACCAGTGACCATTGCACATACCTGGGAAGGTTTAAGTTGAAACAAGAGAAAGAAACAAAGAAAAGCTGAATGAATTCAGCAAGTCACTGTCAAATCCCAGGTCTCTAGTTTCAGCAGTACAAATACATGAGATCAGTTTCTGCTGGCTCTGCAGAGACAAGACACTAGAACAACAGCAGCATTACCTCTCTAAATACTACAATGTATGGTAAAATAGTAAATAAACTTTCATAACCTCCTAGGAACTAAACCAATTTAAATATTTAGTATCTATTTGAATGTGTTTGTGCCTATTTTGGTTTTTTGTTTGTTTTTAAAGAATATCTTGAATTAGAGATAAAACCAGTGCCATGTCTATGAGAAAAAGCTCAATCATTATATGACCATTAAAATAAGGACTATTTGTTAGAGTCTCAGTCATTCTCACGCTATTCAACCAGAACAAAGCTCAGCTCTTTTCTGGACGAGGTTCCCTTGCATGTTTCTATAATTGCCTGCTTTCATGAATACAGACTATTGACTATTTGTCATCTGGTTTCTACTCTTTAACACCTCTGGCTTAGTTGGCCAAATTCCTAGGGAGCATTGTAAGAAAACTATCCAGGGTCAGAATTAACTTGAAGGCTGATGAATTACAGAAACTGTTGACGTATTTTACGAACACATGAAGAGTGCATGTAGAGTATGTGTTAGGGTATTAGTTAAGGCATGTTAACAACATTTGATTAAATTTCAATATTATGTCCTTCTGTGGCACGCATATGATTTTGCAAAGTAGTTGTATTATTGAATTAAATGTCTCAGTTTATTTACATATAGACTTCAGCTCCAAGAAAAAGATACCTAACTGTAGCTAGTAGACTTCTAAGTGCTTGTCAAGGCAATATCTCTGTCATCAGTAGAAAGCAGAGGAAGGAAAAAGACTTACAAAGGCCAGGCCAGGGGTAACCTGGGCAATCTTATGTCACTGTGCATCCCACAGATAAAAGAAACCATCATATACGCATGGGAATAAATTCACACATCTGGTCTGGAAACGGCCCTAAGAAGCTGCTTAGGGAAACAGAGGGAACCAAACACATGCAAATATAGCCAGCTAGAGGAAGAAAGTTATTGTTAGCAGAATGTGGAAGGACAGCTATCCTTTAATATGAAATAAGATACAGGTGAAATATAGATATATAATAAATATATTATTATAGATTATGTTACAAGAACAAGAAAAAACTGCAAAGAAGAATACCTGAGAGTCTCTCTGTAGAGTTCAGATAATACCCTGTGCTGGTGCAATACATGGGAGATGTTTGGACTGTGTAAATTATATTAATATCTTATCATAAATTAATATCTGAATAGACCATAGATATGGAATGAACCATAGATATAACCATAGATCTTAGCACTGGAAGGGGCTTTATGGTGCCATCTCAGCATTCGTTTTGCCACTTTACATTTTGATGATGCACATTCGAAAGGGGAGATTTTTCCACTTCATCTTCTCTTCCTGATGGAAAGACAGGAAAAATTCTTCCACAAGAAGAGAAAATCCTTCCCTATCTACCTGGAGTTTAGACGCCTGTCAGCATAGCTTCCAGGACAACTCTTCTGGAGAGTTCGTCTCACCAGGTCATTGGGCAAAGTCTGTAGAAAGTTGACTAGTAATATAGTTAATGTTCAGAGGTATCAATACAATGAAAGTTAGGGTCATTACTCCCTTACTTCATAGACAGACAAACCGGATTACAGAGAGGGAAGGCTATTGAATAGGTCATTTAGTAAACTGGTTTGAAGAAATTTGATTAAACTCCAGTCCCAAGAGTAATGCATCATGGTCTGTTCTCTTAGTCACTCTGACTAAAACACTATTACAAACTTAAGACATTTTATCTCAGCAGATAGCCAAATAATATAAATCTTCCTTTTTCCAGTATGTATTTAAATGACTGTCTAGTTCATAGACCATAGATAGTCTTTGACTGAATTCGCATGTGTCAAGTTGCTTAGCTGTAGAGCAGTGACAATAATATTAACAAAAATTTGAGAAAAATTATGGTGTTTCAACAAAACTATGAGGGAATTTTAGTTATGAAAATCTGGACTTCAAAGTAAAATTTTAAGATTCCCTATAACCTCATAGAGTGTACAGAGAAGTTTCCCAAAAATTAGGTTGGGTGAGCGCGAAGAAATTCTAAACCCAGATATCCAAGTGTGAACAAGAAAAAAGACCTGTAACAGTGGCTTTGAGTGCTCACTTCCAAGAAAGACCATCCAAGTCACAGATCTGCAGGACTTTCTGCATAAAATGCAACTGTTTAATCTAACTTTGTGAGTGAACATTTTGAGTTGTCTGTGCCACCAGTAAGAGTCAAAGTATGAGATATAAAAAATATTCTGGGAAGGAAATACCTATACCGTTGAAAGGATATCCAGCACAGCCTTTGCTTTATGAATCCAAAGTTGTTGGATGAAAAAAGGAGCATAGGATCAGAAGAACGCACCATGATATTCATTCATATTGCTTGCATTGCATTTTATGAAAATATGAATGTAAAGCTTAGCATATGATTCCCTGACTCAGCTTTTTGCTACCGTTGGCCAGGAACATCATGGGGCCATGCATGGAATCAGACTGCAGGGGAAAACACAGCAAGGGCATGCGCATTTTATCACAGCCTCCTCAACGAACTGCAGCTGTTAAGCAATCTTTCCCAGTTAAACTGCAGGCTCCTTTGAAGGCTTATGTCTCATTTTCAAATATATATGTATTAAAAAAACAAGACAGATTTCCAGTTGGCCTGCTAAGGGCAGGGGCGGGGAGAAAAAAATGGAAAGCCACTGAGGCCTGCAGTGTGCAAGGAAAGAATAGAGACAGGCAGGAGTGTGATGCCATATGTCATCAATTATCACATTGATTAAAAGCGAATTTCTTGCCTCACTCAACCTCCCCCTCAACAAGCCACTAACCAAAGCTTTTTTATAGGGTCCTTCTTTTTCCTGCTTATTTCATATGCGTAAGGACAACTGTTGTGGTTCAGAAAGCTTATATTTGGTGTGTTTGAAGAGTTAGAGAGAAAATGTCCCACTGTTTCCTACAATGCACTGTTAATGCATGGAAAGTGCTCCTCATTTTAACTACCAAGATGGGAAAGCTTTGTTGTTGTACTGGGCGAATACCTATGCTATGCTTTGTTTGAATGCTGAGGGATCAAAGGGCTTTTACCACTTGGGTAGCAATGCACTGCCTGACGGGTAAGAGCTTTCCACATGCAGTTAAGCACGTTAGCTCTCTGCAAGAAAGATCACAGTCATGTTGCTCTGTAGGCTCTGGAGGACTTACTGTAGATGTAAAGCAAAACTTGCAGCAAAAAATCTGAAAACCAGCAGAATAACATAAACAATTGCTTCTAAATCCTGTGGTAGGTATCTCTTTGGCATATTTACAATGTTTATTACACACCTTTAAAAAAATGTTACTGCCACAGAACTATGTTATCTTGAAGTTATGTAACAACAGAAATAGTGAATAAAAGCTATGCATTGGTGCAGGTGCTTTTTGAATATGAAACTGACTCTCACTACTTGTTTGTATACTTCATGAGGTGCTTTGATGCTTTTGAAAACCTGGTCTTGGTCTTAAAATTGATAGTAGTCTCTAGTCAAGGGCATAGATTGTCAATCTGAAAATTAATGGTCATAAAATGTTTCTGCTTTTGTCATAGAGTCCACTTCAGTGATTCAGGCAGAGTCCTGAGTAGTTTGAAAGACAAAGTGTGCAAGCAAGGGATAGAGAGAATATAATGCCTCCCAGAATTTCAGAAAAATTAAGAAAAACAAATTTGGGTGCATTTCTTTAACTGCACCCATGTAGCAAATGACACTGGGGAAGAGAAAGTGGAAGATTGACAGACCTCATACGTGACACCATATCCCCCAGTACATGCAGAGCAAACCAGCTCCTGCTCAGCTTTCTAGAAGACATAACCTCACAGATTCCAAAAAACGAAATCCAGCTATGTCTGGTTCCTCATATACCCTCTTATTTGATATGCCCATGCCTGACTTGAGGAACAATCCTAACACACCAGAGGTATTCAGCATCAAGGAATGCTAAATAAGTGTCAGATTGTACTTCAAGTGATTGAAAGTGAATAATTATATTCCATGTTTCAAATAAAAATATTTGCTTCTGAAGTGGTGGACAAGATGCACCTTGATACGACATATAGAATTAATTTTGTGATGTGAACAGTAAAAAAAAATTAAATTGTGGAAGTACAGAAAATAAAGAGTTAGGGATATAACAACATTTGCATATGAAGGTTGCAAAAGGTAGGGTGATTCAGTGGAGAAAAGAAACACTAGAAGGGATTTAATTAAATCATTTAAGATTATGAAGGGTACAGTAAAAAAATAGCCAGTCCATCTTTTTAACAGTGTCTCAGAACACCAGAACAACAGGAGGGTCACTTGAAGTTAATGACAGGTAAATGTAAAACAAAAGAGAGAGAATAATACTTCACACAGCATGCAATCAGCCTGTGGGATTTCTGTCATGGAGGGTCACCGAGCCAAATACTTCAGCTGAATTTTAAAAAGGGAAAAGTAATTTTATGACCAAGATGATAATTTTATGAACAATGGTATTTATGTTTGCTAAAATAGGAATCATTAAAATTCACATGAGCAGGCATAAGACTTAGCAGGAAGGAATTTGTTGTACCTCATTCACTACCCAACCCAGACTTGTCCCTCATGGCTCAGTTATCAAAGAATGTTTTTCTGATTTGGTCATTATTGTTTGAATGTCATCCCTAGAGAAGGAGGCTATCCACCCTATCACAGCCACCTGAAAACTGGACTTCTGAGTGCATCATAAACCAGGTATTGCACTGTCACAATTCTCTGTAATTTTGAGGATACTTTGGACCAGATGTAACTCAGGTTCACATCAGTTGAGAAGATCTACCTCTGAAATCTGTACGGTGTCTACCAAAGAAAATTCCATGCAGAGTTACTCTAGCAGATAGACAACTTCCTAAAGTAAATACTTCACTTGAGCTAGAGATGATTGCACATTATGTTGCTCACTTTGAGAGGAAGGAAGAGTAATTTCCTCTGGTATAAGAATTACAGAATGACATGTTATGAATCATGTGATGATAATGATCTGAATAGGCCACTACAGTGCATGCTTCTATGAACTATAATTCGCAGTTTTATTTTTGTGTCGTGTTGTATTTTGATCATATCAGACTCCTTAAAAAGTACTTTTCACTGCTGAGTGCCACAAGGTAATTTAAGAGGTGAGTTAATAGGGAAACAAGTGAGGATGGTTCATATTAGTTAGTGAAACTTGATTTAACAAACTAATTTTAAAATATGGGTTTTTTCACTTTATCTTCCATCCTTGAAAAGTTTCACTCATATTTGTGTCTGTCTGGGAAGGTTCTATGAATAGTCTTCAGTGTAAACTCTTGAATGTCAAAAAATTATTTCTCAGAAGTCCAAAAGGTATCCCAGTGGTTTCTCTAACATTTCTAGGTGAATTACCTAGAAGGCTACTAATATTTAGATGTAGTTCTGAGGGAACTTGGACAGAATCTAGCAACAGTTATGTTCAGGAATAAAACTGCAAGCTTGTCTGTAATGTTACTTACATATATTGTAAGAAATAATTGCTTCTACAGTACAAATATACCAATATGCTTCATTAGCACCTTCATTATAGAAACAAAATTAATTCCCACAAATAAAAATCCATTAATTTTGAATTAATGTTGTAAATATATAGCAATTACGTAAAGGAAGGTGAAGGGGAAACCTTATTAAAATAGCATGGAATGTAAATAATAAAACAAAAAGATAAATATCTTTAAATTCTCAGTCTTACCATTTGGATTCTCATCCCATGACAGCATTATTAATGTAATGTTTAATTGCTAATAAGTAAAATTCTGATGATTATTAATATGGATCTAAAAGTCTATTTCCTTGGATGCAAAGTTCAGATTGTGCCTTTAATCCTCCTTATAAAAAAAATATTAAAAACATAAAATTCAGTAATTAATCCAGAATGTATAGCAATAAGTAGGGATGGAAAAGCTTTGCTTATTCTTTCAGTACTTTCAGCCCACAGAACACGTTTGTGAACAAGGTTGAAAGTTGTGTTACCACTAAGCAATGTGATTACAAGCTAGTGCTGCTGCAGTCAAAGGCTTTTCAATGTGATTTGGATCACACAGTGATTTGCCCTAGCTGAATTTTATATCCTAATCTTAGCACTGACACCAGAAACTTGTGTCTAACATTTAGATCACTCCCCCAATCAGACAAAATAAACATGGTATGTAATCTTATTTCCAGCAAACAGAACTCAAAAATGAACTGCAGATCAAGATTTTTTTCATAGTGTATTGTCAATAAAGAAATAACAGCAAATGCATGTGAGAAAATCACAGCCTAATCCCAAACAATTCAAAGAGACAAAATTAATTTAGTGAGAAGTTTATTAAAAAACATTCAGTTCTGGTTTATGTTTACATGAAGTTTTTAATACATGTGAAAATCCTATAATTTTTATGTCTCCCTCTTTGTTTTTAAAGTAAGCTGATTTTCTTTATTTCCAGAAGAACTGTTGTTACATCTTCAGCTATATTCTGCATTTCACCATGAACAGATTCTACCAGTAGGGAAAAAAGGCTTTGTTTGGTTCACAAATCCATTTTAAGGTAAACATCAGTCTATGACGTTTGCTTAAGAAATTTTCTTTTTTAAATGGAATTTTACCATGACCAGTGAAAATGCATAAAACGAGTTTTTCATCTCTGAGGGCCTGATTCTATTAAAGTAAGTGCAAGTGATTCCATTGACCTCTGTGAGCTTTGGAAATTCTCCTAAATTGAGAAGAGTTTAATGTGCATGAGTGTGAGCAGATAAAACATAAGCTGTGATATAACTGAGGTGAAGAAAGTACATTTTAATGATCAGAGATCACTGAACAGCACTAAGAGTTCTAGAATGAGTTATACAAACATCTCCTAAGAATGACATAGGTGCAATTTACTCTGCTTTGAGAGTGATGTTAATGCCCCAGCACAGTCCAGGAAACAAAAGACTTCAAAAGACCATTAAGGTAAAAGCTGAAGTGTTTCAAAGAGTTGATCTGAAAATAATGAAACTAATATTCAAAAATAGAGTGAATTAATCTAAAAGTCTAGTGTGAACATTTTATTAACAAGTATACAAAGAATGTGATTTTACAAATAGAATCCTAGAATCATCAGGTTGGGTCATTGAGTCCAAATATAAACATTTTTAAAAATCCTAGTGACATTTATAAACTTAGCAGCATTTCTTAAACTTCTAGGAAAGATTATTTGATAGCCATATATTAGAACTACATTTTGGCCAGGCCTCATTTGTTGCATTCAAAAGAAGCACAAGTCACCTCAAGTCTGCAAGTGGGAATCTTGGTATGAGCGTTCAAAGCAAGAAGAACATCAGTCTGAAGGAAAGTCTTCCTATTGTTATCTAACTATGTCAAGTGGATGTACTTAATTTGTCAGTCTGTCTTTGGGCAGAATAGGTCTAACCTTTAGCCTGAGATTTGTATTCTGTGGTTACCTAAACCAGTCTGCTTTTGGTCTGTGGTCAGTCTAGCTGTAGAGGTGTAAAGGTAATTCTTTCTACAGTCTTTTGCCTATGACCATTTCCTTTAATTCATCTTTCCTTGACATTTCTTTCTGGCCTTAGCACAAAAGCTAAAGTTATACAGGATTCTAAGACCTACTTAAGATCTACAGCAGTCTCTTAACATTAGTACATCCTCTCAGAAAATCTCTATACACCCCTCCTGTTTTTAAGGCTGAGAGTAGTCTTTCTCCTCTGAATTATACACACCTGACATAATAGCATTTTAGTCTGTGACTGAGGTCCCAGTTATAGCTAAAAGCTAAACAATTTCTCTCATCCTGTCCAGTTCTATTTCCGTGAAGAATAAATCAGATTACAGAGGAAACTATTCTGATGCATAAAATTAAAATGCAGGAAATCCTTAAATCCAAACTTCTGTTCTATTTATTACACTTGCTTTCTAGTGACACTTCTGAAAATCAGAGAATGGGCACTGAGAATACATGAAGGTTTGAAGTCTGTAGGAATCAGGTCCAATCCATGTTAGTTGTCTGTTTCTGGAAAGAAAACAAAACAAAACAAAAAAACCTCTTTGAATGTGTTTTAGTTTAGTATCACTCAGTTTTGAAAGATATTGACCATCGCAAATGGATTTAAGACCCAATCCTGCAAACACTTATGCTGATATTTAGTAACAGATCATAGAATTATAAAATAATAGAATAAAAGAATATTATAATAATAGAATAGAAGAATAGTAGAATAGTAGAATGGTTTGGGTTGGAAGGGAATTTAAAGATCATCTAGTTCCAATCCCCTTGCCAAGGGCAGGGACACCTCCTGCTAGACCAGGCTGCTCAAGGCCCCATACAACCTGGCCTTGAACACCAACAGGTGTGGGGCAGCCACAACTTTCCTTAGCAACCTGTGCCAGTGCCTCACCACTCTCATCATGAAGAATTTCTTCCTAATGTCTAATCTAAACCTTCCCCTTCCAATTTAAAGCCATTCCTCCTTGTCCTATCACTGCATGCCCTCGTAAAATGTCCCACCCCGGCTCTCTTGTAGCCCCTTCAGGTACTGGAAGGTCGCTATAAGGTCCCCTGGAGCCTCCTCTTCTCCAGGCCAAAAGACCCCAGCTCTCTCAGTCTGTCTTCATAGCGGAGGCCCTTGAAGTAATAGACCCTCCAAAACTGCCAATACCTATCTAGTAAGAAGTTTACTAGAAGCAAGCCCAATAACTGGGAGGCAGGAGGCTAGAGCTGTGAAATGAGAATGCATTAGTGACCACTCTTCTGCCTATTGGTCAGTACCAACAGAGTTCCCTCTACTCGCTCTTTTTCACTCTCTCATTTAATCCTTGTTTTAACTTAAAATATAAATTATTTAAAAAATAACCAGGAAAATATTGATATAAATTCTGTACTAGCTTGGTTTGTGGTGTATATATTAAAAAAAAAAGTCCTAAAAATATCAAGGACAGTATTCTCATGTCAAATCCAGTTGGACAGAAGACTAAGGAGGAACTACCAATGTTGCTGATTATGCAGCAGAGTCCCAAAGTAGCAAATCACAGTATCAAACCACACTGACACATGTTGTTCAGTCGCTGAGGTGAATATGATGGCTATATAGCATTGCAGGTTCCTCAGTTGGATCTGCATTCCTGTGGGCGTACTAAAGTTTGGAATTGCATTGAAAAGTCATTCTTTAGCTCTCAAGGGCATACATCTGAATTTGTGTGGAAGATCTCATCCTTGCATTTTTTCAATGATGAATGAACACAGTGTAATGAAAATAACAATATTTTTTGTTGGCAGCCACTATGGCGGCTAAATTTTATAATGCAAGCTCTCTCCACGAGGTAACATGCATTCCACTCTCATTTGAATGTGGTCAGAATGTTATGAGAGGTTAAAGCTTTCTCTTTTAATGGAAATGGTTTTAACTATGTTTATTTTAATTAAGAGCTAAAGCTGAACAGCTCCTTGACAATGCCTTGAACTCTAATTTTTTTGTACTGAAGACGATAGTTAAAGTTATCTGCTCTGCACTTTAGATGAATAGATGAGAGAAAATGATAATGTGCTAGCTGCTGACATCATTTACTACTTTGTTTCCAAGTTTCATTAACCTTTGTGTGCCAGCAGTCCAGGGAATGCACAGGTAGGGAAGTGAATCTTGGGCAGTTTTTATTTCTTTTTCTTTTTCTATTTTAAAATGAAATGAATACTTCACATTAGTGCAGTCAATAGCAACATATTTTGACACTATGCAAAACACTCTGGCTAAGATCTGAGGATGCTGGTGTTCATTCATTGCCAGTAAGAGTATTAAACTTAGTGTGTGGCTGGATTTTTTCATCTTCAAAAATGTCCTGTGATAGCTCCTTTCTTGAACAATTCTACTGAGTCAATGCAGATATTCATAAATATTACAAGACACTAAGAATAGAAAAATTAACTAATAAAATCAAGGTACTAATCAAGGCACAGAAAAGAAAGATGAGAAATATTTTTATGAGAATATCTGTGAAATATTTTTCATTTTTCTGACTTTTGCACCCAACCCCACAATGGACCAGATTTTCACAAACTTAAAGATTCGGCTGAGCATAAATTCCAAGCACCTTGAATGATTGCTCAAACCAGTGGAAAATCAAGACATTTATGTATAACCAAGAGACATATATTAAATCACTGCTACATGCAAGTGCTACATCATTGTCATTACTAATGGATTCATAAATACAAACTATTCAACTGTTCTTGGAAAAATATCAGGGATGCTCAGAGCTGGAAAGATATTTGTCTATTCATCTCACCTTTTTGTATGAATATTTTTGTTTAGGCTTTAGAGCAGCACCTCTGAAATCAAACTGTTAAAAGATGCTAAAGATGCACATAAGATTATGAATCTAGTAATACGAATTGGGCAGAGCTTGTTGGATTTACCCACATTTATTTGTAAATTCTATGTGATAAGTCTCCTATAAAATGTTTTAAGTGTTAACTTTCTATTTGGACAATCTGAAAGCATATCCAAGAGAGTTACTCATGTTAGTAAGAAGTAGTCTTCTGATGCATAAGTGGCAACTGAGTATTTAAGTAGCAGAACCTTTTTTAACACTACTTAGTGGGACTTCCAATTCTTGACTCAAGCTCAGACCTGAAACAACTTGAGAGCACCTAAATGCTACTACAGCAGGCCAGATAATGAGAAATATAATGGGCCAACATTCATGACCCAGGAAAGCTGTTGCACCTAAACCCATTTTCTTGTTGGTATGCTCCTCAGAATATGCAGAAATGGCAAAGGAAATCTCCTGTTTGTCAGAGACGCTCCAGATCAGACTGGCAGAACAGGGTAGAGAACACCAGCTGTTGAGTTTTGTTATTTTTTAATAGGTAAACAGTGGATACCCCTTTCCATTTTGTAAATTCAGTACCTTCCATAGGCACTAATGACATTAAAATAATGTGGAGTGAATTTCTATTTCTATTTCTATTTCTTTCTGTTGCCTCTCTTTAGTTGCTGAAATACAAGTACATTGTACACAAATGAGGACCCCAAATTAGAATACCTGGTCTTTAAGTACATTTGAATTTCCTACATCTGCATTTTGGTTTTAAATATTCTAAAAAGAGAAAAGAACAAAATTATGGTTGTAAGCTAAAGCTTCGGAATGATTTTAACAATCTACAGAGGGAGATTATCCTATTAGAATCTGTGATACAGACAGCACAAGCCCCAGTGACTCCATCCTCTGTCTTACGGGAAACAGATCCTGATGTCACCCTGGCTCCCCTCAAGGATGAAACATGTCCAGGAGTCGAAAAGCCCATTCCCTTCAGCCTTGCAAGTATGACTGACAGAGTGAGGACAGCAACTTACAGCCATAGAGGGGACATAGCAAGGACTTCACCTTGCCTCCAATTAGGAGATAGTATTTTTCCCCAAAAAAGGGATAAAGTCTGGCCTTGAAATTATTTTTTTCTTAAATTGAAGAACTTGGGCTTTTCCCCTATTTATTTTAGAAATTATCTTGAGCTGTGTTTTTTAGGATTTTGCTCTGAAACTTCAAGTGCACGGAGCATTATATAGTTCTGCAGTTCTACATGCTTTCTCAGTTCCAGCGCAAGCTGATTCAATAAATGCCTTTCATTCACTCCCAAGATTCACACTTAGCTATTCAATAAAGGCTTTAATGAAATGTTTTCATTGTAACAAATAAAAAAAATAATGTAATGGCCACTGAGATATAAAATCCCATTTTCCATAATAAGGTCATTCAAATAAATCTAGCATGAAAGAAAGCAGCTACTCTGTGAAGTCCCAGCAGGAACTTAAGTGCAGTGCTTGAATTTACAGAACTGGTCTGTATTTCTGACTGAAGTGCAACATCTTCTCTCACCTTATCCAAGAAAAGAATGTTTTGAGCAGTTTACTGGAGTAAGCTATGGATTTACTAGAGAGTGTTTCTGGGTCTAGGTACAGCAGGAGGTTCAGCTATTGATATATTATGTGTACACAAAAATGTGTGTTATTAGATGGACTGAGCAATTCGAGAACTTGCAAAGTTGATTCTTTGAATATCTTTGAAATACCAGCTCAGCCATGACACAGTTTCTCACTGGTAACCAGCCTTCCCTGCCCTTTTCTAACCAAACAACATCCTCTCCTTCAGAATGGAAACTTATTGGCTTACATACACGTGCGATAATGTCTTGTGGCAATGCTTACTTTTTAAGGACAGCATGTTTGCTTGTATTCTTAGCAACCCAGTGGCACAGACCTCATTGGTACTGTTTTAAAAAGTCTTTGATGCAGACAGACATTGAGCAGACTGCACTAGGAAATCTTTCAGAGCGTTCTGTTTGTTGTGGTTCAAGCTAAAGTAGAAATCAGTTTTCTGACTTCGGCTATTTCTCATCTAAGTAACTTCATCTTCTGAAAGTTAACTGAATGTTTTTCAGACAGTGTTCCTCTCTAAAAGTGATAACTTGGGGCATTCGTATGTAGAGAGGCTAATGCTTATACTTATTCCTATAGTAAAAGAAACCAACCTTGAGATGAAAAAAAAAAGTCCGCATCTGCAGAGAGGGGCACACAGGACAGGTGACGCCAAACTGACCAACAGCATATTCCATCCTGTATAGGTCACACTTGGTATGAAACTGAAAAATCATGAGGGTCTCACAGTCCTCTTTGATGGCTTACATCCAGTGAGGACATCATCTGTCTGTTTACCTCTCTTCCCACACCCATGTTTTTCTGAATCCAGCTCCTGAGTCCAGCTCCCTCCTAGTTTTGGGTCCTCTCCCTCATGTCTGCTTTGCAGTATTTGTGGTAACATACAGCGATCAAAGGGCAAAGGTGTGATTTCATATATTTGTGTATATTTTATTACTTTATTATAATTATTATTTATTAATATTGTTGGTTTTTTTATTTTTACTATTGTATTCTTCCTCTAATTTTTCTTTCCCCTTTCCCTGGAGGCAGGGGAAAGGGAACTGGGAGCCCAATTGCTCAGTTCTAGCTGCTGAAACTGGCTGGAACAGGACTAAACCGTGACATTGTTGTCTCTCTGTCAGAACATAAACACAAAGTAGTTTGCACAGGACTCAGACTTGACACACCACATGCAGACAAGTATGACAAAAATAATTCTGTGCTGATTTGAGGGGAGAAGGTACACAAATAGTGCTCCTATATATAACCCAGCTGCACTTTATTGGCTATGTTTTTGGATCTAGGTTAACATTTCACATGGAATGCAAGCAATAGGCCCTGGTGTGACAATACTTTCTACTCTCCCCATTTGCCTAATGAGTGTTTAACCAGTGTCTGTTCCTTCACCTTTGTTATCTTAAGTATACCCTTGACTGAAACATCCTTAAACAGAAATCAGTCCAAGTCATATCTTTCCAAGAACTAGATGAATTTATTGAGTAGACCTAACACTGTCTTCCCATTATATCCTGAGCTCTTCAGATGGTCATTCCAGAATACTTCTGTGAATGCTGCAGGGATTTCAAACCTATTACTCCACAGTCTAACTCTCTCCTGAATCTAGATTTTAGCTGTAAAACTTAACACTAGAGCCCGTTGAATAGATGCCTAGATTATTGCTTTAGGGTACAGTGTTATACGATGCTGATATCACTTTAATGTGGTGATAGTGGGCATTGATCACAAGCTGTATGTCAAAAACCTCTTTACTAAAGAATCCAAAGTGAATCTAGCAAGTATTGCTGTCCAGTTACTTTGTTTTTCAGAAATGAAGGAGAGATCAAATTTCTCATCACATCCTAACCTTTTAGTCTTTGTTACACATTTGTATCAGTAGGGTTTGACAACTTAAAGAAAATTGAGATAATTGCTTAAAATAATATTTGCAATCCATCTCTTTTGTGTTGCACTAGCACTGTAGCATTCCACCTTTTCTTCTGAGAGTGCCTGCCTTTGTTCCAGACTGTTGTCCCAACTGACTGACATCCCCAGCCTTCACAGATCAAGAGATCAGCTCATCATAAGCATTGGAAAAATTTTTTCAGCTTTGTGAGTAGTCTGTGTATGGGAAGAAATACTGGAGTACCAAACTGCATGGTTAAACAGAGGATGCTACAAGAAGATCTCTGGATTCAAAGAGTGGAAATAGGACTCCATAAGAACAGAAGAACACAGAGGAGTAACCCATTGAGGGGACCTGGATGTTGTAGTAGTTGTATCACCCAAGCCATGTCTTAGATGTCATAGAATCATAGAATCACTAGGTTGGAACAGACCCACCGGATCGAGTCCAACCATTCCTATCAAACACTAAACCATACCCCTAAGCACCTTGTCCACCCATCCCTTAAACACCTCCAGGGAAGGTGAATCAACCACCTCCCTGGGCAGCCTGTCCCAGTGCCCAATGACCTTTTCTGTGAAGTTTTTTTCCCTAATGTCCAGCCTGAACCTCCCCTGGCCAAGCTTGAGGCCGTTCCCTCTCATCCTGTCCCCTGTCACTTGGAGTAAGAGGCGAGCTCCCCCATTTCTACAACCTCCTTTTAGATACTTGTAGAGAGCAATGAGGTCTCCCCTCAGCCTCCTCTTCTCCAGGCTAAACAACCCCAGCTCTCTCAGCCGCTCCTCATAAGGCCTGTTCTCCAGCCCCTTCACCAGCTTCGTTGCCCTTCTCTGGACTCACTCCAGAGCCATAAACTGCAGGTTATGGTGCTGTGATTTTACCCTGAGAGTGGATAGATCTGTGTTGAATTCGAGAGCATCACCACTCCATGCACACATGCAGGAGGAGAGGCCTCATTCAAGTGCAAGTATCATTCATTTACTCTGCTAGAAATCTTAGTGTGTAATTAAATGTTGCTGAGATAGATGTTTGCTTAAGACAAGTTTCCGTTCTTTTTTCTCCCTCTCTCTCCATTTTATTAATTTATTGATTCTCTGTTTGAGAAGACTTGCCAAAAGATTAGTCACCATAGTCCGTATTTCTCATGTATTGAGGATGACGTTGGCAAGGTAAATGGAGAGAAATTGATAGACACAAGTTTTTTGAAGAGGTCATCTGAAAAATGGTTGCATTGCTTAGGAAGATATGCCATACTCAGCTCCCTTTTCAGAGAAAGATAACTTCTCAGAAGTCCAAAAGCAAGAGCCATTGCTTAGGTGCGTGAAACATTTCTTAATGTCAAAGGGTTTTTTTCTATGTGTATAATGAATGATAATAATTTCTTCTTTCTCCAGTGAAACATAACTATCTTTCAATATTCTAGGAGTAAATCTTATTGACAAGTTCCTTAAGGTTCTCTACTGACTTTTTAATAGATGTTTTTTTCATTTGTAGCAACAGAAATCCAGCACAATGGACCATTCTGTCTTTCACTCAATTAGGCCTTTGCCAGCATCGCTCTTAGTGCACAGTATGTGCCAGTTCTCCTCTATCTTCCTGACTGATACACTTGCTCACCTGCATAGGCTTATCACCTGCAAAATATAATAAATGTGCCCCAATAAATAAGAATATCTCAGTATCCATGAGCTCACCTAGGGACATAAATTTTTATAGTGCATTTCTCTGAATCAGTAAGGGTTGCATTGACATTTCTTCTCCATATGTCTAGATGGGTTAGCTTTGTTTGTTTGCTTGGTTTTTTATTTGCTTGTTTACTTAGCGAGTAACAAGAAAAACAAAATACACAGGCCATGCTGTCAATGTTGTTGTCTCCTCATGCTTACGAATTTATCCTCTTTTCACTACCTTCCAGCAAAAATTACAGTCTGATTACTCTATCTCCTCTCAAAAGGTTTTAATTGAATGCCAGGTACTTTATGCATGGTTTCTTTAAGACTGGTTATACCCTGGACTAGCTGAGCATGTTGCTAGCATTCATGCACTCTCTTTCAGTCACGTCTTTTTCTAGCTGTTGTGATGGTTTGGCATTGATTTTCACTAAGAAAAACATACTACCAACCCTTCTCATAGGTTCCCTGTAGCTTGTACTTGTGTAAAGAGCCCAGAAGAGACTACTTTTGCAGCCCTGAAAGGATCTAGAAATAGAGAGGATGCAAGTAAAAAAAGGATGGTCAGAGAGTAGAGAATCCCAGTTTTTCCCTATTTCTTCCCACAGAGGCTTCTTGCTTTTCTTGTACGCTATGAATCACGCAAAAACATTTACCTTCACTACCTTAGCACAGGGTCATACATGAAATACAGCCAAATATTTGCCTGTCGTTGTGCACACTCTTCAGATTCTAAAAAGTCTGCTACTTCCTGTATCTGTGTGGTGCTGCGTAATTAAATAAATAATGATAAAGGATCTCCAAATGGCACCTCAGTATAACAGAAGTTTGAATTCACCTTGCAATATTATTGGCCAACTGAGAATTTCAGGCATTTTCTGGAAAGTTTAATGCAAGCTTTGAAATTTGGAAAGCATAGTCCTTTGGGTAAGAAATCCTCCATTTCTCATCATGAGTTTCTCAGAAACCATTAACATTTTTTATTTAAAGTAATAAGCTCAAGAGAAGGGGATGTAGCCATGAGATAATAGCCTTTGTGAAATCACTAGGTGTGCTGAGGTGAATCCATGGGTACTCAACATAATGACAGGATCATCAGCTAATGCCTGCTTTTATAGAGTTTTAATATTCTAATCACTTTTCCAAGAAATAATCTTTATATTTAAAGGTATAAGGACACTCTTAGAGCCAAAAATGTTAAAATAATATTATGTTACTCTACGAATCTTGTAGACAATTACTTTTAATAGAACTTAATACACTAGCCTGATTCACTAAGACAGTGAGGTTTTCAGCTAAAAGAATTACCCAGGCCATGTCTGCTCATTATATTTCAGCTCTAAGCTAACTCAGCTTCTCTTTCTCAGAGTCCTCAGGCTCCACTGCTTGGTGTCTTGATTAGGATGGTGAGGGAGCCTGATCGTCCCTCAAGGCTGGTGTTATGATTAAGCCCGACCCATGGCTGGGGTTCCAGCATGACTGTGGAAGTCAGGACATACATATTTGACTCCACACACTCACATTCTGTTCCTGTACAGGATTCTCTATTCCCACTGTCTGTGTAACAGAAATTAAGCCATGCCTGACTGCAAAAAGTCTTAATGAAGCAGTGATAATGTTGAAGGCTTGAGGCATGCCCCCCCCTCCAATATATCTACAAAGTCCTTTGTTTAGATGGCCTGTGAGGAAAAAGTTGTTGCTGTCAAAAAGATAATTTCTTCAAGCCCTTCTGATGTGTTGTCTGCCAAGGAGGAATTAGCAAAATCTCACTGTGAAAAGTGGAAAGTAAAGTTGGAAAATACCAATACATGTATCCATACACTGCAGAACCTACTGTGCTAGGGCAAATACTTCCTTTCTTTACCAGCCATTTATTTCTTGCAGATGGGAGTCCACTTTGTGGCCACTAATGTAGTTCAAGTTACAGAGAAAGTGGCTTTGTTTTCTTGTCTGTCTTCTTGGTGTAGTTGTGCTATGCAGCATTCACTTCTCCCAGGACAGTCCAGAAATTGCAGGTGTACAACACATGCTGACTGTCTGCAGGTAAATATTGAACCTGATGATAGGCACCTCCAGAGAATATGGCATCTCTGCTTGTTGTTATTTTTGTAATGCAGGTGGGATGAATAGCTGTTTGAAGAAGACTAACAGGACTAAATTAGATCACCTGCCTAACTGTTAATAGGTATAATTAGGTGAGGAAAATATTTTAATTTAGCTTGAGGCGATAGTACCTCAAAAATGCTTTCTCATCCAGACCTACAGGCAAGTCTACAAACACCTAAGCACTTGCCACCTCTGGTTTAAAAGAACTGTCAGAGATTGTCCCCAGATATGACCCAGTTTCCAGTTTGTCCAAACAGGCCTCTGGAAAAGAACTATATGTTAAACTCAAAAGATTGCTAGTCGGGTTATAACTATTTAGCAACTATCAAATGCAATTTAAAAAAAAAAAAAAAAAGATATTTTAGGATAAGCAGGCAAACTTATCCTCTCATCATTTTGCAGATTTCAAGGTCATATATATTTTCAAACAAGAAAGCTCATTGGATCTGGGAGAAGATGGTGTGTGACAGCACAAGAAAGCACGTCCAAACAAGACGTATTTATTAACTACATTCGATACGAAAGTTACAAACTTACTTTACTCATCTGCTTTCAGATATGACTAAATTGTGGCCATGTGTTTACATTGTGATTATTTTTGACTGAAAATTCAAAAAATTTCAGCATTATAATGAGGATTTTACTACATTGCTTGTGATGCTAAAGAGATGCAAGTATTCCTGCATTAAGATAGGCAAGAAACATAACGTTACTCAGGTTTCATTTTCCACTTGAACTGGAAATGAGATTGTGAGTTCCTAAGCCACAACAATAAAATCTTTAGAAACTAAAAGCAACCAACAGTACATACTGGGATGTCAATGATCCATAAATCCTATACAGGGATTTATGTAACAGATAAGTACTATGCTGTCATTAGACAGAAAGTAAGAGTTTAATATTTGGATCTTATCACAGATTTCTGCAGAACATTACTGTCCAACAGAAAGTATAAAAACCTGTTTAGGAGGACAGCATATCGAGAATCAGCATTCTCAACAACCAGGCAGACAAGTCAACCACATGATTCAATGTTAGCCTCACAGGGGATCCAGTGAGAAGTTTATGATGTAAAGGCACCAAGGAAATCACCTTGATACATTCTGACAGTTCCTGGAAAACCTAAGAGATAGCAACACCACCAGTTCATGCCATAGCTGGCATTGGAAGTTCACAGTATGTGCTCAGTCATCTCAGTTGCTTCAGTGGTTTTGCCCTGTATTCAGTCTCAGTTCATGGTTGTTTCTTATTACAGAATTAATGACTGTCTTAAACAATGAATTCTTCTCTGGGTTTTGGTATTTTTTTCCTCTTCTGGCAATTTGCTGTGGGATTTCACATTGTCCCTTATGGCCAAATTAGGGAGATATGGAAAGACTATTTCTGCTTTGAATAACACAAGAGACGTTAAGAAAACTCATCACTGTAAAGGACCAACTACTTAATCTGTTCTCCTTCTATGAATCTAGGCACGAATCAGATTAATTTTTCCTTTAAGTTTTTTTGTCCTTGTGGTAACCTGATTCACTCTTGCTGCCATGCACAGTAGATCCAAACAAATTTCCCTTTCATCAAGACTTTGCCTCCTTTAAAGATCGAAAGAGTTCTTTCTTTACAATTTGATGGCAAAAACTGTATTAATGTACTTAGTTCCAGCTGTCAAAAAATATGCCTGAACAATCTTTCTTTCCAAACTGTGTACACATCCTAGTATTCACTTATTTCTGTTTAATTTTTGCTGTCTGCATAGTGATCGAGCTGGTGATATCATGGGCTTCAAATTTACTGGTGCCCACTTTTGTAAGCATCATTGTCTCTATCGTCAACCTATCTGTCTTCTAACCACTGAAATTCACATCTCTCAAGAAAGTTTCAGTTTTTTACTGATATATAATGCCTTTGTTATGTTTTATTTTGAGCTGCCATCACTGGACTGGTTTCCATGGAAGATGTAAGCCTGATGGAAGGTCTGACTCTGTCCTATGCATGGGTTCCCATCTTCCAGCACTCCTTATTCCTCACTCTCCAGCAACCTCATGAACCTTTACATAGTTCCAACAGGGAAGCATATGGAGAGCTTGGATTTGGAGCATTCCTACCAAATCATCCCTGTCTGAAGACTTTGCAAGGCTTTTGAAGGATATGGGGCAGGGAGGAGAGAGCAGATAATTTTGTTGTTCATAAAGGTCAAGCTAGATGTAAAGTCACATACTCTTACTGGGAGAGTTCAAGTATAAAAGCCTGCAGTCTGGCTGCAGAACTGCATTCCAGTAGTGAAGAAGGCCATGAGATGGTGGACGTCTGGATCCCAAGAGAAGAGAACAAGGAAAAGCAGGATCATAGCCCTGGACTTCAGGACAACAGCCTTTGGCGTGTTCAGAGACCTACATTGAAAAATCCTATGAGTTGCAGTCCTAGAAAGAGAAGAGGTCAAGGAAAGATGGTTTGTTTTCAAAGATCACCTCCTCCAAGTTCAGGAATACTCCGTCCCTATATACAGGAGGTGACAGGGAGCTGGACGATCATAAAATGCTAGAAAAAACTCAGACATAAAAAGGAAGCATACAAGAGGCAGAAGTTGGAAACGGGTGATCCAGAAGGAACATAGACACTGTCTCAGTGTGCAGGGAAAGGATTAAGAAAACCAAAGCCCATCTGCAGTTGAGTCTAGCAGGGGATGTGAGAGGCAACAAGAGCTTCTACATGTAAAACATTGGCAACAAGAGCTTCTACATGTAAATCATCAGCAAAAAGAAGTCCAGGGAAAGCATGACTCTACTGCTGAATAGGACAAAGGACATGGTGAAGACGACCATAGAAAAAGCTAAGGTATTGCATTTTGCATTAATAACCCCTGCCTTCAGGAAATACAGAGTCCTGAGAACAGTGGGAGAGTCTGGGACGAGGAAGACCTACCCCCAGTAGAAGAGTATAAGTTTCAGCAATGTTTAAACAAACTGGACATACACAAGTCCATGGGATTTGATAGTACGCAGCCTCAGGTGCTGATGGAAGTGACAAATGTCATTGGGAGGATGCTCTCTATTATCTCTGAAAGGTCAGAGTGATGAGGAAAAGTTTCTGAGAACTGGAAGAAAACAAACTTTACTCCTCTCATGCAGAAAGGCAAGCAGAAGAAACTGAGGAACTATTGACCTGTCAATCTCACTTCAGTCTTACAATGCAAAAAATTCTGGAAGTAATTTCCAAGAATAGTGAGGAAAAGAAAAATACATTCAAGGCAACAAAGTGATTAGAAAAAATTGGTATGCATTTACAACCGGGGGAATAATTCCTAACCAAACTTATAGCTTGTATGATCTGATAACTATCTTGCTGGATGAAGAGGAAACAGGTATGTTATTTATCTTGACTTCCAAGTCTCCCATATTATCCTCATAGACGGACTACGATGACATCCTGCTTGACTAACTTGATCTTCTTCTATGACAAGATGACCCACTTATTGCATGAGGGAAAGCTGTGCATGTTGTCTACCTAGACTTTAGTAAAGCATTTGACACAATTTCCCACAGCATTCTCTTGGAGAAACTGGCTGTTCATGGTTTGGATGGGTGTACAACTGGCTGGATGACTGGGTCCAAAGAGTTGTGGTGAATGGAGTTAAATCCAGTTGGTGGCCAGTCACAACTGATGTTCCCCAGGGCTTAGTTTTGGGGCTGTTTCTGTTTAATATCTTTATCAATGATCCAGGGGAGGGGATTGAGTGCACCCTCAATAAGTTTGCAGAAAAAACCAAGCTGAGCAGAAGTGTTGATCTGCTTGAAGTTAGAAAGGCTTTACAGAGGGATCTGGACAGGCCGGATCAATGGACTAATCCCAGCTGTATGAGGTTCAACAATGTTATTTCAGGGTCTGGCACCTGGGCCACAACAAAACCGTGCAATGCTACAGGCTTAGGGAAGTGTGGCTGGAAAGCTGCCTGATGGAAAAAGACCTGGTTGAATTGGTCTACAGCTGGCTGAATACAAGCTAGCAGAGTGCTGAGGTGGCCAAGCAGGCAAATAGTATCCTGTCTTGAGTCAGAAATAGTGTGGCCAGCAGGACTAGTGAAGTGAACATCCCCTGGTACTCAGCACTATACTCAGCTACCTCAAATAATGTGTTTAGTTTTGGGTCCTTCGACAGCCATTGAGGTGCTGGAGCATGTGCAAAATAGGGCAACAAAACTGGTGAAGGGTCTGGAGCACGAGTCAAATGAGAAGTGGCTGAGGGAACTGGGGTCATTTTGTCTTGAGAAAAGAAGGCTCAGATGAGCCCTTATCCCTTTCTGCATGTACCTGAAAGGAGATTCTAGCAAGGTGTCAGTCAAAACAAGTGACAGAACAAGAGGAAATGGCCTCAAGTTGTACCAGGGGTGGTTTAGACTACATAAAAATATCTTCACTAAAAGATTCGTCTAGGGGAGTTGTGTCACTGTTCCTGGAAGTATTTAAAAGATGTGTAGATGTTGCTTTTAGGGAGACAGTTTAGTGGCGGACTTGGCAGTGTTAGGTTAATGGTTGGATTCAATGATTTTAAAGGTCTTCTCTGATCCAAATGATTCTATGATTCTAAGTATTGACTAGATAAGTGGGCAGTGAGACTGTGAAAACTGTCTCAACTGCTGGGCTTGAAAGGTTCCAATCAGTGGCACAAAGTCCAGCTGGCAGTCAACTGCTTATTGTATAACCCAGGGCTTTACACTGGTTCTAGTTCTCTTCAGCATCTATTAATACGGCCTCTTGGGGTGCATTGGAAAGAATCTTGCTATCAGGTTGACAGAGGAGTCCTGTACTCAGCACATGTGCGATTTCTGGAGTGCTGGGTCCAGTTCTGGGCTCCCTAGTGCAAGAAAGATGTGGACTTACTGGAGGAAGTTCACTGGAGGGGTGAAAATTTTATTAAAGGTTGAGAGTATCCTTCATATTAAAAAGACTGAGAAAACTAGGACTGCTTAGCCTTGAGAAAAAAATGAGTGGAGTCAATCTTATTTGTGTGTATAAATACCTGATTTAGGGTGGGAAGTAAAGACAGAGCCAGACTCTTCTCAGTGGTGCCCAGTAAAATGACAAGAGGCAGCAGACACAAAATGAAATATAGGAGATTCAGTATAATCACAATAAAAAAACTTTTTTACTGTGAGGATGGTTGAACATGAAAGAGGTTTCTGATGAAGGCTGGGAAGTCTCCATCCAAGGAGTTATCCAAAACCTGACTGGACACAGCCCTAGGAAACCCGTTCTGTCTGACCTCAATCAGAACAGGGACTGGACTAGATGATCTCCAGAGGTCCTTTCCATCCTCAGCTATTGTTTGATTCTGTGGTGTCCCATAGGTAGTTTTAGTGATCGAAAGTCTGATAGGAAATTTAAATGAATGCATTGTGAACTTTGCAATAGTTTTCACTTCAGGGGCGAAAAGGTGAAGAAAACTAAAAACATAAAGAAAACTAAGAAAAGACCACCACCACCATGCTCTTGGATGCCTCTCAGTTGAAAACTGGTGTCTGTTTGAAGTAAATCTTTCAGAAATCCCAGTGTGACAGATGTTACTGTAAAAGCTTTTGTTTACATGCATTAAATTACAATAGTTATCCAAGATATCTGTTTTCATTCAATATATACTCTTGTAAACAGGTTTTTCTGAAACCAGGGAGAAGACTGCTTGTGAGCAGACCTCTGACCATCACAGCTTCCTCTTAGAAGCTCCTGTCGACCTTTCTTTTCCAAATATAAACCAATTTGACTCTGTAACACTTTCCAAGATGATAAAAGTTTATAATGCATTTGGAAGCCACTACACAGAATAAATGAATGTTTCTCACCACACTACCCCTTCTATTCACTCCCCTAAGGAAAATTGGAAAAAAACCCCCAACACTATACATTTGCATTTGAACTAAAATAGTATTTGTGGTTGCATGAGAGTGGAAAAGAGACAGTCCTGGAGCTAACTCAAGGCTTTTAGTGGTCATAAGTATTATACAAGCTTGTAAATTAAAGAGTGTATAAGTCATAAAACCAATGTCCCCCTCCTGTCTCTCTTTTTTTTTTTTTTTTTTTTTTTAATTGAAGCCAAATTCCACTTTCAATCAGTAGAAATTCCCTGTCCCCACTGCCTCATTTTTGGGAATCTCTGGAAAGGCCAGATGTTGATGGCAGTAATTGAATTGAGAAGTGCTTGCGATATCCACTGCCTTCTTGAAGAGAACATGGCTGTGCTGCTGGAACCCTTTGCCAGTGTGGACTGTAAGACATTGTATGCCTCTACTGTGGTTTTGCCTAAGAACAAATGGGGATTAAACCTGGAAACTACTTAATGGTGAAAAAAAAATTAGCATAGCCCCTACAGGCTTGGAAATTTAAATCTGGGTTTGTACGCACTGATATTCTGTGGTGTGTCATGTTAATTCACGTTCTATTTTTATGCCTTATTATGAGAAACATTGCTCATTATAGAAGGGAAAAATCTGTCAGATATGATTAATGCCTTTATGTCTAAAATAGTACCCTCATTGTAGCCACAAAGGCCTAGGATTTAAGAGAAACAAAGTTTTCAGATGGATGTATTTTTTTTCATTTTGGAAGACTAGTGCAGGTGGAAAAAGAACATACTTCTCAGGCACTGAAAAAGTTTTTCAGTCTTTAAATTCCAGAGTACTAGAAGACGTACAGTTGAAGTAGGGTATAATTTATCAATAAATGTACTCATGTACTTAATAAAGTGGAGAACAAAGTTCAAAATCTTTAACTAAAGATTCCCAAGATATAAAAAAAGTGAAAAAATAATGAATAATGAGCCAAGTTCTAATTTGCTAAAAAAACGTAATATGTCATAACTTTGCAGATTTAAAAATCATTTTAAGGTAAAAGTAAATCATAGTATTTCAGTTTTAGAAACATAACTTTAACACCACAAACAAATATTTTTATATTTTGCTTTTACATGTAGCTACAAGAAGAAGCAAAATTCTCTTACCGCTATTGTACACCAAAGATTTCAGTGTAGATAACGAAACTTAAGAGGTAAATTGACTGCAAACAGTAGTAAAAATGATTGGTCCCTTTTTCATTGTGGTAGATGGAAATGTAAACAGCCAGCACAAAGGGCAGAAAACAAATCTGATAATATTTTAAAATCTTTTTCTATAAAACAAAGAATATTCTTAATTGTTATGAGTTAATTTAGTAGTGTTTCTTAAAAAATCAAAACCCTTAAAAAATAGCAGAGTAAATAACCTAACAAACAACATCTAATAAAAGGCGTAAAGTTCTCTATTCCATCCAACTTTTAAGTTATCCCTCGCAATTCTAATACAAAATATTGAAAGGAAAGGATTTGTTCTGGAAGAGCCTAATAATTAAAACACATCATTTATATTGAAACTTTCCAAGATTCAGTCCCTCCACAATCCTTAATTTTCCTTAAAAAAACAGAATGGAGATCTGTGAGAGCAACCAATTGCACTCCTTGAATATTGTGTGTTATTAGCACAAAATTCATTTTCGCTCTTGGGGGAAGCCTTGAAAAAGTGGAAGTGAATGTTGCCTCCAAAACTGAAAAGCCTTGAGTGGGTCCTGGCACTACATGAGGAATTGTATCATTCAGTGAGGAATGAGATCTGAAGAGCCCTATTCAGTCTAAGAATCATTTACTCAAAAAACTACAATAGATACCAGGCAGAAAATAGTATGAATACAGAAAAAAAAAAAAAAAAAAAAAGGCAGCCTGAATTCTGCAAACACTTATGCATGTACTTAATGTAATGTGGATGAATATTGATTTCAATGGGAGTGCTTATATGAATAAAGCAAGGCATATGCATGTTTATAGGATCAAGGCCAAGATTGTTAAGTGCTGCAAGCTGAGCTTTAATGACTGATAAAGCAACTTAGAAATACACAAAAATACGTCAAAGAAATAGTCAGGATGCCTGGCTGGTTTCAGTGCTTATAAAATAGTATCTGTGTTCTCAGTCTGAAGAAAGAAAAATAATCTGTTAGTAAATTAATGACAATCACTCAAAATTAGAATGTAGTATAATGTATGAGCAAAAGATACACACATATGTGGCTGAATAATTCTATCTCCTTCTAAAATGCAACCATTTCTTTTAATATGGCAGCTACTGGAAAACACAAAAAAACGTAACAGTTTACATCAAGAAGGTGAATGATTCTCCCATTTGTAAATGCCAGGGAAAATTAAAGGTGGAATGGAATTGCCTACAACAGAATTCATCCTGTGAGTGTACACACTGGAAGGGGTAAAGCCAATGGGATCTTATTTCAAGCTCTACCATACAGCTTAAGCTCTGTTTTAATGTAGATGGACATACTGGCCACACAAATTATCTTATCCTCTGTGCCACAGAAAATCTGAAGCACTGATATAGCATGTTATTTTTTTTTTCTTCAGCCTTCTATAAAAAAGAACGGATATGAAATGCTTTGTGGAAACACACATTCTGTTTTCTTTTTAAACGCTCTCATACAGATTGTTTAATTGCCTAACCAAAATGACAGTGTGGGACAGTGACTGATAACTTAATGCTGGAGACTTTGAAAACCTTAGCCTTAATTTCCCACTCAGAAAAAAAACAACTAATTTTGCAATGATTAACATGGAAAACAGACCTTCGGCTCAGCCTGAATGCTTAACAGATACTGTTTTCAATTATGGTGACCAGTCTGGTCTTTAATGATCCTTAGTAAGAATGCAGTGTTTGTGAGCACTGCAGGATTGACAGCGGAAAATATTCCAACTTTCCAGACTCTACAAATCAAGCATGTGCATCTATTTTGGAAATATACTGCATATTTTATATAGTCAAGCTGAGAGGAATTCTGGGAGTAACTCGCATGAAGGAGATAACAGAAATCTTCCAGGGAAGGAGGCTTGGCTAAGCGCTTAACTAATGTGTGCAGAGCCGTATGGTGAAAGAGCTGTGCTCTCTCTAGACCTGAAACTGGCTGGTGTAGCCCTGCCAGGTCCATGGTGTCCCCATTGGATGTAGTTCAGACCTGTCATGAAGGCATCTTCTTTGAATTTGAGATGATGGTTAAGTGCCTTTTCAGCTCTGGTCATCTCTGCTAAAATTACCAGCTCACAACTACCAGTATCTGGTGAAAATGGAGTTTTGCAGGAAACTTCAGCTTCAGAAATCCCTCAGAGAGCTGTACAACATCAAGATTTTTGCTCCAGGATGACCAAAATAACAATAACCAAATAGAGCCACAAATTACTAGCTTTCCACCTACAGTGCTTCAGCATCATTGACAAAGGAGGTGGAGTGTCCTCTATTGCACAGTCTGCTTATCTAGGGGACTGTTGTAGAGGCATACACTAATTTGCACTATTTTGGCTCAAGCTGGGTTCTACTCAGGCCTTTAAATGCCTCGAGAGCTGGTTGCACTTTGATTTATCTTTTTTCCCACTCTTCCTGTGCGCCTTCTGAAGAGTATTTCCCGTGTTCCTTATTTGACCTAACAGTAATACAACTCTGTGACCGCTATTTACCAGTCTGCAATACACTGAGTATAAGAAAGACCATAAAGAACACAATTAAAGGCAGAAAAGATCATTATTTTATCATATAAAACAGTTATTTTAATAAAATTTTGTATTTCCCAGTGCAGAATTGTGATGCTTTTCTTCTGAAATTACAAATTAACATAATGTTCTTTGCCTCAGCCCTACAACTCTCATCATATCTATGTCCTTCAAGAAAAGGAAAAACAATATTGGAACAGCCCACTGAAAATAAACTGTTACCCTAAAGAAAACAGAAAAAAAAACTCAAACCCCAAAGCTGTGAACTTTGAGGATGGATCTTCAAGATAGTTATGTGCACTGTAAAATGAGAACTTTAACTGATAAATCCCAGCATGTCTCCACTGAAGCAAATGAAAGGATGCCAAAACACACCAGGCAAGTACTTGACACTCAGTTGCTTGCAGCTGTTCCCTGGTCTGTGGCCACTTTATAAACAGTTGAACTGGCAGTTTGTTCAGGCAGATTTTTGACTTATTCGTGGAACTGTAAGGATTTTCTCACCTCTTATCAGCATAGATCTGTAGCTAATGTCTTTAAAAACCCATACCAATCTCCTTCAGCTTGAAGTTGATGTTGAAATAAGGCAAGCTCTGAGATGAATTAGAGGTGAAGGGCTTTCTTGCACACTTGAACTCTACGTACAGCTTTTGTTGACATCAATGCGAGCTGTGTCTGCAAGTCAGTGGCCCCCCTTTGTTATGGAGTAACAAATCTTTAGCACACAGCCTGCTTCTGACAGAGCCAAAGTCTTCCTTTGAACAAGCACATTCTTCCCTCGGATTCACGCAAAGACATCAACCACGATTGCCAGATGACACGCTCAGAACATCAGGATGCTATCTTGGACAAATAAGGCAAAGACTGACTGACAAAGACTGTGCAAATCTGGAAAAATCAGGACTTCTTTCACTTATGTGAGATATCAGGAAAAATACCTCCAAAATCACAGCATCCTAATTTTGATAATTGTAACTAAAACTTAACACTCACTAACTGATAGGAACACCAATGACAGGAGAAATATATCTAAGGTGTAGGCAAAGAGTAATGCAGGGTCATAATTCAAATTTCTCAGCGTGTGTATTTAGGGTCTTATTTTGCAGGAGCTCATTTGAGGACTTATAAAAAGATAAGCTTTTTAAAGTATGCTAAACATCCAAAAACTTCTGTTCTGGCTTTGTCTCTAACCAGATTTTCTGAAAGTCTCTGTTTCCCAATGCTGAGAACTTCTGAAGAAATGAGTCTGAATCTGAACATTTTTGAAATGTTGACCATATACTGTAAATTAATCAGTGAAAAAAAATTCATAGCTCTGCTTTAGAGTCCAGTAAGTAAACACCAGTCACAGCAAACACACTGCTTACACATGAAGGAAGTCTTTTTTGTTCTCTGAACTTCTAAGCATTAAATGGTTAAAAGTATTGAAGGGCCAGAATTACCAGCACTAGGAGAGAGAGAGAGAATGGAAGGAGTGTGGTACTGCATTTTGCAAGCTCAGCAGTTCTTCAGATGTGGTCTGGCATCTAGTTCATAAAGTCAAGCAAATCTGCTCATTTCAGTTGTATACACAGACACATATGCACCAGCAGACATATATGCATGGATTTTAAACTCTCTAAAGAATAAAATGAAGCACTATCACGTATATCTTTAATAGAAACAAATATGTTAAGTTAAGAAAATGCTTTATAGTATTTCAGCACAAGTTCACTAGCTGGAATAAGTTTTTCTGTAAGACAACCCTGGTCATGATAACATTTGAACTTCTGCTTCACTTTGAGTTTCTCATTATTTTATTTTTTTACTGGAGTTGATAGGATCACGTTAACCAGAAAAATTTCCACACAGAAAATACTGTTTTGTCAGAGCAAAGTAGTATCATTGAAAGAGAGTATTTTTTTGGCTAGAAACTTCCTGAAGGCTCTTTTCTTAATTATGATTAGGGATAGAAAAAGAGAAAAGCAGATGGAGGGGAAGAAAATCAGAGGAAGAGAGAGGATATATGTGCATATTCGTGTAGGAAAAGGAATTTTGGCACACTTCCGGGCAAGTGGATGAGAGAGGATGAAACAAATTCCAGAATGTTAAAATACAGGCATGAAATTGGATTTTTCTCCCTAGATCTGCTCCAGTTTTTTCTTATTGGAGTGCAGGATTTCTGGTTCTTCTGTGTTCTTTCTTTCAAATTTTCTATGGAATGTGGGATTTCTTGCACTCTGCCAGTCTCAGCAATGCCCACGTAACCAGGCATAACACAAATGTTAGATTGGCCATAACAGCTATCTAGAACAAGTAACAGTAGGGACAGCACTTTTTTATCAGTGTGTAGCAGAAAAAAAAATGTTCTAACCTTAGGATTGGATAATAGGCTTTGAGGGGACTATGGATGACTAGGGATGTTTTTTCTAAGCAACATGAAGGTATCCCAACTCAGCAGTTAGGGAATTTTTGAGAGATTATGGGGTGAACAGGTAGATCTCTTCAGGCTGCGAAAACTGTGTGGATTATCAATGTGAACAGTAGATCTCATTTACTTTGTCTTTTGTCAAATAAATAATGACAAAGGCATATTTTAATGCAAAAGAAAACAGGATATTTGGTAGATCTCTCTCCAGACTTGAGCTCTTATGAAAGGTTTAGACAGAGTGAAAACATTCATGACTTTCTCAGTCTGCATGAAGCAGAATCTCATTTTTCACACTGTGTCATACCAACTTACAGTAATAAAACCTATTGTTTCCAAAGAAAATAAAAAATAGTATCTAACAGGAAAATAAATTCACCTTTGGCTGAGAATATCCACTACCATGTTTTGGATCATTCACTTCAGGAAATGTACAGGGTGTTGTACAGACCTTCTGTATTGTGTTTTTTTCCACCTCCTTGAAGAAGAGTAGTTATGTTGTGCTACCTAAAGTACATGTGGAAACTCAAATCTTTGGCACAGATGGGCCCAAGGGAAGCCTATTCAATAAGTTTTATCCTGCTTAGAGCAGGATATGATGGGCTTTAGCAGTTTTTCCTATCTACTCCTCTTTCCTTCTGTGCCTGTTATCTGTCCTCTCTACAGCTTAATTTCCATGAGTATCATATGAAGGTTTGTCCCAATCTTGTGGTAAGGATAAAATTCCTAACATTGGTAAAGAATCAGGGGAATATTCAGCAAAAATAATAAATTTTGAGCATGGTATACTCTTTGAGGAACTGATTACCACAAGGTCACTGTCACCAAGAGTCTGGCAGTATTTAAAGAAGGCTGGACATTTTCAAGGTGAATAAATACACCAAGAGATATTATTCTGTATGAGCATGTGCTTATGTATTTTTAAATACAAATATGCATATATATGTGTGTATGCATGTATATATGCACAAAAAGAAAATATGTTAAAAATAAAGCATGATTCACAAGTGAAACCAATCTCTCTTGAGATAAAGACACTTTACTGGGACTGGTTATTCCTCAGCTGCCCTCTTGTGCTTTCCCCTCTAAAACAGTCTTCACCAGTGGTGGAAAAAGATCATTTCACTTGCCTGATGCTGTATGCCATTTCCTAAAAGCTCTCAGCATAAGGGAAGTTCACAGACTTCAGTGCAAGAAATCGAGATCTGGGGGATAATTCTGCAATGCAACAGCTGTTTTAGGTACCATTCCTTTTAAAACAAAAGAACATCAGACAAGCTGCTTATGGTAGCCAGAAGCAGTCATAGAGACTTCTGTGTCAGGCGGGTCATGTCTATTATGTCAGAGAACTCTTCATGGTGTTGTAACACACACCAGTGATGATGATGGTGATATCATAGTCTTGGAGATAAATTTAGGAAAGTTGCTAAACCATGCTGTTCTTTATAGCTGAACCTCAGGCTTATCACAGACCCTCTTCCCTTGCAGCCTGTGACTCTGAGACTGGTGATACTAAGGCACTACAGATTTTCCTCTGTCTAATATAGAGTGCCCTGATGTCACCACCTGGGCAGGTGGCGTAGAGATAGGTTGATGTTGCAAGAGGAGGGAAGGGCAGGGCTGGACCAATGGAAGATGATAACAAAAATCACCTAAACATTTCCCAGAGAATACTTGCCACACATACTTCAATCTAAACTTGTGTCCAAATAACATTGAGATCACATTCAAAATATATGAGGAACCAAGAGTGGGAGAGGAGAGACAAAGAGGTGGATATAGAACATGTTCTAACCTGTCACAGTGTGACAAGTTTCAACTCAATTGATTCACTCAGTACAAGCAAGAACGTGTTCAAATATAGACATTTTCTTATCCTCAGTTAGAAAATATCGGTGTGCAAGGGTGAACAGCAAGTCAATATCAAGACAATGTGCCAGCCCACAATGCTTCATTTGTGAAGCAGTTTTCCGCTGGTAACAGCAGCATTGTTCTTGAGCACTCAAACTATTTGCCAGGCCTGTCTCCTCGTGATTTCTACCTCTTCCCAAAAATTAAGTCAGTGCTCAAAGGAGCCCATATTTTGTTGATGGAAGATATGAAAGCAAAAACAGTAGAGGTCTTTAACAATCTTTGAGAAAATGTTCTGCAGAATTACTTTATCGGCAGCATCATATGTAGCTGTATGTCAACTAGAAGGGAACTGTTTTGAAGGGGATTGTAGTAGATTTTCTTAATTTGTTCAATAAAAAGAATTACAGGCACAATCTCAGGGTTTTTTTTGTTTTTTTTTTTTGTGTGTAGGACCTTGCACATGCCTTCATCTTAAGAGCTTAGTTTATTGTAACTAATGAAATTTTTAAATTTAGTGTCTTCTGTCTACTTTTTCTATTTGATGAATTATGCTTTTTATTACCAGATTGAGGTCCTACACAAAAAAATTGCAAATTGTCATTGATGCTTCTTTTTTCTTCCACTTCTTTTCTCCTGCAATGCAATTCTCTGCTGTATGGCAATTGTATTTGCATGGGAGTATGGAAACTGTTAGGTAAATCAATTTTAAGAAAATCATATATTGTATGTTTATATAGTTTCATTTCCAATAAATATCCTGGAATAGCTAGTCAACTTTACACACAGCCTTAATTTAAGTTTCATATGCATAATGGAAGCAAGGAAGAATGGGTCAGACTCGAGAAGGAAAGAAACTCTATATGGCTACAAGCACAGTGTGATGTAAACTCATTTACAAGGACATCTGCATCTGTATGTCCAGTCAAGTGGCACAATGAATTGCAAGGGGATTATTGATTTCAAAATGACTTTACTGCAGTCATGCAGTACTGAGAATACCTTATTGCTTTCCTTAGCTTCATGTACCAATTAGATCATATCTTGTGTATGTCTCAGCAGTCACACATGTAAATCCTGAAAATAAGGTGATTAAAAGGTCAACAACCACAAAAAAAAAAAAAAACCACAAAAAAAAACCATTTAAAAAATGAAAAATTACAGAAAGCCATCTCTCACCACACAAGAAATAAGGTTTGTTCTTTGTTTTTAAAAGCTGCAAATAGTACACTTATCTTTCTGGATACCTCTTTAAGACCAATTAAGATGCAATTTCCTGCAGCAATGCTGAGAATCAGCTCTCTGAAAATCAGGCCACTTCCAAACTGGAACCATCCCAAGAAATTTATGTCACTTTTAAAATTTGAATTTCTAACTTCCAAAGTCAGTGTGAGTACAACTTTCTGAATGTATTCATAATGTGGAGCTAAGAGAAATTTGAAATGGTCCACTACAAGCTTTCAAAACTTCCATGCACACAGGGGCTGCTAACTTTATAATACTATATTTCAAGAAGAGCAAGAAGTAAGCATTGTCTCCCCTAATGTATGGATCAAAATTTTTACACTGAAAGTAATTAAAATACCATGACAAATTAAGAGCTGGTAAAAGGCCGCAGTGAAAGGTTTATGATCATTTTTTAAAAACATCTTTAAGCTTTACCAAATGTACGGTGTTCCATGTACTTCAACTCTAACATCTGAATCCAGTTAACAATGATTTTCAACTAACAGGGTGTTCCTTTGCATCAAAATGTGTAGCAAGATCTCTGTGTTACGCATGTCATCTTATGACAGTCAGTTAGCTCTCTTCCTGTAGTGCATTAGGAAACTGTTTTAAAGAGCTTGCACCTTTTGTCAGAGTGGTTAAAAAACCCCCAACGTTGTTTAGCAGCCTTATATGTCTTACCGTTATACTCTCCACCTTTTGCAAAGGTCAAGGAAGTGTCATTTTGTGACTGCACGAATTTATTCAGAAAGCACAGCTTAACTCTTCCTGTGACTTGTTAAAATCATGACAACACCATATCTGGGGGGGAGGGGGCAGGAATCAAAAGTGTAGACAACACATATTTAGTGAGTAGCTATTTTCTTGTGTCTTACATCAATCACTCCTGACATTTCCAAGGAGAAATTATATCCGGACCCTAAAAATCTATTTCCTTTTCCCATGACAGCTGTGATTAAGGCAGGGCAGTTTGTACCATGCAGTTCTCTAATGATGAAGGCAGCCCTTCATGTCAACTTTCTTCTTAAAGTTGCAGTTATCAGAAATATTACCCCTTTTATTTGTTCCCTGCACATTTCCAACAAAAATCAGCTTTATTTGGGTGGATTACAGAACTATCTCTAGAGGTCCACTGAAGCCAGTAAGAAATCAAGCCTTCTACTTTCCAAAAGGTAAAGCTGGTTGCATCTCAGCATGACACCTGGTATTTCTAAGGAGTAAAAATCATAGTGCCAACTTGTCATCCGCAGCCACCCTCGCTTTGCTTTGTGTAATGTGAATGGGACATGAGAGTAGTTCAGTGCCTTGTGTTATATTAGTGTTCTGCTCAGGGCAGTGTAGACTCAAATCTCATTAAACATGGTTGTTTGAAATGACTTAGACATTGAATGGCATTGGGTCTGTATTATCAGCACTTACAGTAGGTCCAGAGGCTCATTGTCTAGTATGTATCAATGCAGTTTCACTACCTTTCTTCACTTACCTGAAAATAGCCACACTAGTTAAAATTAGAAATGCTCTGACAGTGGATTATCTGCTGCACACTCCTACCCATAGGTGATGGCAAAAAGCCTTGCTTTTTATTGAGTTAATAATTACCAGTCTTTGGGGGAAAGAAAATTATCTAGCTTTATATTTCTGATATAATGCATCATAGGTCTCCTTGTCATATGACTCAATACTCAATAACTAGACTTCAGAAGGCAAGAACAAGTACTGTGCTGCATTAGAAGTCAAAAAAAGCTCCCTCTTTTGCCCTTCAACTCTCACTAGGCTACTAAAGTTTATACCACAGCCATCCTCTGGTTACTGAACACTTTCCAGCACTTCAGCTTCAGAAGTTTTTTTCTACTCTTTATTAAGGGCACTGTAATTCTGTCGAGCCTCAGATGGGTTTTCAACATCAACTGGAGGTCAAGTGTGTGAATCTCAAGACAAAATCAAGACACATCTGGAGGGCTGTGCATTACTGTCCTACCCTATTATAAAGAAGCAACAACAACAACCGCTTAGGAGTTCCTGAGGCTGAGCCTGACAACAAAACCAGATGGATCACACTTCAAGATTTAATTTTCAGATGTGATTCCCCCATGCAGATGAATGGTTGGCACAATCTTAAAACATGTTAATTTTTTGAAAAGTTGTGTTCTGTTCTAAGATGTACGAGATATAAAAAGTTGTGATAGACTCTTTTCTGTGACATTGTAGTGTGGCTCAGGAACTCTGCTGGAATAAACTCACAGAGCCCTACTGACTGAGCAGTGGCTGTGATAATCTGGATAGCTGCTGGCCTAGCTGCTCACCTTTCACCCATGTAATAGGTTTGCCTGATTTTACCTATTAAAGCAAGCAGCAAACCAAAGCTTATCCACATTATAGCATGTTCATAGGTAACTGTTAACTCTGACATATTTTTAAACAATGACAATTGAAAATAGGAAGCAAGAAAAAAGCCAAGATTATTAGGTTCTAAGAGACCAGTTTGCATACTGGTCTCCTTATATAAGGATTAGAAAATTTACGTATTCTTTATGGCAGAAAGCCTATGTCACTTAAGCAGCATTCATAATAAAATTCAGCCTGCCAGTCAACCATATACCAGAGTTCAGGGGAGCTTAAAGTCTAAGGCTTCAACAGGATGTTTTGTCAGATTTTTATTTGGTTTTGTTTTATTTTGTTCTTTTTCTTTATGCCAGAACTACATACATGCTCTCAGAATGAATATGTAATAGTGAGGCTGCTTGCTTAAATATATGCATCTCCCACACTCACATCTATGTACACACACACACATGCTGCTGTGTGTATCTTCACTATGCCATAGAGGTAAGCAGAAAAAGAGGATGAATCCCTATGCATTTGCCTGAAGACAATGGGCTAAGCAATTAATTCTGATGTGTTTTCTGCCCTGTTTCAAATTAGGTGCCCACATGCTTTCTGAAGTTTCCTCTTTCCACTTGTTCTCAATTAAAATCATATTTTAGATTTTATTCACTTAAATACAGTTTACTGAAAGTTGTGCACATAGAAAATATCAGACCAAATTTCAGATTGAATAATACATCTTTCTATTTTACAGTAATGCTATAACCCTTATTTTTTGTTTAATCCTCACAAGGTCCTGTAAGCCAATATGTGTGCCTTGCACTTTGGCAAAATAGGTTCGGCTCTCATGCACACCTGTGCAATGACTGTTGGAGAGATGTAAGCACAGGTAACACATAAGCAGAGCCTGGATACACAATCCCTTTCCTATTCTGCTTCAGTTTTACAATAATTCATCTCTTGATGTCTTTACCCTTTTTGTAGAAACAAAAACTACTGAAACACTCGGATCCATGTCTGCAGTTCCCTACCTTACGAGTAAGTCAAGGGAAGCTGAAATGCAAAAATCAACAAAAAGAATCTAAGAAACATTTTTTTCAGCAGGTTAAAGAAAAGGATTATAATTTCCTTCACAACAAGGACTGTTGATTGTCATTTAAAGATAAGATTTATCAAGGAATTACTATCTGGGACATATGTTTTTTAAGAGTAATCAGTGCGTGAAGAGTCTGTATGATCTTAACTCCCTTAATTTTATCTAAGCACTATCATACTTATTGGATTTAAAGTAAAACAAGTCTTTTCTAAGTAAGTATGATCCATTATTCTTCATTTCCTGTTGTACCTGGTATTCCTTCAATTAGCCATGTGTCAAAGCTAAACTTAATGACAGCTAATCTTCAAGCAACGTCTGTTAATTTTATCTGTCTGTTTCTGGATCAAGATAGAGTGCAGGGAACTCCCCGTTAGCTAACATATCCTAACATATCCTTCAGGCACAAAAGCCAAACAACAAAACACAAGGGAGGAATAAACTCAATTGAGGTTTTCCCATTTATGTGGGAGACAGTAGTCCCTGTTAATCAACTATTATCATATAGTCATCTGCTGCAGCCTGTACAAAAAAAAACTTAATTGTAAAGTAGGAAAAAAACAGGAGTCCAGCGCTTTTTTTTTTTTTTCAAAAAAGATTCAGAAAGTTGAAGATGTCAGAGTAATTCTTTCTTTTTTGTTTCCCCCAGTTTTCCTATAGAAGAAAGAGGATTCCCAGTTTGGAGAAAGAACTAATATTTAAGGGGAATAACCTCAGAGTTTTTGTAATGAAAAGGAAAGCAATACTTCTATACTTCTCCTATTTTTAAGACCTCTGCTCTGGAGTCTTCATGAACAAATAATAAAACCAAGGTAGTCACAGAACTCCCCAACCTGCCATGCAGTGACCAAATAAGGATTTTTCCACAACCCGGTATTATAAGCAGCAACCTTAAGTAGAGATTCTTCAAATGAGCACAGTTATTCCTGAGCGTCACTTGCAAGTCATAGGTGTCAATCCAGAACAGCTAAAGTCAAAGGCTCAGAGGCTTTCACAATCAAATGAATACTAAATCTATCATTTCTGTTCATGGTAAGTGTCTAAGTGCCTGAATGCTTTCAGTAGTTGCTGCAGTTTAGGAAAAAAAAATATTAAAGGTCCACAAGTTATTAAATAAAATTTAAAATGCAAATAAGATCTTCTAACCTTTGCTTTCCTTCAAAAGACATTTATTCTTAACAATAACACCTAACTAAGAATGCACTAGACACGTGGCATCAAGGTAGAAGTGAAATGTCCTGTCCCTACCAACAATACAGTTTCAAATTCATAAACCATACAAAGGCAAGATTGTCAAGAAGCATCTCCAGGTACCCAATCCATGACACTCAAAAAGAATCTAAATTTGAAAGCACAGGTGTTGAAAGTCTTATGGTCTCCTTCTTCCAACCCTGGCCACCTCAGATCTGAAATGCCCCCAACTTATCTACATTAAAATTTGTGCTCAAAATAATTTTTATCCCAAATAATATGGCAAACAAGTTATTTGAAAGACAAGTTGTATATCAAAGCTACACCATTTAATCCTTAATTTTAAAATGAGAAGCACAAGATATTTCTGACCTACATAAAGTAGGTTTACACCCCCCCAATAGCAGAAATATTCTGCAGAATTAGAAATGCACATGGCTGAATTTAATAGAAGGTTAAAAATAAACTTTTGCTGTAACAATATACCTATGCAGCATTTCCAATACATGTAATTCTCTTGAAGGACTGCAGCCATTAAGTATCTTAAGTAAATTTCTTGGCTAGTAAAAGCTGACTCAAAGTGAGAATTAATAGATACACTCTAAAGCTGACATCCTCTTGCCTATGAGCCCACTCAACAATTTTTCTTCCAACTGAGTAATTCCCATAAAGAACATTGTGACTTGCAGTAATTAGTTAAGTTGTCTCTACCCCCTCCTCTTGTGTGGAAGTAGTTGCTATATTGTAAAGTAATTGGTTCAGGGGTTAATCCCTGGCTTCCTGGCTGTCTCAGGGGTAAGTGTATACAAATATGTCCACTCTTTAGAATGTTATCACAGTGCCCTCTCTTGTCAAAATTAAATCAAGAGGTACTAAAAACTGATAAAGTGGCTGAGTTTGGAAACAGTTTTTTGATTTATTTTTTTTTGGGGGGGGGGTGAGAGATGTTTTGTTTTGGTTGGCTGTTTTCTGATTGTTTTTTACACACCAGATTCAAATGTAACTTCCTCTCCAAAGACTCACTAAGCACAGACACCTTAATGAGTTGCTGAAGTGTGTTGCTAAGCTGCATACAAAGAACAGACATTCAGGAAACTGACACCAGTAACACATATGTTTCATGGCATCATGTTTTATTCTTAACCCTGAAATTTAATTATTTCTTTTAAACTGGAAAAATAATTATGAGATTAATTCATGCCTATGATACAAATTAATTTCATTTGACCATAGTTGCTTAGGAAATTATCAAATTCTGAGTGTATAAATAATTGTAAATCTGGTAATAATTCAAAGACTTGTGAATGGGAAATTTCCGTGTCAGTAAATTATGTTAGAAAAATGTAACACAAAACAAAGATAGCTATAAATGCCCATTTTATTTTAGTACATAAAACCAGGAGAGTTTTGAACTAAAAAGAAGAGTGGTTTTATTTGTGAATTTGGTAAGGTAAACTTGCCACAATGATGACGTGTAAAATGAGAAAGAAGATAGATAACATGGACTGACACACCTGGAGGAAACAGCTCTCTTTATGGAGAAATTAGGATTTAAGGTATCGTTTTTCTCTGGGTTTCTGTTGGAATACAGAGAGGTGGACATGATTGAAATTTGCATTTAAATGGAAATGGTTAAAGGTAAAGGCACAATGTTTAGAAAAATGAGAGTATCCATTTTTCTAAGAGGGTGGCATATTATTATTGTATACCATTAAGGTGTCACAGAGCCTAAAAATGTTTAGAAATATTAGACACTGCTACAGAACAAAGAACAGCAAAATGGCATCTGGAAATGACTATACACTGTGAACAAATCTGACCGAATACTACATCATATGCAATTGTCTTTAATGTTTTCTGCTGCCATTACCTAATGTGAGTCCTGTTCACTAAACAGTAGAAGATCTATTAGATAGCTTTCTGCTACTTTTCAACTGCAGTATAATCCAAAATCCATTCATCATTGAATTCTGATGATTTCTGCAGGTCCTTCTCCATGGGACACCACCAGACCCTAAAATGTTTGCCAGGTACACTTTCTGAGAATGCACAGTGAATTTTAAATGTGTCACATGAAAACACTGATATGTTTCCATGATACCAATGAGAAAACACACATTTTTCTGAAGATAATGATCTATGGGGTGGAACGAGTCATGGAATATTTCAAATCTCATAGTGATTGGAAAATGTCTTGACAAATATTTGTGTGTGATTGTGAGACAGAAAAAGGACAATATTACCAAGAGGAATGGTAGAAGGCAGAATTCTTCTCTACCCTCCTTCCCCAAACTGGAAAGACTTTCATATGTGTGGACCTCATATTGATACACACAGGCACGAATATACAAATACTCTATATTTGTGTAAATAGGCAGTATAGATGTGTGTGTGTGTGTGTGTGTGTGTGTGTGTGTGTGTGTGTGTACACCCAACATTGAGAGATTTACTCACTACCTCATCCTATTTAAGAAAGTTTGTATCTGTTCACATCTACCTTTTTTAAGCCAGTGAATAATTATGAGACTTGAAGAGATTTTCAGATTTGACATTTTTTCTCTATTAAATTTTTCTGCATTTGTCTAGCCTCTTTCGCTGACTTTTTCTCACCTTCTCTAGCCTCTTTGTCTCACTAGTTTTACAGTGACATTAACCCTTTACTTTTAAACAGCACTGGTGCAGCTAAAATCAGAATGTACTGAAATCTCAGCCAGCAGGATCATTTTCAGGGCATTTCTTATGTGGAAAAAAACAGAAAAGACCAGAATTGTCTGTAGTGAAGCTCCAAATAGATATTAACCTTAGCTATCACATCCCAGTTTGGATTCATTTTTATCCCAAATCTACTAAGGTATTTTAATAGTTTTTCTTAGCCTTTCTGGATCCATAAAGGTGAGCTTCATTTAATTCACTTACCTTTTGTTTGTACCGATCTGAAGGATGCTTTTCCAAGGCAGTGGCATTTGGGTCTTTCCAAACCAATGCCTGGGTGAGGTTAGCTCATGGGAAACAATCTTTCTCTCACTACCAGTCCCTCCCAGTCTCCTAGAGAATCTCGATGATAATAAAGCCACAAAAAATCTGCCCATCTGTGCAGTTCATGATAGAAATATAGGCATAGGTAGGATGTCATTCTCTTGTCGGGCCAACATAATTTTGAAGAACAAGACTCATTTGGATATCCTAACCTGTGAAACCAGTCTTATGGCTGTAACCTGCTAAACTATCAGGATATATTGATAAATCAGCTCCAGACTTCCAGACACCAGTGAGGTTCTCTGTTTACAGGAATAAATCACTTGTCACTGAAGACAAGCTATTTGCTCACTCAGCACCAGTGATGATGTCAGCTGACTATTTTGCACTGTTGATACCGATGGACATGAGAACATCCTCAGCCTTGAATGTCTCTGTTAAGGCAGTAAGTAAAAACACGGTGCCAAGAGCAAAGGCATCTGATGAAACTGCAGTACTTTCACTAAGAACCAGACTTGCATTGTCATTGAACAGTCCACAGATGAGGTGGAAGTCTTCTCTGGTCTTTACCTGTAGATGCAAGTGCTCAAGAGCTAAGAGCCAAGACTTTGTCATCCAGTTCTCAGAAAACAGGATACAAATATGCACCACGGGCACCAAAAGAAGTCAGAGAAGCCCCGCTATGATTAACTTCTTTGGTCCTTGAACAACTGGTTTCATTAGGACTCACCCCTAGCATGAGACAGGCAGAGCTGCAGACCCTAAAACTAGGTCATTATTGCTAAGGAAAAAAAAAGAAAAAAGGCCAAAAAAGGGAATCTTCAAGTGAACTCAAACAGACAGGCCCCTCCATAAGAGTCCACATTTTTATTTAAATGTCATGTATACCCCACATGAAAAGCAACATAGATCAAACATATACATCTCCACCATTAAAGATTCCTTTTTTCATACACCTGTGAGTTTTTCTACTTCCCAAGACTTCAACCGTCTGCACTGCCAGGGACCAAAAATAAAATTGTAATTGAAATACAGATAAGATAGAAACCTTTAATTTACCTTCTCCCTGAGCAACAGGACTTTTCCAGCTGCATCTGATATACTTTTCTTTTTCATGCCTGGGCTGGTACAAAATTATCTTATCTTCAGATAAAATATTTTAGGGATTTGGGGATTTTGTGTGCCTCAGGACAAAGGACAGTGTTTGTAAGAAGATCACTGCCCTCTTTTTGAGGTAAAATTCCACCCTTATTGAAATTTCAGTGTTACAGAAAAGTATGCCATTTCGTTACCATACTATCTGTCACACATTGTAATCACTTCTACTCCAGGAGTGTTTGAACATCAACAGCAGAGAGTACAAAAAAATTGGTAGTAGAAAATTACTTGAGTATGTTCCCAATAAATCTATTTGTCATTTTTTTAAACTTTTTATTTTCTCACCAAAGTAGATCATTTCTTTAGCACACTACAGACTATATGCAAAACTGTTCCAGGAAAATAGGATTATGCCATAACTTCCCTACCAGATAACATTTCTTCTTTCAAGATACATTTGTGAATCAATAAAGAATAAAAGAATAAAACCTTAAAGTACTGAAGAGAGAGGACAATGGTATGACCACCCCCCATTCAGGACTGAAAATGAAACATTTTCTACTGAATCAATGAAGAGGTTGCAAATAAATTCCTGGAAGCAAATTTAAATGAAAAGATATATCTGCAAATTTCTTCAACTAACCAAAATACAGACCACAGCCCATTTCATAAATATGGTAACACCAACTTTGGAGGAGTTCTGCTGATTTATAGCACCTGATAATGCCAATAACTGAGCATTTAATCTATTTCCCAGGCAACATTTTCAGAAATTATTCTTACGAAGTAGCTACATACTCTCATCTTTATTTCTTGTTTTATTAATGTAGACAGATCTGCTGTAGGTAGGTCAGATCTTTTTCTTAAGTGTTGCATTCTCCTTAATAATACCATGGACAATTCAAAGTATGTTGCTATGACAAACATCATTTCCTGGGTTTGAAGGGCAAGGGCAGAAGGCTTTAGTAACTCTGTCGGGCAAGGGCAGAAGGCTTTAGTAACTCTGTCTCAGTTAACTTTATACATGCATGCAATGCTGTACTTGATCAAAACCCCCTTGCAACGCAGTGGGAAGAACAATACTAAAACATCAAAGCCAGACTTACTTGATCTTTTCAGGTCTCAAAGCCACTATTTCTGACTTATCCGCATCGTCCCATTAGATATAGAATCAGAGAAGCATATCTTCTTCCCATCCCCACCCCATCCCTCTTTATTCCAAATAATAGAAATGAGTGCTTTAATTATAAAATCTTTGAGGAAATTATAATTATTAACTATTAATTACTTTGATTTGTACAGCACCTAGCATAGCAAAGGCTCCTTCTGAGACTGGACTGTACACCAAAACCATGAAAATCAATGCATGTGAATAGTGCATGATTCCCAGTACGCAGGGAAGAAACAGAGGAAGAAATGAAATCTCAGCTGGATGGCTGATGCTCCAAACACCACAACTTCAAGTCATGGAAAAGATGGGAATAGTCAGAATATTATAATTTCCTTGTTTATATCTACACTTGGCACGGAGTACGCCAGTGTTAGTACTTGGGTAGCAAACAGCCCAGCTGTTTTAACTGCTTACAGTCCTTCCACAGCAGATCAAATTTCCTCCATTATTCACTATAGCAACTGCAACAAAGGGATAGAAGAAAAAGTTTTCTGTCATATTCTTCTGTAGTTTTCCCATATACTGGTTCAGACGCAATGAGTAAGCACTTATGTTCAGCCACTTCTGGTTTTTCCAGGAATGTGAGGAACAAGACAGAAAGGTATGATTGGAGGAGCCATGCCAAAGCAGTGGAAGGAGGGAAAGCATAGTAAGCGTGAATGATATTCTGCACTGGTTCTAGACTTTTTTGAGAATTGAGTGTTTTAACTTCAGGCCTTCACGCTTTAAAGTATCATTTTACTTTTTCCCTGAACCATCTTAGAACCAGTCTTTACTTTCTATTTATGTGCTCCCTGGAAAGTAAAAAAGAGTCATTGTTAATTATTCACATTCAAAAAAACCCCTTAACCTATTAATAAATATTAAAAGAAGGAAAAAGGATGAAAAAAGGAGAGAAAGAGAGGCAAGATAATAGATAAATAGATAAAGCTGAGGAAGAAGGTTTATGCAGAAAATAGGAAGCAAAAAAAACCCAAATGACAGATTGTTCTTCCTCCTGCTGTTTCAGTGATAGCTATTAATGCATTTTAAAGTCTTCCAGATTGGTCTTAAGAAATCAGTTATCCTGGTCCTTTTTTTCAGTAGAAGACCCATGGGAGCTATTAGCAGTAATCTAAGTTAATAAACTGTAAACTAACTTTTTTTAAAAAAACAGGAAAAACCCCTACAACCTTTGACAAAATAATTGTACCAGTTATAAAACAGCCAAATGCTGGTTAACAGTCCCATCAAGCCACTAGAGTGGAAAGAAGATATCCATAATCAGGCCACTTCCAATGAAACTGTTTGTTTTCTCTTATTTAAAGTGTTCTTTTTTTTTCCTAAGAAAAAACAAAATGTATAATTCCTTTGCAAGCTGTAAACTGTTTGAATAATGTCTGATGGTGCTTAACCACTGGCTAAAGTCTCCAGTTAAAATAAAGAGAGGATTAAGGCTCCATTCACAAAACACTTATCTGCAACTTATACAGCCCTTTATGTTAGAGAAACAGGGCATTTACATGCAAAAAGTAACTAGCAATCTGAATCCCAATATTTCCCATTCTCAGAATAAAACCCATCATGTGCAACTCCTCTGATATCAGCTACGGTCTCTTGCCTGCAAATGTGAAGAAAAGGGTAGAGCATATATCCAAATGAGGTTGTTTTGGACTCCAGAGAGGCAGCTCCTCATTGTCAAATATGTCATTTTCTTCCCTTCCCGACAGCTGCAATATTTACACGAACACAAGGGACTGTGGTAGTGGCAACTCGAGATGAGGTTACAACTAGTTCTGATGATAATGCAAAGAACAAGGAGAGGGAGAATTGCACCTTGCAAACAACCTCTATCCTCTGTGCCTGAGCAGACCATGGAATTACACTTGTCTCACCTAAATAATTCCAGTAGAATTAATATTTTTTGGTCATCTAAAAACAATCCTTTGAGAGAACTGGATACTCATAAAAATCTTTTGAGCTTTAGCTGAGACATAGAGAAGATATCTTCAGAAAAGAGACCAAAAGGCTCAGTTATTCTTCCTCTGTCCCAGCTTCAGAGGAAGGAACATTCTCATTTTATGTTTTTTGGGAAACTGTGTGGATCTTGCTCATTTGGACATCTTCCATGGGGTCACAAAGGAAGAAGCTACATAGACATGAATTGAGGTCAATCCCCCTAGCGCCACTCCAGCAGCATGTAGAAAACAAAAAGCTTGCAAACATATCATCTGGAAATTCCCCTGGTGTCAATGTTAGGAAGGACTGCAAGTGGAAAGGTTTTAGAAGGTAAAAGTGTTTGTTCATCACCAGAGATATATTATTATTACTGGCATAACCTAAAAGACCTATGTAGCCTCAAGCAATTCAAGCGAATCTAAGGAATAAACCCTTTCTTTCTTTCATATTTTACTTACTCTTGCACATATAGGTTATACAGCCAGGCTAATTTTTCCTCCCATGCTGCTTATTTGACAGTGGCTGGCCAATAATCATCTTTTTTAAGTAGCCTTCTCAGAGAGAAATAGATGGGAAGTATTTCTAGCTGGTCACACAGTGGTGCCTGCACCCGTTCTGGTACTCCTGCAACAGACAAGAGCAAGGAAGTTACAAATCGTTGCACAATGTTCAGTTGATTAACTCTGTGTTTATAACACATCCAGAACAATAGGATCTAGCTACAACTTGGACTTCAGAACACTTCTGCCCTAAACACAAGAGCTATATAAATAATGAATAAAAAGAAGTCAAGGCCCAGTGATTTATTAAAATGTATGCAAGAATCCACTACTGTGCTTGTTTTCCCTAAAAGGTACATATATCTTTACCATAATGCATGAAAGTTAATGTATTAGAAGGATGGAGGAAATGTTATTCCTACTCTGTTCAAACACTATCTGTATTCACTCAAGTTTAACAAATCATATTACAGCCCAACTTAGCTCTGATGAAATACTGTTTAAGGGCATGATAACACAAGGGAAAATGCTCCTTATAGACTTAAGATTTGATCTTTGACCAATATTTGTTTTATGTGGCAGCTACTGTAAAAAATGCTTTGTACCAAGATTCTGAGCATAAAAATTATGTATTTATACCTTAAATCAGGTAACTGAGCTACAGCTACATAATAGCCAAACTCTTGGGCTTACAGACCTATGAGGCAATACAAGCAGAACACCCTAATCAGGGATATTTAATAATGACAGCAAGTAAAATAAGCTGACCTATTCACACCAGGAGTAAAATTTGAAATCCACCCGTAGTCCATGGTAAGACTCTTAATGATGGCGATGGAGTCATGATTTAACCCCAGATGCACATGTTTTGAAGGACCTGTGGTGGCTCACGTGGGTTTAGAGGAAGCCAGGAGCATCTGCTAAACCAGGGCCCTTCAAATCCCTGCAGCTGCCTTTCATCCAGCTTGCAGACGTAAAGCCCAATAGAAAATCCATCAAAATCAATGGAGTCTTTTGATTGGCTACTGCTGGCTTTGGGTTAGGACTACAGAGGGAAGCAGATCATCATCGTTCCTTACTAAAGCATTTAAAAATTGTCCTTTAATAACACTAATTTAATGCACCCTGAATACTGATAAAACACTGGTTATGCATATTTCCATTTGGCTCATAGCCTGTGGAAGCACATCTCAGACTTTGCATTGCTCTTCCTGAGGGGTGAATGTTTTGCACTTCTTGTTGACTCGGGCCATTAATGTTACATTATCTACAAGGGCCCGTTTGTTTTTAAAACTCCCCAATCTGCAAGTGAGCATGCAGATTTTAAACTCTGGTTCAAGAAGTCTGAAGTTTTCTATGGGGATTATTACATTTATACATCACAGCCAATCCGAGGGTTTCTAAAGCCTTAAAACAACTGACACCATATGTCTGGGTACAATGAAATCTACAGAATTATCAGCAGTAGCAAAAATGTCTCATTGCACACAGAGAGGTACAAACACATAACTAGTGTATTGAGTAGCATGTATGCTCATAGAAAAATTAATCAGCTGGGAGGCATACAAAGGGATATCCAAACTGCTAGAAAAAATATTGCAATAAAAAAATACTCTATGCCAGGCTGTGATTTTTAATTTAATAAATAATTAACCTAAAATTCACTTAACTCTCACTATGTCTAATGTGAGGCTTCACAGATTGTACAGAATATGCTTTGTGTGACACAACACACAGAAAACAACACATGAGAAAAAAAAAAGAAAATCCTTTTTCAGGTCAGTAAAAAAATGTTCCTAAATTTCTGGCAAAATCTGCAGAATGTATTGTATTTGTGTTTACTGTGTTTACGTATTTGTTTGTTTGTCACATGCTGGCAGAACTCTACCAAACATTCACCTCAGATACTTAGCAATGTCTACAAAATTATAGCTGTGTTTTCGGAAGGAGTGAGGAGTACAAAGTGACAATTCACATCTAGAAATCTGGTTTCATGAAAAAAAAAAGAAAACAGGATAGGAAAGCGCTAGCATTATTTATTCACTTATTATCATACAATCTGGACTAAGTTGTACGAAGAGTATTTTTCATGAGCAACTTAAAGATAGTAAGATAAATGGAAATAATAATGGATAATAATAAATGGTGATTAGCAGGTTTTTTTCACTGTAATATCATCTTTTATCTATAATTGCATAGTACCTTAAAGAAACAGGTTATGAATTCTGAACCCCTGAATATTTTATTCACACAAGTGAATGAACAGTTCATCCATAAAAAAACGTGAGCATTCCTTTGAGTAAGTGCTCCTTAATATGACATATAGGGTCCTAATTTGGCATAAAAGATAAGCCTTCCAATATTTCTGTGAGGGATATATATTACTAACCCTTACAAGGGAGGTAAAAAATAAAAGGGATAAATACCTTATAGACATGGTTGCTTTTTTTTTTAAATGAGAAAAATGTAAGTTTGAACTGCTATTTAAAGGAAATCAAATGCTTCTTGAAAGCATATAAGTTTTTACAAATAGTCGTCTATTGTTAAAGTTCATCATATTTATTTGTAATTCTTTTTGGTTCCATTTTGATTTACCAAACAGGTAAACTTTTAACAATCTAAAATTACTTTCCAATATGTTCTGGGCTAATCGGTGACTAAGGTAAGAAAAATGCAATTCACCTATTGAATAACATTGGCCAGAAAACTGTTTATTATCTTTAAAGTATCTTTTGGATTTTAATCATGACATGAGTCAAAATTTCTATTTCCAACCAGAGTAGTGTATCCTGCAACACCAGGCAGATATCTGCCTTTCTGACTGTCACTATAAATGAGAACAGTAAAAAAGATATACCTTTGTAAGTTACTGTAGATTTTGTTTTTAAAATTTTGCTCTTAAAATATTATCATCCATTAATTAAAATTCTAATTCTAATTAATTAATTAAGATTGTTTTATTGTATTGCACTAGTGCTACCACTGATAGGAAATATCAGTTAGGTTCCAAACTGGTCTAGCCCTTCATTTGCAAAGGTGAATTAAGCAGCTAAAATAAGTATTTGTATTTCTTTTTGCTGCTTTGTTTATCAGAGTCTTAATTCCAATACTTAAGTACATACTTAAAGCCAAGTAGAATGAAAATGAAACATAAACATCCATAATTATTAACATGGTCCAGAAGCAAAAGTCTTTATTGTCTGTGAGAAGCAAAGTAATTTTCCCATTTTTCTGACAGTTTCATGGCACAGGGTATGAAGAATGCCATACAAAAATGGTTGTCCCCAAAAGATTCTCAGACACAGTTTGCAGCATTATGAATTTGGGATAGCTGGAATACTTGTCAAATCTAGAGGTATTTACTCGTAACTGAAAAAAACAAAACTTTAAAGTGAATTTCCTAAAGATTTCTGCATTATTTTCTTATCCATGAGCACTCAGCTGCTGTGCTTGAGCATAAATTTAATTGTTGAAGTGAAATTTTTTTCTAATTAATTGCAATTTGCAAAGATGCTGAAAAATAATCTTGAAAAAATCATCATAAAAAGTCTCCATAGAGAGAAAGTATGAGTAGCACCTTATTTGTGCTGTATCAGTGGGAGATCATTTACTTTGCACACAGCAATAACAACCTTCCTCAGATCTTTTGTGAATGTCTTGGGACCAAGAAGATCAATAGCCATGTAATTCACATGGCAACTAACAGGTGACAACAAAAAGTTTGGGTTTGGCCCTTGACAGTGAAGGAAACAAGTATTTTTATATGAAGAGAGATGTGTTTCAATGTGCACTGGGGTAAATTTCCTTCTTTGAACTACCATACAGCTGAGTTAGGTGCCAAGGGAGCCCATTGGGCCAGCAAGAAGGCAAGCATGGCTCTGAATGAACTCCAGGTTCAACATGCAATGTTTTTGTCTCAACACAAAAATGTTTCGTAACATTGTTGGGAGATCCTTCTTCTGCAGGATGAGGTTGCCGTGCCTGAGTTTCAGGCTGGATGCCTCACCTTCAGAACTAGAAGGCCAGCCTATTTATCACAGAATCACAGAATAACCAGGTTGGAAGAGACCCACCGGATCATCGAGTCCAACCGTTCCCATCAAACGCTAAACCATATCCCTCAGCACCTCATCCACCCGTGCCTTAAACACCTCCAGGGAAGGTGACTCCTCCACACTGTGCAGCAAAAAGAGTATAGTAACACACGGAGACAGGCTCCAGCTTTTGATGAGCTGCCACACAGGTCAGAGAGGTTCTTGTGGCTCCTTGCGGCATCATAAGCACAAACTGGCTTGCAGAAGCCAAGTGCTTATTTTCATGGGGATAAAGCCATTCTCCTCTTCCATTACTGCCCCTCTGCAGATGCTGTTTCTTTTCTGCAGGTCACTACTGTAGCGGAAAGCAGGAATTTTAGGGTCTTCTCACTTCAGAGTAAAGAAAGAAATAAACCACAAACTTAAAAATGAAATCATATTGGAGAAGAAAACTTAACACCATGAGTTGACCTTTAACATCAGGAACACAAAAGAGGATGTTGATCCTTCACTCAAAGCAAGAAAGTATGAGATGTTCAGTTGTCTTACTAGACTGTAATGGTATGAAAGAGAGCCAGAGAGGAACCCAGGTGAGTCATATACACAAAGAGACGGGAATTTCACTTGCAGTGACCACAATGAAAGTGTTTGCTGAACTAAACATAAGCAGAGAGCAGCCATCTGCATTCCTGACATTGAAGGAAAAACAAAACATAACATAACCAAAAACCTGAACTCTTATGGTTCTAGTATTTTGGAAGCAAAAATTGTTCAGTTATAATTCAGTCTCCTCAAAAAATGACTTTCGTTTCCAAGGCTACCTTATGGACCAAAATTAGAAATCTGATTCACAGAAACATATTTAAGTGTACAGAAAGTGCTGGTGATTGTATTGGTTTTGAATTTTAAACTATGTAATCTAAACAGCAGTGTCTCAAAAGCAGAATGCCCTTATTGCACAGGCATTTGTGTTTGTCATGGCTGCTAGGATGATCAGTTTGCTACTCTAACTTAGAAAGCCACCTAAAGAAACTGGAGATCCCTCGGCTCTGGTTCAAAACACTTACTATGTGGCATAGGTTGTTTCAAGAAACTGGATATATTATTCAGACCTGCTGCATCCATGAAGATATCTTGTTGATGCAGAGTTCATGATGCTAAGGGATCACAACTTTTTAATACATACCTGCCAAATTATTATTTGACTTCCTTTTAATGTCTCCCTAAAATGCAGGGAGCCTTTTTGCAAACACATGGTACTCAAACCTGATTTCTTTCATCGTGCTGCATAGCATGTTGCATTTTATTGGTTTTAAGCCTAAATCTGCCCTTCTCCAGTTTACACCCATTCCCTCTACTCCTATCCCCACAAGCCTTTATGAATAGTCCCTCTCCAGCTTTCTTTCCAGTACCTTTTCAGGTACTGGAAGGTCTCTGTAAGGTCTTCTCGGAGCCTTCTCTTTTCCAGGCTGAACAACCCCAACTCTCTCAGCCTGTCCTCATAGGGAAGGTGCCCCAGCCCTATGATTATCTTTGTGGCCCTCCTCTGGATCAGTTCCAACAGCTTCATATCCTTCTTATGTTGAGGATTCCAGAACTGGCCATGATACTCCAGGCAGGGTCTCACACGAGCAGAATAGAGGGGCAGAATCACCTTCCTCAACCTGCTGTCCATGCTTCTTTTGATGCAGCCCAGGACAGAGTTGACCTTCTGGGCTGTGAGAGCACATTGCTGGCTCATGTCAAGCTTCTCATCAACCAGCATCCCCAAGTTCTTCTCTGCAGGGCAGCTCTCAGTCACGTCATCACCCGTTGCGTTCCAAAATCAGGGATTGCCCCGATCCAGGTGTAGGACCTTCTACTTGGCCTTGCTGGACCTCATGACGTTCTCACAGGCCCACCTCTCCAGCTTGCGGCAACTACACCACTCAGCTTGCGGCAACTACACCACTCAGCTTGGTGTCATCTGCAGATCTGCTGAGGTGCACTCAATCTCCCTGTCAATATCATTGATGAAGATATTAAACAGCATTGGTCCCAGTATGGACACCTGAGGGACACCACTTGTCATGGATCATCATGTGGTCTTCGAGAAATTGACCACTACACTTTCAATATGACCATCCAACCAGTTTCTTACCCACCATAGCGTCCATCCATCAAATCTATATCTCTCCAATTTAGAGAGAAGGATGTTGTGGGGATTGTGTCAAAGGCTTTACGGAAGTCTAGATAGATCACATCTGTCAGTTTACCTGTGTCCACTGCTGCAGTTACCTCATCACAGAAAGCCACTAAGTTGGTCATACAGGATTTGCCCCTGGTGAAGCCATGCTGGCTGCCACTAATCATCTCCATGTCCTCCATGTGCTTTAGCACAGTTTCTAGGAGGACTCTTTCCATGATCTTCCCAGGCACAGAGGTGAAACTGACAGGTCAGTGTTCTCAGGGTTGTCTTTTCTACCCTTTTAAAAATGGGCACAATGCTACCCTTCTTCCAGTCACCAGGGACTTCACCTGATTGCCATGACTTTTCAAATATCATGGAGAGTGGCTTGGCAACCACAACTGCTGATTCCCTCAGGACCCTGGGATGCATCTTATCAGGTCCCTTAGACTTATAAATGTTCATGTTCCTCAGGTGGTCATGAACCTGGGTTATGAATTATCAGGGTTATTAATTTGTGTACAGAAATATCCAAGAGCTTCGTGGGCCATCAAGCTATCTGTGGTCTTTTTGATTGCTGTAAGGGGGTCTCACAAGAGAAGGTAAGAATGAGTGCACTCATTCTAAAAGGCCTATAGAATTTCCTAAGTTTAAAAAAGGCTGTCAACAGCAGGGAGTTTTTAAATTACAGATTTTTTGATTAAAAAATAACCTTTTGTTTCAACTACAGTTTGCATAAATAGAATAAACTATAGTTTTCTTGACTGTGCTCTGGATCTTTCAGAGACCTAGTGAACTCTTGGGAGGATACATTCTTCCAAGAAAAAGACTTGAAAAATACATGAAAAACTACTGGAAGCTGGATTTTTCCTTCTTTTTTCACACTGCACAATGGAATTATTTCTGGCATCCTGACACGTTGTGGATGGGAAATGTGGGGGTTCCAATGGATTTTTAGATATGTAACTGGAAGAAAGGCTGTAAACATATCCATTAGATTGCCATTGTCAGAGAATTCTTTGTATATTGCACTTCTTTTGTCTTCATTTAATTTTAAGTACTTCAGTTTTCAGGTTATATTTGAGCATTGTACTCTATTGGAATCTTAATCAAAGTCCATTTTATACTAGATTTTCTACTTGTGTATTTGTTTTTTTTTCATAGAAATCATAAAGAAATGCCTATTCTCTTTTTAAAATCATATATGATTCTTATGACACACCCTTTAACACTTGGCCTAGCATTCCTCACACTTCTGTCACATTTGAGATAGACTAAAGAACAGCCTATGGTGGATCTGGACACAGGATTTATTTAAAATCCAGCGGGATCCAGGCTTTACTCAACTTGATTATGACACACGCTCTTATACATTATCCTCTCCAGTCTTACTTTTGCTAGATTTTTACCCCACTTCTGACCACTGAAGGGAGGTCAGGGTCAGGCAGAAGGTCAGTGCTTGTCCCTGGGCATCCCTTGGTTTGTTTTCATCTTCTTGATTCCCCAAATCTTCTCCTAGATGTTTCCTCAAGCCTTCTACCTTACAGACCCTTTTCTTCTTTCTGAGACCACTTCTTTTCAGGACCCCTTTGTTTTGGCACCTGATCTTCTTTCTGGAAGCCAGGCCTCTGATTTTCCCTATCTAGAAAGTCTATGTGCAGATGCCCAACAGATGAGCAGCCATCTATTTGGTCGTTTTGTTTCATTCCTCTTTATTAACTGGAGGATTCAAGATGCACCTCTTTTATTTAGTCCAGGTGTTAGCAAAATTTACAGCCATCCTGTACAGATTCCAGCCATCAAGTAGCAAGTTTCTGCTTGAAAGTTCAAAAGTTCAGTTTCAGGCATTCCCCCTACACACACCCATGCACCAAATAATCTGTTGCCTGTTAGCATTCATAATTTAAGCTATTTTTTTCAAGTGCATGCAATTTTTCCACACTTTTGCTGCACTGCAATACTTACGAACACCAGGGTTAATAGCACTTTGGCTAAGCCTGACCTTGTGTGGTCCAGAGTGTTCCCCCCACCTGTTTTTGTCAGAGGAAAAGGAGGCTATTCAAAAGTCCTTAACTAAGCAGCACGGCCCGTTCAGGAAAAATGCAGGTCCAGGTGGGGCTGCCCCAGCTATGGCAGACCTGCCTGTGGCAATGCAGGCGAAAAATACAGCCTGGAAGTCCTCAGCCTTGTCTGCACCCCCAATAACAGGTGAAAGACTTGACCCACTGCATTCAAAAACCTGAGGACTAAAGCAATTGAAATGTATTCTACAGTGAAACATGCTTGAAGGACTTGTGCTAAATGGGGGTTCATACCAGTGTAACTGTCTACATTTATAGCCAGACTGTTATTGCAGAATTGAGGACTAAGCAGTGATTACCGCTCAACAAGATATTTGCAGATACTAATACTGCATTTACTAATTGAATAATCATGTCACTAGATAAGAGAAAAAAGGAAAAAAAACCGACAAAAAAAATAAAACAAAGAAATCAAGACACATCTCTACTTTCCTGATCATGGTTAACTAGCGACGCCCAGGGTACAAAACAACAAAACCACACAGTTGCCTTTATCTTCACAACTTTACGTAGGTCTGTGGTCAAAGCCCAAGGGGGCATTTACTGTAAAGCTCAGTAAGAAAACGTATTCATGCTTTTGATGTCTAATATTCTTACTACATAACATTTCTGGAATCTTTTTCTTTTATTTTCTGCAATAATATTCACAATTTTTACTAATATTCCTTTCAGTCAAAGCTGAAAATAAGAGGGAAAAAAAGCAATAAAGCACCATGGAAAGAAACTTAAATGGAATGGGGAATAAAAATTCAGGACATCTATATTTGATGCCACCATTAAAAAAAAAATAAAAAGTGGGAGGAGGGAGAGAGGGATGACAAAGAGAAAAGACAAAATGCAGCAACTCTTTTATGTGAAGATTACATTTAAAAATAACCAACTAACAGTCTGCACTTTTCAAAAGACTGACGTCCTGAAACGCATTTAGATTGATGCAGCCTGAGCCTGAAGTTCTCTTGCTGAGTAAACAGTCAAGTGTTCTTAATAGGAATTGCAGTTTCTCGACATCTGTTGGGGAAAAGGGAATGGTGAAACAACAATTTAGATTGAGATTGGTTTTGTTAAATGCATTTAAATTCCAAGATTAGTGGTGTTCTTTCTTTTTCAATTAGCATTTACTTGCAGAAAGGTTACAGATGAAGGGGCTGAGAAAGAGTTCTTTGGGGGAGGGGTGCTAGCTCCCAGGGCAGTAGAGAATGCACTAAAACGTGTATCACAGACTAGCATAGGACTTTAACATGAACTTACGACTTATGCAAAAGTGAGTACCTTTGAAAGGCTTTATGAATGAGCAAAAAAAAAATTAAAAAACCAATAAACATGTATTCACCTTCTTGAGCTCCTAAGAAGCAAGCTGCATTCATATATGAAAAAATATTTTTATTGCCTTTCAAAGGAATTTTCCAACCCGTTCATTCTACCGTTCCCCATGGTGATTACACTGTGAGAGGACTGTGGCTTCTTAGAGGTCATAGCAAGTTAAAAAGAAAGGAAGGCTGTAAGAAATGTCTTACCTGCTTTGCCACTTTTCAAAAAACAAGCTCTGCTTATGAGTTTTGTCAAGCAAAGCAAGATTCTTTAGCCTACTGAAACATTTGTCACTGGGAAACTGCAAACCTGGAATGTTCTGAATTGTCTTACCCTATTTCACTCTGGAACATAGGTCAGGGCTTGAGTCATTATTCCAGACTGATACTGCTGCAACTGATTTTTTTTCCCCCAGCATTATACTTTTTGCAGCATATAGGTTTCAACTCATTTCATCCTTTGTATCTGTAGAAGTTATGACAGTGCTATGTTGCTTTGGCTTTTTAAGTTTGCTACTGTTGTTCTTTTAAATAACTGGAATTATGTTGTTATGTTTGTTTTCTTCATTTGGAGTACTTTGGATTATTCCCCTTTTTTCTTTGCAAATCCTGGAACTATATCTTATTACTTGGTCACTGACAATTCACTCAGAACTGGACAAAGATCATTCAATCCTTGTTTTAATAACTGGAAAATGTAAAAAGGGATGTAAAGCAAGATGAATCTCAGCTCATCTGGAAAACCAAAGAAAAGGAATAACCCTATAGATGCATATTTTTTCTATCACTGCAAATTTGAACATTTAAAACACTTATTGCAAAGCATTCATAAATCAACAGAAAGAGTCCTGTTGTCTTTACTGTTTTAAGTACAAGAAATATTATAAGGGACAACACAAATGTTAGCATCAATATAATGTGTTTGGTGTTGTCTCTGCTAGTAAAGCAATGTCAGCCTACAGGAGTTCTGTTTAAATCTCTCTCTGGACACTTAAAACTAGCTGAGATTGATTGCAGTATTTATTGATCTCATTTATATTGTCCTGGAGATTTCAACCTAATTCTAATCTGATGAAGTGTAGATGAAGTAGACTGTGGTGGCTAGCACTGTGTACTTTATCGCACAAAGCCATTAAATGACCAGTGTGAACGGAAAGTATGAACAAATGAATGCACAGCTGGCTCTGTGGAATATTTAATTCTCTAATCACAAGTAGATGTGATCACAAGAGACTTTAGAGGAAACTGGGCTCTGGACTCCTGCTCTAACAAAGGGAGAGTCCTCCACCCCTTCATTTCATTCCTTCTCAGAAACCTTTAGATTTTTTCTGTATCTATCTCACTACTAGAACACTAGTGGTAACAGGCATGCCCTTTGTTTTCTGCCTAAATGCCCTGGTTTCCAGTAGGCTTCCCATCATATGTAGATATCACTCAGCCTGCTGTCTCATTTCAGTATCATGGCTATGCCTACAGTGTGACAGCCTGGTCACCAACTGCAAGGCCAGGGCTGTTGCATGAGTGGCAGGAGTGGTTTTATTGATAGCAGTGGAGGCATGACAGGTTACACCATTTGAAGACCAGGCACACAGAGCAGTGTTTTGGTTGAGAAGAAACAAGCAGCTTTAGGCAACTACAGTTTTATTTCTGCTGCAATCTCTAGCCACACTTTGGGATACTCGACCTCTTTCTTTATCTTATATCTCCTGACACAAAATAAAGGTTTAGATAGACAAGTTTTACTCTTGTAGCTAGCTCCACTATTGCTAGAAGAACAATTTCATATAAATCAAGGCTGCAAGCTAATCCCTTCAATTATTTTGTTCAAGACAAATAGTCAGGTAATTTGTCAAAAAATCACATTTCAAAAAATAAAAATGGAAGCTGGAATGTCCTTTGAGTTTGTTTAAATTAGAACTACTGTGTCTCCTATATAAAAAAAAAAAAAAAGACAACAAATCTTTAGGTATGGGCTGTGATGAGCCTTCACTTTCTACCTAAAGAGAAGTGATAAACAAACTGTATCACCTCAGCTATATCTCCAGGAGGTTCTGTATCACAGATACACTTCTCTGACACACACTTTCTCCCAAATTCTACCTGTTCTGGGTGCAGCAGGTATTTATATCAGCAGCAAATCATAGCATACCACATGTCTGTCCAGCTGTGCACACTTTACATAAAAGCAATCCCTAGGTTTACCCACTTGCTTGCCAGAGAATAGATAATACAGGTATTTGGCCACCACAAAAAAAAACCCAAAAAAAACAAAAACAAAAGATCATATTTGCTGTTTCAGATCACATTAGTTCACCCACTGCTTTAAAGCAGAATTTTGATAAGGTCTTTTGGATTGAGTGAGCATGTTCTAGAGGCGCCTATGGAAACATTGCATTGTATGTTGTGTTAAAACACACCAAATTATCGAAAGATCTAAACATGCATTGACAGATAAATACTACTGTGCAGTTAGTTATCTGGGAGGGGTTAGATAGCAGCATTGCATATCGTTCAAGGCTGGGTTGGATGGGGCCTTGGTCAGCCTGATCTAGTGGGAGGTGTCCCTGCCCATGGCAGCGGGGTTGGAACTAGATGATCTTCAAGGTCTTTTCCAACTCAAACCATTCTACAATTCTGTGATTCTATAAGGTGCTACTTGAAATAGAGTGTATGCAGCTTTGGATTTCTTCCTGCCAGGGAACTAACTGAACCCCAGTGATGTTCCTGCAGCTGGGGAAGGACATTCTTCTGAAGAAAATGTATTCTTACCAGTACCTATGGGAATCATATCCAGCTTTACTCATTTCAGATATACTGGAACTCCTCCCAGAAGTTATCCATGAGCAAAGATACCTAACCTTTTCTCAAGCCGCTTGCTTGAAGGAATGAAATGTAAAAGAGCTGAAAGAGGAAAGTTTTCCACAAAAAGGAGGAGTTGTGCTACAATAGATTGTGGAGTTTTGCACAGATGCCACTCAATTAGTTGAATTTAAAAGAAACTCAGAGAGACGTACCTGAAGAGAAGAGCATGAGGAGGCAGAAAATAGCCTGGATGAATCTAGGTCTGGAATTTGTACAAGTTGACCCCATAGTCTGTGTGGGGCTGAATTTATTATATATTAAAGGCTTTAATCGAAGTCTCTGGGTCGTATGAATATATTTTTAATGCTTTTATGGTGTGGCATGTTCTAAGAAAAAAGTGTCATCCCACATGTATCACATTTGTCTAAATTTGCATTCTCCCAGATGGCCACTTTTATTGACTTTATGAAGTTAACTGTCTCTTCTTGCTTCCAGCCAATCAGGTTTTGCTGGAGGATCAAAGGAAGTGAATCCTTCATTGTTTCATCTGCTGCTGAGAATGACCCAAAACCAAAATCTCTTGACACCAACACCCCCAAATGTCAGTCCCAGATTAGCACAGGAAGCTCCTGGCTCAAATTCTATTTTCATTTTTTACAGTTTTCATGAAATTCAAAAATATTTTACCTGTGAACATGAGCGTTTCTCTTGGTATTATGTTATTTGCAGACTCAAATATTAATCACAATTAGAGATAAAAAAACCCCAAACAAATAAACATTTCACACCTGCTGAACAAACTAATTTTTTGGCTAATATTTCAAATATACTCATTTATTCTTACGCAACCTAGAACCCAAGAAAAGTACTCAAGGCATTGCATTCCTAGAAATTGAACTTTAAACAAGTTACAGAGAAATATTTTTTTCTTCTGGTCCTTCTAAGACTGCTCTTTGCAGATACCAATCTTTATTGATCAAAAAAATCACAAAATTGAATCAAATTCCTTTCTTTTAAATCAAGTTAAACGAAAGTGAACAACAAAATATCCACAGTTCAGATAGCTGCCAATTCCTTTTCTAATAAGTGTTTAATTGCTGATTTTTTTAAGTCCAAGTGTAATTGTATGAGAATTTAATCATCATTTCTATTAGTACACCTGCTTGAGAGGGTCTTGAAGACATTTCCTTTTGCTTTACTTTGCCCCGTGGATAAGTAGAGCACTTTGGTTCTGTATTGATTTGTCCTTTACTGCAGTGATCACCTTTCATTTTCAAGCATTCACCTTTCATTCATGAGCATTAAATCCCTATTTAAAAGAAGTAATAGAACTGGAATGTTGACTATATATGGCAATGATCTGTAGAAGAACCCAGATGACTTTATCTGGATCAGAACTTTATTTCCTTAAGGCTGAATAGTGATTCTTGCTTTTCACTTCCCTGTCTCACAGACAGTGACACATCTTTCCTCTCCCTAATGATGTGGAGACCAGCTGCCTTGACATAAGAGAGAAGGAAAAGGGAGGAGGGGAGGGGAGGGGAGGGGAGGGGAGGGGAGGGGAGGGGAGGGGAGGGGAGGGGAGGGGAGGGGAGGGGAGGGGAGGGGAGGGGAGGGGAGGGGAGGGGAGGGGAGGGGAGGGGAGGGGAGGGGAGGGGAGGGGAGGGGAGGGGAGGGGAGGGGAGGGGAGGGGAGGGGAGGGGAGGGGAGGGGAGGGGAGGGGAGGGGAGGGGAGGGAAGGGAAGGGAAGGGAAGGGAAGGGAAGGGAAGGGAAGGGAAGGGAAGGGAAGGGAAGGGAAGGGAAGGGAAGGGAAGGGAAGGGAAGGGAAGGGAAGGGAAGGGAAGGGAAGGGAAGGGAAGGGAAGGGAAGGGAAGGGAAGGGAAGGGAAGGGAAGGGAAGGGAAGGGAAGGGAAGGGAAGGGAAGGGAAGGGAAGGGAAGGGAAGGGAAGGGAAGGGAAGGGAAGGGAAGGGAAGGGAAGGGAAGGGAAGGGAAGGGAAGGGAAGGGAAGGGAAGGGAAGGGAAGGGAAGGGAAGGGAAGGGAAGGGAAGGGAAGGGAAGGGAAGGGAAGGGAAGGGAGGGGAAGGGAGGGGAAGGGAGGGGAAGGGAGGGGAAGGGAGGGGAAGGGAGGGGAAGGGAGGGGAAGGGAGGGGAAGGGAAGGGGAAGGGAAGGGAAGGGAAGGGAAGGGAAGGGAAGGGAAGGGAAGGGAAGGGAAGGGAAGGGAAGGGAAGGGAAGGGAAGGGAAGGGAAGGGAAGGGAAGGGAAGGGAAGGGAAGGGAAGGGAAGGGAAGGGAAGGGAAGGGAAGGGAAGGGAAGGGAAGGGAAGGGAAGGGAAGGGAAGGGAAGGGAAGGGAAGGGAAGGGAAGGGAAGGGAAGGGAAGGGAAGGGAAGGGAAGGGAAGGGAAGGGAAGGGAAGGGAAGGGAAGGGAAGGGAAGGGAAGGGAAGGGAAGGGAAGGGAAGGGAAGGGAAGGGAAGGGAAGGGAAGGGAAGGGAAGGGAAGGGAAGGGAAGGGAAGGGAAGGGAAGGGAAGGGAAGGGAAGGGAAGGGAAGGGAAGGGAAGGAAGGGAAGGGAAGGGAAGGGAAGGGAAGGGAAGGGAAGGGAAGGGAAACAAGTGCATTTATAAAGGACGCTGGTCTACACGTGCAGTTTGTGGCACATAAAAGCCCCTGTGTGTGAATATGGGCTAACACATCAGCACGTCTGTTTTGAAATGAAGAGCAGCAGGTACATTTTGACACAAATTCAAATCAAACGTGTGCCTTTGATATCATACTGGCAAAACTCGATCATATGCTTTGCTAATCGAGTGTGCCGAGTCTCCTATGCTTATGTTTTTTGGAATTAAATTGCATGACTGTGCTTTGCTCTGTAAAATGTGTAAATGTGTAAATTATGTCAGGACAGATTGCAAATGCCAGTTGAAGAAATAAAAAATATGCTGCACTCATTGTAAAGAGTGCAGGGGTGTGGCCTGGAAGATGGTGAGAAGGGGTTAATGCCTCCTAGCAAAATTCCTGGAAGAAACAGATTGATTTATTAACTGTTATTTGCATTACTAGTATTAACAGCTTAGTGAAGAAACACCAGAAAACCCAGAAAACCCCATTCAGGACTTAGAGCTGGCAAGACTACTCCATCAATAAATATAAAGCCCTGGTTTCTACCTAGAGGAGTTTGTTGTACTAGAGTCAAAATGGAGTTAGTGTCTGTAGTGAGCAAAAGCAGCACCTGAGTGAAAATGGCACGGAGTTATATGTTGGCCCTGTTTCAAGAGACCACTTAAGTAAGAACTTAAGACCATTCCTTCTAAGAAAAATACTTATGCAGAAGCTTATGAACACTAATCAACAGGAATGTGCCCCTGAAATAGGGCCAATATATACAGCTTGTCTGATACACTGTATTTACATATATGGAATTATTTAATCATCTCTTAATGTATTTTAACTTTATTTAAAATATCCAATTAAGTTACTATTCTTTCTGCTCCCTCATTGTTTTTTTCATTTCCTCATTCTTTCTCCTTTGAAAAAAATTACTTGGGATTACTATCCAGATACTCCCCTATTCTAGTACCCTATCTTATTTAAAAGGGATGCTGAAAACCAAAAAGTGTGTTTGAAAACAAGGCACATGAAGTTCTCAGCACATTGCAGCTTCTTTCAAAGTTTGATCATTCTTATTTTAGAGAGGCAAAAAAATTCCTGTTCACACTGAAATCGGTATCAGCAAGAATTTGTCCCTGAGTTCAGCTGTATTAGGACACATCCTACTGTGCTATGGAATTCTTATCCAGGAGAGATCTTGCATCTCTTAGACAAGATTTATTTGAATAGGTATCAGATGACTGTGCTAAAGTAGATATGAGTTTATTGTGAGATCAATTTAAACATATGTTGTTCAGAGCACTGGGAATAAAAACACTTATTTTACAGACTCTCTTTTTTAGCCACAGCTATTTGTCTAAGTAGGTCATGTTTAACCTATGGCATTATATAATCATATCTATGCTTTTATTACTGAATGTTTAATATTTTATCATCAAACATATTTTGTAGTGATGTCTGAACATTTTGCTTTGATGGCCTGAACTTCAGAACTCCACCTTTTCAAGAAAGGGAAATGTCTTTAAAAAAATTATTCCAAGGAAATGCCATTTTCTATAAATAACTAATGGTTACTAAATGCAGCCTAGTATTACCAAGTTTCTCAGGGTCTATTTTTCAAACCAGGATCCAGAAGTCTGATATGTGATGATGTTCCCTCCCCCAGGAGTAGAACAGAGTTACTGCTTCACAACAAGCTTCCAGATTGATATGGAACTGCTGAACATCAGTATTCACAAGGCAATGTGTCCATCCATCTGATCATCTAGACATCTGACTTGGTGATCCTGCACTTGACAACTGGGATCCACAGCATATTTATACAGATTTGTGTAGTACCCAATAACCTTGAATATTTATTTAATTTTAAGCTTTGGGGCTTGTTGCTAATATATGCGGATTACTTATTAACCTAAATCTACTCTGTGGAGCTGTACTCTTGTTTCACTGGTGTTTGTCAACTAGCTGTGGAGTTATCCTCATTTTTTAAAAAGGAATTGGATGAAGGTGATGGGAAAACATGATAGAATGGTATTTTGCAGAGACAGTCTGGGAAACTGGGTAATAGTGATGTATGTGCAAAGAAACACATATTGGAATTCCTACCCTTTTATTTTCAAGTAATACCACATGCTTATATATTTACCTACTTTCAATATATATTTTGTTACTAATGAACAATATGTTCCAAAGGACAATAATATTGTTTCTTATACCTATGCTACCTTGAATCACATTTCCTGGATTTTCTGCAAAATTAAACATAATCTTTGCCTTGAAAATCTGAGATTTGATTTTGATGTTTAACTGGCCCCATCAGGATATTTGGCCCTTCACTCACAAGTCTGGCACCACCCCTCTCCTCGCAAATTGCTTGGACTAATATAATTTATTTCTGTATTATTATTAACTAGGAATATCTACCATGTTTTATCCTTTGATCAAAGTCATTCATTTCTGTTGACAGCCTTCAGGTGGCACTGAAGATGAAAAGAAGAAGAGATATTTTTTCTTCCCTCTTAATGATAACCCTACAGTTGTGCTTTAAAGAGAACTTGGTTCTGTCTGTATGATCTTTACCGAAAGGGACTACATGGAGTTCTGTGGCTTCACACATGCATTCCCAGAAACCCCCTTACTGAAGATGAAACATGACACTTCCTTTGTAAAGGATCCAAGAATCCTGCCCCTAATCTGTAGTTTTCATATGTATGTAATCAACTTTTATTGGTTTTGTAAGGATGAAGCTTCCCTTTCCAATGTGAGCACAATACAAACTTTGGCAGTGTTATTAATAGAGAACTGCATGGCTCAGACAAACAGGGGAAGTTTATGTAAAATTTTCTCCTGGTGCTATGGCAGATGTGCTGCGTCAGGCTCCCCAAACATAAATTCCTTGAAAAAAAAGAGTCGAAGCATGTGCAGAAGACGAAGCAGTGACCTGGCTTCGAAATTCAAGAGGCTTTTGAGGTTCTTTTCACCATAACATATGCAATCCATTTTTTCAAAGTCAGAGGCATACAGAATTATTAATATTGTGAAAGGACACCAAGATTTTTTGGAAGCAAACCTTCTGTTTGGGTATTAAGTCATCCAGATCTCCAAATAAATATACCAGGCACTGGATACTGTTCTCAGCAAATGGTTGTTTGAATCATAAGACAGTGAAAAACACGACAAAGAATCACTTCTGCTTTCTGACAGAGCATGGTATTTTCCTTTCACAATCGCTAGGATTTTACAGCTGTTCTTACTAAATAACAACCACATTCAGGTAAAAAAATATATTTGATGCTACTATCATCTCTACCAAAAAGTACTACTAATGATAATGAGTTTTGCGTGAGCAATTATACAGAAGTCAGTTTGAAACAGAACAGTATTTTTGCACATCTTTCTAAGTCACACTGCCTTGCTTTTATTTATAACTTTTTGTGCTGTAAAGATCATAAATTTCATGGGTAAGGGCTTCACCAGTTTATTTAATTGCACGTGGCTTCAACAGTGCACAAAGCTGGACATTAATTCACAGACTTTTTTGTGAATATTTCTTAAAAAATTGTGTTTCGTATTGATATTTTGTGGAAATATTAGTTTATTAGCCAAAGTACCTGTCATGTACATGCATTTTTTTCTCCTCTTTTTCCTTTTCCTTCCACTCTACACCAAAACACTTTAAGAAGAAAAATAACAAACCCAGATGAATCTTCATTCTAGAAGTTATAATTCTTCAGTTATAAATTTTAACATTGTTTTTCCATTTTTTAAATAAAAAAAATAAATAAGACAATTACTTTCTTGTAAAATTATAGAAATATACAGTAATTTAGATTAATAGTGACATTTGAAAGTTATTCAACTACCGGAACTAATCAGGGCTATTTTCCAAGTTAGACCAGGTTATTCAGGAGGTTTTTCCAAGCAAGTGTGAAAATCTCCAAGGATAGAAAAGCCACAGCCTTTCTCAGACATTGTTCCAGTGTTTAACCACTTTCCTTGAGAAAACTTTTTTTATATTCAACTGAATTTCCCCTTGCTGTAAGTTGTGACCTCTCGTTCATCTTCTTATGCTGTAATCCTCAGAGAAAAAAAGTGACTTTGTCTTCACTGTAACTTCCTTTTAGCTGCACCTGAGCTGCATGTGTTCTCTAGTTGAATTCCCTCTTAAGCCTTTTCTTCTTCAGGTTAAACAAAGCTCAATCAGCCTCTCCGTTCATTTTCAGGCACATCTCCTTGATCAGCTGACTGACCCTCCACTGGTCTCTCTTCCCCTTGCCAGACTGCCTTTTGTACTGGATCCCCAAAAGACTGATTCTGTCCCAGATGGGGCCTCACAGTGGCTGAGTAGAAGGGAATAATTACTTCCATGGATGTGCTGGCTATATCTTGCTCACACAGTCTGTGACTAGACTTCTCTGCTGTGAGAACATATGGCTAACTCATGTTCAGCTTGTCATCCACCAAGATGCATGAGTCCATTTTGGAAGACCTGCTTCCTACTCAGTTAATCTGCACTTCAGCCTGGAGCTATTCTCCACTAGGAGTAGGATTTTACCTATACCTTTTATAAATTTCAGTATCATCTTGCCAGCTCTGTCTAGTTTAAGATCCCTCTGAATGGCAGCCAGATTATTCATTCTATCAAACAGTCCCTCAATTTTGTAACATCATGATCTTGACGAATGTGAGCTTCATCCCACCATTCAAGTTGTTCATTGTTCATTTTTCCCAAAATTTACTGTTGAACAGTTACAATTCAAACTCTTCATCTCTATCCTTTATGGATGATCATCCATCCAGCTTTTTCCTCACCTATCCTGTTCAGATAGCCACAATTTTGATACAAAAATGACATGGGAGATAGTGTTTAAAACTCTTATGAAGCCAAGATGAACAGGACACATTGATTTCCTTTCACCGAGAGAGCCATTTGTCTCTTGATCGTAGTCAGGTTCCTTTGACAAAACTTGCCTGTCGTAAACCCATGTTGGCTGTTCCAAATACTTTCTTGTTTCCAACATACCTAAAAATGTCTTCCGTGAAGACTTGCTTCAAAGTCTTGCCTGGGATTGAAATGAGGCTGATCAGGTTTTAGTTCCCCAGGCTTTTCCTCTTTCTTTTTTTGAAGATAGATATCACATTTCCTATTTTCTAGTCACCAGGGACCTCCCCATAACATCGCAACCTTTAAAAGTTGGTAGAGAGCAACCTTACAATAACATTGACCATATTTTGTTAATCTGAGAAATCTGTGAATGAAACATTTTCAAATGCCTCAGTAGACAGTGGCAAACAGATTCCTCCTTCATCTTCAATCTGCACTGCAATAGTCATTGCTCTGAGGATGCAGCAAGAGTATAAGACATGAAGATGCAATGAAGCTAAGGACATCCAAATGTTTTGTGAAAGGCTGCATTGTTCAGGGTTCTATTTCTCATGGGAAAATAAAAAAGCAACCATACCTGAACAAGATTAAAAGTATACTAATATTATGCAAAAAATGAAAAATAAAAAGATTCCAACAAGCACCCTAGAAACTGACACGGGTTTTGGATTACTTGTTTTCTAGGTTTCAGAGCCTAGGAAAGGGAGACCTTATTTATAAAACAGATTTTTGACAGCCAATGAAACTTTTTTTTAGCCACAGCATGTAAGGGGAAAGGACAAGAGAGATCTATCTTAAAACATGTACCTCCTTTCTTGAAGATTTAATGTTTACCTTCTAATATTCTGTTTTGACTGAATATACAAGGTCAGGTCACTACTGTAACTACCATGCATCCTGAACCACCTGTTTCAAAATTATTAATATATGAAAGTTGCTCTGGCTATCCTTTTACAGTTTTTTGGTTGTTTTAGTTTATTTTTTTATTGCATCTAACCTTCATTTTGAACATCCATAATTATTTTTTCTCTCCTGAAAATACTTGAGCCTTCTTGCTGAAAGCTCTTGACATTACTCACTATTCAATCGTTGCTACAGATGTCACTCAGAACACTCTCATTTTAATAAGTTTCTAAGTTCTCATCCTGTGATTAACAGACCTAGTAAAACAGTGAAGCTAACTTATCTCAAATATAATCTCTATAACCGTAGGACAACGAGGCACTCAGCATTGTAATAACTGACTAATGTTGCTGAACAACCTCTTTCAGGTGTTTGAAGATTTTGCAAATGGTTTCCTTTGGTGGTATTTTCTAGTGTGAACAGAAACGTGGAGGAGTCTTCTATAACTAGTCACTGTCAAGAATATATAGGTGTTAGTACTGAAATTATTTCAGCTGATTTCCCCTGCTGTGACCTAGGGCTTCCTGCACCTTACCTGGCTCTCGAGATCAAAATGGTGCTAAACTGTGACCATGACTGACTGAGGCAGTGCAAATGGCAGCAAGGAGCTGCAACAGTTTGAAACATTTAGAATTAAATGAATAGATTAAGAAAATAAAGAGATACTTAAAAGTGTTAGTCAATACCTCTGGACAAATGCTTTTGTGAGTGCATTCCTTCAGTTTTACTTCCACACGGCCAAACAAAAGGAAAATTATTACACTTTGCAGTAGCATAATGAGCAACAGATAGGTTATGAAATGTAAATATTGCACTCTGCTACTAGAGTGAGTTCTGTAGTTATCACAAGAAAAACAGCCTATGTAAAAGGCAAAGAATTTCATCATTTTAACGTGGTGTCCCACAAACCTTCTGTTAATTTATTTTTTATAGTTCACTCAGCTCTGACATTAAGGTTAGGCTGGTCACCTTCTTATTAGTAATGTTTCTGAGATCTTTGCTATCAACTTAATGCTATGTTTCAGTGTAAAAGATGAACTGGATATCTATTTTAAAAAGCAAAAACTTGATTTTTTTAAAATAAATTACAAGTTCTTTCTCTGTATACACTAATCTATGTTGTTTTACACTCTAAAAAACCCTTGGCTCCTGCTCTAAGAGGGGGAGCGACACCTCCATCAGTATCAAAAAGGCAGTGAACAACTGCAGAAGGCACTTTACTAATATTCATTAATGACAACTGCAGAAGGCCACATAGAGTCTTCCTGAGCTGAGGTGTAGAAACAAAAACTGGCATCAGTATCTAATTCATTCGGGACCAAAAGATTCCACCTGAGAATCTTACAATCTCTTTCCAAGGAGTAAAATCTTTTTTGCATAGGCTTCACACCATAGTTCATGAATTGCCTCAGAAGTCTTACTAAATAGGATTGGTTTTTCCTTAGTCAGACCTAAACTGCTGGTTTCACATTATCTGACAGTATCCATGACTCAGTATTATTAGTTGTGTATTTCTCACATTAGTGAAAAAAATAAGCAAATGACACACCTTGCTTGAATAATTTTTCAATGCCATCAGATACCAAACGGCCTTAGCACTGCCCACTTGATCAGCATAGATTATTAATTATGATACTGCTGGAACAGTTCAATTTAATCAGAAAAGAACATCAAGGAGTCCAAGAAGTAGAGTATATAGTGCAATTTATCTTTGCCCTGTACTGATAGGGATAACAATGATTTGCAAATTGCTTCAGCTACAAATGCACAATTAAAAAGAGATAAATATCAAAAGATATGCTACATTTTCATTTGAAAGCCAAAAGTGCAGGTCTTAATCTTAGTAGTCAGTTTTAAAATCATGAATTAATTCTGCCCCTGATGTGCCCGCTTAACTCCCATTAAAATTAATGGGGGTTACACATGCTCATTGAGGAAGAAATAGACCCCATAGTGCGTATATTCTTCAAATAACAAGGATTTGGTAATTACTATATTATTTGTTCATTAATTTTCAATTTATCTTGTAAATGTGCTCTCTTTGTGATCTTAGGTCCAATTATATAGAGTAATTTGTGGCAAAAGGTCTAGTGAAGCATTATCCTCTAAAAGGACATGTGGTTTTATAGCACATATTGACAGTGTTCTAATTCTTGAAGTTTATCACCAGCAGAATACACCAAAACAAGTGAATTTGACTCCTAGCAGCCAAATTCTCATCCTCCATGTGGTCCAATGTCCTTTGAAATCATTCTGTGTATTTCACTGACTTCAATCATTGTTAGAAACTATATTTTCTTTAATTAGTCAGTACTCAAGAGCAAGAATTTTAGAGTGGCTGATGATATTCCGGTGCTGCAAGTCAGGGTGCCCAAGCTGAAGGTTGTTTATAGAGTATATTTTTCAGACAGTAAGTATTAAACAGTTTACAAAAAATGTCTTTTTTTTTTCAGAATATTTCAGATTAGCTGACAATCTTAAAAGAATAGAGAGGCTGTTCCCTAAAAGGCAACTCTTTGTTAATTTATAGCATAAGTACATTGGACCTTCTAATATTTCCTGAATGATAAAATACATATCGTTCTGGGACAGAGAGACGTGCAGCTGTTGTCTCCTCCAAATCATGGGAATTGACATTTTTAAGATATTACCCATAAATAATTAGTATATTTATACATTATGATCATATTAAAAATTCTTAATTACAAGTAATGGAATTTGCAGCTTGAATGAATTTACCACAGTTTATCCCAAATTACCAACTGAATAGATCAGAATATTCCCACCTTTACTAAAATTCACTCGTACTTGACTGACAAGAGCACTACTCAATACCCTGTCAATACTGAGCAGAGGGAATCTGGCCCAAAAACACAATGGATTTTTGACTCACAAGGAAGTGCAGAAGCAATGAATGCAAAGAGATCCTGCCCCATTCCTCTCAGAATTCCTCGATCCCTTAAAATAATAGAAATTACCACAGCACAATCTGTGGAAAACAGACATGAATATGCTAGAGATACAGGAGAGGACTGAGCTCCACAGCCAAAACCCCTCTCATTTTCAACAGATAAGACTCTTGTTGGAATATTTACCAGATACTGATGTGGTTTGAACCATTTTTAAAGCAATCTCTAATTTCCCACAGACTGATTTTTATTGCCATGTTTTTGAATGTTTAAGGATGGTCATGCAAGCTAATGAATGTATTCTCTTTAGGAGCCTTTAGGCCTTTTTCAAGACACAATCTTCCCTTCCTGTCCTGACTCTCTTTGAAAAATCCTTTCCTAGGTCTCTTACCCAGTTTTTCTATTTTAGGTACTCCCTAAATAAAGCTGCTAGTATGCATCTTCCTACTGGAACTGTGCCCTTCTCACACCCTTCTTAACATAAAATAAATCATAAGTGCCAGAATTCAGGCTGATTCTGTACAAATAATGTAGATGGACTCATCTGATAATGGAACATTACCTTTATGCACACTAAAGAATAATCATCTTCCTGGATTTACCTATATGTGTCTGTTGCTGTTCCTGCATCAGCACCACAGATGACCAATTTGTTAATTGATTTAACTTTGGGTGAGGTAGCACAGATCCTGTAAGCTAGTCTTCATATTGGGTAACTAGCAAAAACTGACAGTGTAAAGGTCATAAAAGTGCAAAGCACTTACTATTTGTAGCCAATGTGACCAAGGACGCTCCCATGAAAGGTATCACGTACTCTGGCAGAAGTTTATTATATGTCACTGTAACTTCAAGAAAGAGGTTGATGATTACATTTGATGAAAGCTGAATTTATGAGATTAAAATCTGTCATGTGACTTGCCATCAGGAAGTCAGGAGAAACTCAGACTGTCTTGATCTGGTATTTAGGGTCAAAGAGGAGGAATCTGTAGTACTCAGTGTAGAATGAGAACTATCAATGGCATTTATTTTACTTAAAGTTTCTGATGCACAAGAAGCACAAAATGGTTCTTACTCCTTAAAAAAAATAAAGAGATGATGATTCTGGGGAAGGGTTAAGAGTTAAGGGTTAATGAAAGAAATTGGAGATTAGCTAAGCCTATGAGAATAGCAGCTCAGGAAAGCAACTCTAAAGCAACAGAATTTGTTCTATGAGTAAATTCCAAGACCCTTTCAGATCAGTTCAGATTTACATCCCAAGTCCTTATGGCTTTGGAGACTTGGCAATAATTACAGCTCATTGGAAATTGTAATGTATTGTGATATGAAGTAATTTCTCAATTATGCTTTTATGTGACACATACTTCCCCTAAATATTTCATGTTTTAAACAATTTTCTATAAAGGCTGAAGTATTTACTTTTGGAGGAGAAAGATATTTTGCAACTTCTCTTCTTCTCTTTTTATTGATCACACTAAGTTTTTCTTTTTTTCTTTTTTTCTTTTTTTCTTTTTTCCTTTTTTCCTTTTTTCCTTTTTCTGTTTTCTTTTTTCTTTTCTCTTTTTTTTTCTTTTTTTTCTTCAAAAATAAAGAGAATCCTTGAAAACAAAGGGAATATATTCAGTGAAGAAAAAATTATTACTGGAAATTTTATGTGGTTGCCTTGGTTTTATAGCGTTTTGAAAATGTCATAATTGGAAACACCACCACCCCCAAATTAATGAAGTTGCGTAGCACTAGAAGACATTCTTACAGAGATTATCCATTTCTAAAATGCTTGCGTTTGAAAAAGCTATAATCTACATCTACCTGATTGCACAACAGGGAGACAGACGCCAAGTGGATCTGTAGGTACTTTGTATTTCACACACTTCGTATTTTCTAAAGGGTAGCTTGGCCCTTTCTCTCTTTGTGTGCTTCCTTTGTCAATTTAATTTCTTTAATAACCAGTTAGGCACTGTATAAGCAAGCTGGAGCACATCCCTGCGTGACCCTCACCAGGAAGTACTGTGCCCAAAAGCTCAGCACTACCGTGGTCAATGTTACGCGTTGCAGCCCGCTTCTCTCACGTGACTGTTCTCCATACACCCACATGCACATTTGTGAATCCAGGTCCATTGCAGCGTTCTTGTGATAAATAAGTTGATAGGATTCAGTCCCAGTCAGAATAGACATGTGCATGAAATAAAATCCAGCACCCCTGACCGGGGATGTTTAATATGCCCATAGCATTTTTTAAAGAGAGGAGCAAATATTCTGCAAAACAGTTGGGGTATATATTGAACAAGATGAATTTAACTGGTTGTGAATTGCAGTTCTTTTAGCATAGATGCTAACTTTTATTTTGCTAGTGCTATATACTGTAATGTTTCTTAGATAGGTCTTTAAAAAATAGGTATTTCCATCCTGAGGCAGAAGAAAGCTTCAGTTGTCTGCTCTATAGACACAGACATTCATTATCCCCATGAACAGCCTACCTGGCTTTTAAAGACAGCAGTCCAAGGAACAGTTTACAGGTTGATTAAAGTTACAAAGTCAGTGCAAATGCATGGCAATGATCTAGGTTTTCAGGCCCAAAAAGGGACATTTAGACAATTCTGACACCAGCATTTCCCTTTGATCTCTATCTACAATATATCTCTGCAGAAAAGTTCTGCAGGTACAGAGTATGCTGGGGAAGCTGAATGTAGGTCAATGAGATGCGCTCTGCTTTTTTAAATCTTTCTGGAGAAACTGCATGATTTCCTGTTATGACTGTAGACTTCACATAGAGTATCATACATTTGTTTTTAAAAAAATGTTTTTCTACTTGTGCAAAAATCATTCATTTTGCTCAAGGTTCACAAAAACATGTATACTCACAAGCTTCTGTATATAACATACTTATTTATGAATAATTTCCTTTCATGTATTTTCCACCTCTAATTTGTGGCTGCAATGCCAGACTACGCAATTTCAAGATACATATTCTTGAACAGCAAATGGTGTTAGCCAAAAAGTTTAGATGAAGGGCTCAATCAGGAGAAAACTTGCATACCTAAATTCTGTCTAATTCTCAGCTTTTGATATTCAAATCCTTAGCTCACTGCCACCTAAGCTTAGCAAGGCTAAAGCCTGTAAGAGCCTAGTTTAAACCACAAGAGATATCTGTGTCCCTGATTTTTGGGACCTAATGTCAATCTGTTAGCTGAGAACCCTGATGGAAGAGCAGGGCTGCCAGGGTTTCCAGGGAGCACAGCAGGTACTGGCAAAGAGCGTATCAGATCTCCAGCATACTGACCTGGCTCTGGAAGTGCTTGGCCCTCCCATTGACTGCCCAGAGACCTTGCCATAAGGAGAAAGCCCAGGAGGCCATCGTGCTGGCAGGGTGGAGAAGCTGCCTACTCAGCTTCATTGGGATAGCATTCCCCCAGAACAACCTCAGAACAGCTTTCCTCTGTACATCTGCAGCACTTTGAATTTCTCTAAATGCACTTAGTGTATCAAGTCTCAACCAGAAAACAGCTTAAACAAAGTGAGGTGGAATAGAGAGAGAAAATGAGCAAGACCCAGCCAGTGTCCCTGCAGCTTCCACGTGCTTAGGCATTTGCCTGATTCGGAACCTGGAGGAATGTGAGACTCACAGGGGAGCACTGAGAAGTAAAGAATTTTCTGACTCAGACTTCACATTGTTATCTGTGATTGTACAAAGGATTTGGGATCATAGATGATGTGGGTTTTCAGAATGAAAATGAGGCACGGGAAAGTGCATGTGGGAAAATGCAGTCTATGCCAGATCTTCTCCCAGATTTTACAATGTGAGAAGTGCAGTAAGATTGAGACAGATCAAAATCAGCTGAAAAATAAAATAAAGATCAAATAACTGAGAGAAATTTATACAGAATCCTGTGCCATCAACATCCTGATTTTTATTTCAGCCATAGAGCAGGAGAGGGGTGTCCTCATGCAGCTAGAAACATTTCTTCTCTGAGTGTGAAAGCGAGTGTTGGGTGACAGTACTAGTTGGAATTATTTTTATTGCGTTCCCCTGCCCTTTGAACAATTATGTTTCAGAAGTAATAAGCTGGGTGTGTGTTGGCACTTGTTAGGCCATGGTACTCCTGGAAAAGTATCTGGCAAGCACAGGTTCAAACTGATGTTAATGGAGTTTTGCCATTGCTTAAGTTGAAGCCAGGTTTCCAGTTCTAGTGTCAGAGGCTGTTTTCTGTACTCCCCCCACCCTGGCTCCAGCCATGCTTCACACACTGGCTGCATGCTTAGTTCATCCCATGCCTATCACAAATATAGCAATGCAGACCTTGTTTACCAGAAAGCTCAATTATTGCAACATCCTCTTAGTCAAGCTTAAAGCCAGGCTGTTCAGCACTGCTCACTCTAAGCGCAGCAGCACGTGTGCTCAGCCCTGAGAGCCAGCAGGGACACATTACACCACGCTGCATTCTTCACAGTGCCTGCCTCCGAAGTGGCAGATTGGTTTTAAGTTGGCCCTTTCAGATTTTAAAGCCTTAAATAATGCAGGCTTTAGCTATGACTGATCCCCTTCTCTCTGAGGCTTGTCCTAATGGGGAGCTGTGTTCCCACACCACCTGCTTTTCCTGGAACCCTACTGTCACATCACAGATCTGCACCAGATTTTGACTTTTCTGTGCTGAACCACATGATGTATCGCACCCCCCATACTGTTCCTTTCCCATCAGCCCTTTCCATTTATATACCACACTCATCCCAATGTTAGCAAAATGATTGCTGTCATCTCACTAGCCAGGTTTTCAACAGAGGTCACATTAGATCAAGTTAGCAAGAGCGGCTTTACAGTACCAGGTACTTGCATTTTTTGCCCTGCAGCCAGAGAAGTGCTTAGCCCTCTTATTAGACTTGTGGTAAGTTTGGTTTCATCTAACACAACTTGAGAGCAGGCAAGTAGGAAGTTAGAGCAGAGCAGCTCACTCTGTTATCTATAATCTAATTTAACTGGTGGTAACTTGTTTGTGCAGCCATACCCTTGGATAACTCTGACCACCATATTTCATTACTCTATGCTTCTTCTTCCTTTCTCTGTGTAATGGGGCTATTGATGCTTTCTTTGCAAGCCACTTGACAACCTAGGCATGAGAAATGGAAGATTCAGAAGAGGTTTTATTCATTATCATATATTAGCTTATCTGTGTTCTCACTGTCCCACCCATTCTACAGTGTAGTATGCACTACTTGTAATTTTATTGCAGCTGTATTGTCTTCTAACAATTAACACAGATATTGGCCACACAGTAATTACCTTTTCTACCTCTTCTATTTTTCACTTTAAAACACGCATTTTTTTTTGCTTTGAATACTAGCATGGTATGTGCTGTTTGTATAGCGTTGTCATTAGTATATTTAATTTTCTTTAATTACAGTTTACAGTGGCATATAGGTAGGGATTGTAATTAACAAAGTTATTAATACTGTTAATAATAATACTATAGTACTCTTCTCTTAATTTTAGAACATGATCCGAACATTACAAAACATGGATTCCTAAGGTTAGATAAGTAACCCAAACTCGACAGTGAAACAGTGGAACAGGGAAATCCAAGACACTTTTTATGAATTCCACCTAGGTATTTAAGGTTTGAACTCTAGGATACCATGTTTGAAAGTCTTGGCTCTGGTGTAAGAATGTAGCGGTTTTTAATATTGTTGTGAATAAGAGAGATGGGATAGTTGCCCTTTTCACCATCTCCCTTTCCATCTTTAACACAAAGGGCTAATAGACATCCTAGCAAGAAGTGAACAGCTTATTCCTTGAGCAGGAACTTTCAAATCACAGCATACTAGAGGACAAGAATGGGGGTTTAATACTTTAAGGCCTGATGTAACCCACCTCCCTGCAGATACTTAAATTAATGGCTCTTTACACGCCCCCGGTTGACAGTCAGTGGAAAGGAACAGGGACCTTCGATATGATTCAGCCCACCTAAATTCTGAGTCACCCTGTAGAGACACCCATCGCCCTCCTCCCTCCAATTAGTGTGGGTGCTGCTGCTCTGCAGTCAGGTGTCTCCCTTCCTCGCCCACACTGAAGTGTGGGGGATCTTGGCCTGGATGCCTTTAGTTTCTTATCTCGCATCTTCAGTCCTTAGAAAGATCAGACCAAAGTTTACACAAAGAATAAATCAGTAATGCCAGAGGTGGTTAATCTTTGTGTTATTTATCCATCTACCTATGTATTTGCAATACTTATGGGTACTGTCTTGCTTTTATGTGCAGGGATTCACAGTTGCAGTTCCATTAACATTAGTGGGAATTGGGTACATAGATCCAGTACATCAAGATGAGAATATTTGGTAATAAATCTTTTAATATGCATGTAGCATTGACTGGATAATTTGAAACATTTTTAAAATCCAAATAAAAATTGAGTTTGCTGCTACAGGAGAAGCCACCTCTAGAGACAGATAAGTGCAATCTATCTCTACATAGTCAGATGCTGTGTGATTTCTTATTGTACATAGAATGATCCTTTTTTATCTTTATTGATTACTAGAAGAGTAATACAATTAAAGGTAGTAAAATGCTTTAAGGTTTTTGTTCTTTGACAAAGAATCAAGAGTTCAAAGTGGGGCTCCTTTCTCATTATTAGAGAACACCCTAAGAGACAATAATTTCCATCAATTCTCTCTTTCTCCTTCTCCGCTTTTCATTTCCCACATTATGATTTTGGGGATACAGAAAAAAAAACTTTGTGTATGTGTGTGTTAACACTAGTCAGTCATGTGCAGGTACACAAATAAAGCTTATCAGATGTTTTTTTTCTTTACAACTACAGATGTAAAAGAAATACCTATCACGATTTCATTAATGACCTGCAGCAGTATTTTCTTGCCTCCTTAGTCACGTCTTACGTATGCATTAGCACACAGAAATACACATACACATAGATAGTATCACACTTGAGTTTTCTGATGTTGAACACCCCTTGATATGCTCTGCTTATGCCAAGATTATTAATGCAAGGAAATAGAAAAGACATTTAGAAATAATAGGAAATTCTTTTGATCTTTGAAATGCAGTGCTATTCAGATGTATATAACTACTGCTGGGTGGGGAATCTGCAGGAAATTTGCCAAGGAAGAGAGAAAAGGGGAGGCCCTCAACAATAGATAGAGAAAAAGATAGAAAATGCTTTTGTTTACAGACTTGGCTGGTTGTCTTTACTCAAAAATAATAATAGGTCTCTGTTCTCTCTCACTAGCCCCCTCCCCTGATTCATCAAATATTACATCATTGATTCACACTGGAGATGGGTTTGGAATGTGTCTTGCTTGTTGCTATTGTTTATGTTTACACAGTACATTTACTGCTGGAGGAGGTTTTTTCCTTGTTTACTCACTGCTCTGTTGCAAACCCCTACTGCTTTTCCAGCTGCCACCAGTTCTTTTTACCTCATTTTTCAGACAGGGAGGTGAAGAAAGGGGTAACCAAACTGTCCTGGGGACCATGACAGGCTGGAGGTCTTGCAGGTTATGACACACTGCTTGATGCAGGAAATTGCCTACTTATATTCGCCTATGGACACCTTCCAGAGAGTGGGGCTTGTGTACCCTCCTTATTGTGTTTCTGTCTCCACAGTGAGGTAAAACTTACAGGCAGTAAGAGGAAAAATTCTTATGCTTGGCACATGGTTCACAAAAGAAAGTCACAAGTTTTGCTGACTAGCCATTTCAATGGGGGACCTTTGGACATAAAGATAATAACTGACCAGTGCAAATAATTTTTTCAAGCCTGAGTGCTGTGTGGCAGGACACTATGCAGCAGGTCACCTGGCATGGCTGATCAGGGATTGTCAGACTCTGAGGTGCTAAGGAAGACTCATGGGGACATCTGACAGACAGTAGCTTTGAGAAGAGCAACAGCCTTTCTTCAAAATCATTCACAGTCAAGAGGCTAGGAAGAGATAGCTTTGGGAAGAGGAGGAATAGCAAAGTGTGAAAAAAAGGTCTATAGAAAGAACAGAAAGAAGTGGAGCCAATCTGGGGACTAGGGAAAAAAAAGATCAACAAAGCCTAATGGCAAGTGGGTGGCTAAGATAATATGTTCCAGCAGAGGAGGCATTATTTTTAAAGTATTCATGAAGTTTTTATGGCTCTGGGCCCCTATTTCATCTTAATCCATTCTTGGGAATAAAGACTCAGCTGGATGGATCTCAATCACTCCCTTCCCTTTCTCACCCCTTGTCATCATGTTCTCTTCCTTCAGTACATTTTCACCATGGTTAGAAATTCTGACTCTCACTCCCCTTCCCAAGTGACTACCGTGGCGCCCTTTGGAAGGTGCGCAGTGCCCCGACTCCCACGGAGTCGAGTTCCATTGGAACTGCTGGTAGTGCATTCATCAGCCATCTGTCATTGCAGCTGCTTGTTGAAGAAATCAACTTCTTTCCTCCCCCACTCTTTTTTTTTTTTTTTTAATACTTTGGCTAGGAGGGAAAAAAAATCCTCAACCACCAAAACTTAAACAACAACAATAATGGCCCGACTGTTTCCCTGACAATCCAAACACAATCTGCTGCCCGCAGTTGCAGTGAAGTGTCATTGAGGGAAAGTGAAATTCTCATGGCCTGGTAGATTTGTGTGTGTCTAGAGGCTTTGTTTTGTTCTTCTTTTCTGCAATAGGTGTAATACCATTTTCTAATGGGAGGATAACTCCTGTTGAGCCTCTCTGGCTCAAAAAGACTAGGATATGACACATCAAACTTTATCAGCCAGTTGTCAACGTGACTTGTAGCTGAGAGTTTAAAAAAAAAAAACAGGAATGCCTTTTAAAATCCCACCATGTGTTTTATTTCATTGAATTTTCCATGACTGAATGAGAAATATTGCAAAGAGGTGATAAAAACTGTGCAAACATAGGTTAATATTTAATGGTGTGAGGAATCTAGGCTACAGGCCTTCCAGCTTTCCATGCTTCTTGCAATCTAATTTGATCTCTTTTCTGTAACTGTCTTTTGAAAGATATCGAAGAAGAATCTATCCTCACTAGCTATTTTCATCCCTAGATCTTTATACATTCAGACACTTTTCTGGATCCCAGATTATGCCATCAGCCTAATTCATGGACATTGCAGCTGTGATGCCCATGGAACCAAGGATCACTGCACCTCCCTGAGCAGGAGGCAGGTAGCTCAAGCACAATGCTCTTGTTCAATGTTTGAAACAGAGTTGATAGGTCCTGAGAAAGCAGAACAGTGTCTATAGTCACACCATAGCACATACATTTCCCTACACTTTTCTTTTTATTTGCCTTTGGAAAGATAGAAAGGGAAAAGTTCTCTCTCCATGTCTCCCCTGTAGGCAGCTGAGTGAGAAACAGGATATAATGAGAAGGCCAAGAGGCTGGTAAAATTAAAATACACAAACCATTAAAACATTTAAAGGGTAGGGAAAAAAAGCACTCATCGCATCTGTTTTAGGTCAGCACGGAAGAAGTTTCTTACAGCCTATATGGGAACTCTTAAGAAACATGAACATTGTTATACACAACACCATCTTTATCAAAACCAAAAATCTCACAGAGGGAAGCTGTGGCACTTACAGAGTGGAAACATGAGTTTATCAAGTGCAAAAACTGTGAAAGCAGCAGAGGAAAGCCCTGACATGGCCTCTTGGGCTCGTAGCCCAGGATGGTAAGTTTGAGCTCCTGGACAGTGCATCTGGCACTCCTAGCAATAAAACCTGAATTGACAGGTTTATGTCTCAGTCTATACAAAGCCATTGCAACACTGCAAATTGATACGTAACATCACTCATATTTTATACTTCTGTGTACAAATGTATGTAATTGTCCCTGGAGCCACAGAGATGCAGGGAGCATTTTTTTCTTTGCCCTTGTTTTAAAAAAAATTAAAAAGAACATTTGTCTTCCAGTCTTTCTGATCAACTCCTAGCAAGGACATGGAGATAGACAGACTGCAAATTCAACTCAGTAACCGGCTTTTTACTTATTTATCAATTTATTTTTCAGTTTCCCATACTGGAGTTCTCAGCCTTCTGATTTGATTCAAGTAGTAGAGGAGGCTCAAGAAGAAATGGAAAGTAAACAGGCTTCATTAATCTCAAAAGGCTTCAGATTTTTATGCAAACTATCTTATTAAGATAGGTAGGTATTTCCACATAGAAATCCTTATATTTCTTTATTAAGTTGAAGTAATCCTCAAAATCACCTGCCAGTAAACTAGAGTCAAGCTTAAACATCTGCCTGAATCTCATGTATATGAAAGAACATATAACTTTCTCCAGGAAAGAAATAGGGTTTAAAACAGGAATATTTCACATACTTACTTTTCTGACTGTTGTTTTACAATAAATGCACATGCTTTGGACACCTCTGTCATGCAAAACTCCAAAATCTCAATTCAAGTTCACTAACAATAATTTCTTCTGGCTGTGAAAAAAGTTTTGTATCATGCCAACTCTACAAAGCAAAACCAGTCTCCACACCTGTGTTTGTGGACATCCTGCTGAGAAGCAGAAAAGATACATTTGCCTGATGCAAGCAGAGTACTTAAGAAAAAGTTTTAACTTTTGCACAGGTAAGTTCCTATTGACTCAAAACCTTTGTTGACTTACATATATGCTCCTTTTCCTGAAAATAATTTTGAATTGCCCATGGAAGCCAAATACTTTCTTTTCAAAATTGTAATTATTATCTTTGAATCAAATTTTCAATTTTATATTTGAGTTCAATTTTGGTTAAGTATTATTTTAGAGGTTATCTAAATCAGTGGTAAATCCTATCACTCAAGCTCCAAACCTTTTGCTCAAGGATGGTTCACATGCTAGGTATAGTTACAGCCAATATTTCTCTTTCTGTATTTAAATGTAGATGCATCTTATATCTCTGTTCATTTAATCCTGTCCTGCTCTTTGGCACCTGTTATGAGAAGCTCTAAAGACTTATATTTGCAGTTTCTTCTGTACAGAACTTAACACCCAGCTTATATCTCAGATCATGTATTCTTATATTGATACATTTAACAAAAGGGGATGTACAGTTCACATGCATTTTTTTTTGCTGTTGTTGACGGTCATAAAATCATAGAATGTTTTGAGTTGGAAGAGACCTTAAAGATCGTGTAGTTCCAAACCCCAGGGACATGTCCCACTAGATCAGGGTGTCCAAGGCCCCATCCAACCTGGCCTTGAACACTTCCAGAAATGGGGCGTCCACAGCTTCCCTGGGCAACCTGTTCCAGTGTCCCACCACCCTCATTGTGAAGAATTTCCTTCTTATGTCTAGTAAGAATTTACTCCTTATTTATGGCCATTCCCCCTAGTCCTATCACTACAAGCCTTTGTAAAACATCCCTCTCCAGCTTTCTTGTAGGCCCCCTTCAGGTATTGGCAACGTATCCTCAGAGCCTTCTCTTCTCCAGGCTGAACAACCCCAACTCTCCCAGCCTGTCCTTATAGGGAAGGTGCTCCAGCCCTCTGACCATCTTTGTGGCCCTCCGACCATCTTTGTGGCCCTCCGACCATCTTTGTGGCCCTCCTCTGGACCAGTTCCAACAGCTCCATATCCTTATGTTGAGGATTTCAGAACTGGACACAATACTCCAGGCGGGGTCTCACAAGAGCAGAATAGAGGGGTAGTATCACCTCCCTCAACCTGCTGCCCACGCTTCTTTTGGTGCAGCCCAGAACAGCGTTGACCTTCTGGGCTGCGAGCGCACATTGCCAGCTCATGTTGAGGTTCTCATCAACCAACACCCCCAAGTCATGCTCTGCAGGGCCACTCTCAATCACATCATCCCCTATCCTGTATTGAAACAGTGGATTGCCCCGACCCAGGTGTAGGATCTTGAGCTTGGCCTTGTTGATCCTCATGATACTGACACTTCTCCAGCTTGTCCAGGTCCCTCCGGAACACATCCCTTTCTTCTGTTGTGGCTACTGCACCATTCATCTTGATGTCATCTGCAAACTTGCTGAAATTGCACTCAATCTCTCTGTCTATATCATTGATGAAAATATTAAACAGCACTTGTCCCAGTATGCACCCCTGAGGGACACCACTTGTCACAGATCTCCATCTCAACATCAAGCTGTTGACTACCACTCTCTGAATACAACCATCCAACCAATTTCCTATCCACCTAACAGTCCACGCATCAATAGTTTTTTGAACAGGACTAGATGTCAGACGTAGATGCATTTACTATGGATGAGAAGTTCAGAACTGAACTACCCCAGAGAGTACTACCCCAAAATCAAAACAAGTAAAAAGCTCAGTCCAAGCTGGGAATGGCCCTCTCCTTCCTCATGAAGTAGATAACTAGCCAAGTGGTTATCACTCCAGGTATTGGATGTGAATAATTTTCAAGGAAAGATGAAGATTTTTTTCATACTTTTCATGTCTTCCTCTTTAGGGATAAGAGTCTGTTCATACTCAAAGGAAACTTTGTTTCTGAGAAGACGTAATCCAAAGAGCTATCTGCCTAGAGAGGAGCTTCTAACTGCAGGGATCACAGTCTGGGACCTGAAAATTTATGTTAGCAGAAAAAGGAATGTAATATAAAAGCGGTCTTTCCTCAAAAAGAAATGAATTCTAATTGAAGTAAAGATATGCAGGATTTCACTTAGCATGCTTGTCTGTCTCCTTCCATGATCAACCTTCGTTTCCATATTGCTAATATTCCTCAGTGTGTCAGTCAAAATCAGTTGGGAACTAAACATATGAGTCAGCCAGAGCCATTAGTGCAGATTATCAGCCTTTTGTCAAAAACATGAGCAAAGTCACTACACGCTGATGAAGAGCTTTATAACTGCAGACTAAAGACTGTATGGAGGAAAATATGTTTAATTCCTGAAACAGGGACAGCTTTCCAAAGTGTTAAAGTAAAGAAGATCTCAGCCCAAGCTGTGAAGATTAGTCATGCTATTATTTGAATAATCTAAACAAATAAGACCAATGATTTTCTGTCTGCAGCTTCCTAGCTACACTGCTATTAAATTAAGGACCAATTCCATAGTCTCGCGGAGCAATAGTCTGTTCTAGTACTTACAACATAATTCTTTGTCTTGCAATATGAAGTATTTGAGTCTGCACTTAATGCACAGGTATAACATCAATGAATGCTGGGGAAGCAAATTCTGGTTTTTTATTTTTACATTAAAGAATCATATGCAAAAATAATGATTTGGCGTTTTGGTCTCCCACAATAATTTAAACAAGTCTATTCTGTTGATTTAACATACCTTCAATTTCTGGAGCACTATTCTGCACATAACTATAATCGGGTATATCTTACAAAGATAGTGCTTAACAATGTTAAACGAGGCACGCTGTGGCAGCCTTAGAGCCACCCTTACAGCTAGGAATCTGCTATTGAGTGTGGAAACTTACACAAAGGCTTCTCAACAAATCAATCCACTTAGCAGGGAGGATCAAGATGGCTTGGTATTAAAAGGGATATAGTCTTATAGCACTGATGGCACTGGTGGTACCTCATGTGTTGCTAACTGCCTTATCTGTCTAGGATAACCTCTTCTTTAACCCATTCTCTGTTACAAACTTGGTGCTAATGGAGGTTAATGATGGTCTGAAATCACCTAAACGACTATGTTTTATTTGACTTAACATGAATGAACTATATTGTTTTGGTCCAAGAGACTGTTGTGCTATTTATTTGCACTAGGGTTTCATGTCATCATAAAGTTCCACTTAGAGTACACTCAAAATGCAAATTTTCAATTAAATTTCCTACATTTATGCCAATATAAGCTGGTACAATTTTCATTTTTTTTTCTACTGCAGCAATATAAAAACTTTATAGCACTAAAATTAGGAGCTGAAGACCTTTTCCAAAAGTGTTCACAATTATTTTATCCATATTTTTAATATTCATAAAAGTGGCAAGAACAAAGTGAGGAGAATTTGCATTTCATATCGCAGTAAAGCTACTCCACATATACATGATAACACATCCTGAGAACAATGAGATATCCTGTCACATGTATGCATATTCTAAACCTGCACAAAAGGAGGATTTCAGGGATGCATGAATTAACTTCCTACCTTTAAATTATTAACCCAGGCTGTTCCCTGAATATGAACTGAAATCAAAGGATAGCTTTTCCCCACTCTTGCTCCCCACAAAAAGAGCACACAAATTTTCACTCTTTCGTCACTCAAAATTGATCACTTAAGAAAAGGAGTTATTTGGACACTGAAAAATGGGTTTAAGAGAGTCTTTTTACAATTCTTCTCTTCATGCCATTTTTGGAAGGGAGACGTTGCAGCTATTGATGAGAAACAACTTCAAATATCCTAACATATTTTTTCTTAGAAGCAAATTAATTACTTCCCCATGCTCTTCTAAGTGAGGAGAAACAAAGTTTAAATCAAGTTTGAATGTGTTCTTGAAGTAGAATAGACAAATTAAGACTTTATCCAGGATCCTGTGAGTGATGAATCATAGAATCATAGAATAACCAGGTTGGAAGAGACCCACCGGATCATCGAGTCCAACCATTCCTATCAAACACTAAACCACGCCCCATAGCACCTCGTCCACCCGTGCCTTAAACACCTCCAGGGAAGATGACTCAACCACCTCCCTGGGCAGCCTGTCCCAGTGCCCAATGACCCATTCTGTGAAGAATTTTTTCCTAATGTCCAGCCTAAACCTCCCCTGGCGGAGCTTGAGGCCATTACCTCTTGTCCTGTCCCCTGTCACTTGGGAGAAGAGGCCAGCACCCTCCTCTCCACAACGTCCTTTCAGGTAGTTGTAGAGAGCAATGAGGTCTCCCCTCAGCCTCCTCTTCTCCTGGCTAAACAACCCCAGCTCTCTCAGACGCTCCTCGTAAGACCCGCTCTCCAGCCCCTTCACCGGCTTTGTTGCTCTTCTCTGGACTCGCTCCAGAGCCTCAACATCCTTCTTGTGGTGAGGGGTCCAGAACTGAACACAGTATTCAAGGAGCAGTCTCACCAGTGCCGAGTAAAGAGGGAGAATAACCTCCCTGGACCTGCTGGTCACGCCATTTCTGATCCAAGCCAAGATGCCATTGGCCTTCTTGGCCACCTGGACACACTGCTGGCTCATGTTCAGTCGGCTGTCAACCAACACCCCCAGGTCCCTCTCCTCCAGGCAGCTTTCTAGACAGACTTCTCCTAGTCTGTAGCACTGCATAGGGTTGTTGTGCCCCAAGTGCAGGACCCGGCATTTGGCCTTGTTAAACCTCATGCCGTTGGACTCAGCCCAGTGGTCCAGCCTGTTCAGATCCCTTTGCAGAGCCTCCCGACCCTCCAGCAGATCGACACTTCCACCCAGCTTAGTGTCGTCTGCAAACTTGCTAAGGGTGCACTCGATGACTTCATGCAGATCATTGATAAAGACATTGAACAGGGCTGGACCCAGCACTGAGCCCTGGGGAGCCCCACTTGCCACTGGCCTCCAGCTGGATTTCACACCATTTCCCACCACTCTCTGGGCCCGGCCATCCAACCAGTTTTCCACCCAGGAGAGTGTGCGCCTGTCCAGGCCAGAGGCTGACAGTTTCTGAAGCAGAACGCTGTGAGAAACTGTGTCAAAGGCTTTACTGAAGTCCAGGAAGACCACATCCACAGCCTTTCCCTCATCCAGCAGCTGGGTAACTTTGTCATAGAAGGTGATCAGGTTAGTTTGGCAAGACCTGCCTTTTGTGAAGCCATGTTGACTGGGCCTGATCACCCAGTTCTCTTGCATGTGCTTCGTGATAGCACTCAAGATCACCTGTTCCATGACTTTCCCTAGCACTGAGGTCAGACTGACAGGCCTGTAGTTTCCTGGGTCCGCCCTGCGGCCCTTTTTGTAGATGGGCACAACATCAGCCAGCCTCCAGTCCAGTGGGACTTCCCCAGTCTTCCAGGACTGTTGGAAGATGATGGAAAGGGGTTTGGCCAGCACATCTGCCAGCTCCTTCAATACCAGCTTCTTCAATGAAGATGTCCTAGAAGCCCTTTCTTGTAGACTTTGCCGAAAAAGGTAGACCTATACATATACTTCCCTGAACTGACATTGTTAAACTTGACCCTCACCAGAGTTGAAGTAGCCAGTTGAAATGGATGGTTATATTTATTACACCCTTTGAAATCTGCTTTCCCAATGTGATGAACAGGCAAAATAATCTGCTAAAGCATTTTTGCTGATGCTGTTTTTTGCAAATCCTGCAATCTGATTGAAGGCTTTTTCAGAAGGAGACAAGAAGGGTTAAATTTGTAGATAAATGGATATGAAGTATTAACTCCCTTCTAGTAACAAGTGAAATTAAAAATACAATCTTAATTAATTCCTTTAGGGCCACATTTATAAATTAGAAACATATAGACAAAACTTTCTGTGGTAAAACAGATTAGATTGATTAAGGTACAAACTAAGGAGGAAATGTTCACAATAGAAGCTGCACTGGAGAGTCAGTATGAAAGAATGTGTTTTACTTGGCCAGCTAGTAGCTTTATAGCTGCTTCCCCTCTTGTTTGTTAGGCCTTGTTTGCAGATTGCCCTATTTGATCTATAATTGCTTTCTCAGTTGAAAACATAGTGCTATGAACATGTTAGTAGTACCATTTCCAAACAATCTTGTAAAAAATCTAGCAAACCAATAGCTATTATAAGGTACAAATGCATGGTTTTTTGACAATTACATAAAAATCATGAATTAATAGCCCTAACTTCCTAATTTAACAACCTGAAACCATCACATTTAACATGATTTAGCAAGAGATTGTGTAAGAATGCAAAAATTACTTTTTTCCCCACTTAATTCAGACAAAAATCATTCCAGACATTGTTCAGGGTTTCATGCTCATCATCATACAAAAAAGTAATTGCCTTTTATTGACCTGAACTGACATGCATTTAAATCAAGGGAATTCTGCTTGTGATATGGGACCAGGTCTTAAATCCCTTATGTTAAATTTGCACTTCAATCAGCAGTCCTTTAGTCTATATTTGAACTGATTTCTAAGCAAATATTTTTTGCTATGTTCAACACCGCTTAGCTGTCTCACCATTTCATTAGTTTTTACACGTTGCATAGGCTTCCATTCAGAATTAGAAGTGCTGAAATACCAGAAGACTAATTCTTTCTCCTGGGTTTTGCAGTCTGCTCATACGGAATTATTACAAAAAATCTTGTCATGTTACCGTCTCTCATTCCTATATTGTAGATCCAAGGATTTGGATAATGCATATAAGGACCCAAAATTCTGGGAGATTATGTGAAATAAAATGAATCTTCATAAACACGATTATAGTTATATACAAGACTGGAGCAGCATAACTAAATGAAAAAAATAATTAAAGAATTAGTAAAATATTTCCTTTGTAGCATAACTGTAATGTATCAACATGTGAACAGTTTAGGTCTGCTGGTTACCCAAAGACATTTTCACAGTAGCCTGAGACTCTACACATACCAAAATGCAAAACCACATCTGTTTTCTCAGTTTAAATTGCTGCATGATGCTCACTCAGCCTCTGTACTCTGGCATGTGCCAAACCTATGACTGAATAAAAAGAACGCCTGCCAAATATACCCACTTTCTGAAACTATGCAAATGGAGGACTTTGGGGATGCATAATAATCTCTTTTCTAAAAGTTTCATTAACAATATCCCTCTTTGTTGCTGGAGTAATTTAAGCATCTGCAGTTAAAACAGAGGCAAGTCCCTACCTACATCATGATGCTTTCTCACAGATTTTAGGTAAATTAGTTGTAGTCATAAAAAAGAGGGCTTTTCTAAATTGATTTGCATGTCTATGTTACAATGGAACATGATATGGTGAGTGTGGCTCAGTCAAAACAGACCTAGGCTACCCTGAGCTGGGCTATGGAAGGACTGTACTGTGGTTAAGAAATTTAACTAGGTCTAAAGGTCTCAGTTCAAGCATTCAACCCTTCCACAGACTTCCTGTGTGATGTTGGGCTGCTCAGTATCCATAGCCTTCAGATCTTTAGCTATAAAAAGGTAGGCATTACACTGCTTTTCTCCCATCCTTTGGCTGTCTGATGTGCGTAGACTGTCTTTTGCTTTGTACGAAACAAATACAACATCATCCTGAGCTCACTTCTTACTTCTAGCATTTCACCATAAATAAATACAGCTATCTGTTGTAACTAGTCATTACATTTTGCCAGACAATTCTTCATACAGAGTCAACATACGATTTCTCAAAATGTTTGTGTAGCTTCTGAAGTCAGAACAAATCACCCTGCAAAAGGCTCTTGAGAATTCACAGGCATCAGTCCAGTGAATAAAAACATAGAAAATGTAGAAAGAACATGAACTGAAAGTTTTCAGTGTCTTTGCATGTCAGAACATGCAGATGCCCTCTGCTTGCCATGAAGTGTGTAGACCAAAGTCTGTACGTTCCTTTCATGCTCCTAGTCAAACTTTCCAGCACCCTTACATTTAATTATTGTTAACATGCCACAATAACTAGACTACCAGTCAGAAGTAGTCTAAAATTTCCTTAGTTTTAAATCAATCATTTTGCATGAGGATTTTCGGACAACATAGTAAGGAAAAACTGTATTTTCAAACCCAGACTCATATCTGCATACAGATAGCTATGCTGCATAAGTTTAAGATGCAGCAGTCCATAACCTCCAGTAAGACACGTCAGGCTGACTGATATTTGATGTCATGCTTAGCATCTTTCATAGAAAAGCTAGAATCTATCAAAAGTAGCATTCTGGAGTGTTTAGGAAGATCATCCAAATAGAAGGTGGTAAAAATCTTTCCTAATTCCAAACTAGTTACTAAGTTTGGTGCTTTAAGGACTTCTTCCAGGCAGAAAGCCTTTATCATCTACAGCTGAATTTGAAAGCAATTCAGTTCCAGACTTGACCATGACACTAATTTTATGGCAGAGACATAGCAGAGAATTAGCTAGATAGGTACTGAAGGTCTTTTTTAAGTGCTTTAAAAACAATAAAGTAAGCCTTTCCCCTCAGTCCTTGATACAAAACAGCAAACAAGGTGGAAAACGGCAGTGAAGATGAAGATTAAAATTCTATGGATTTATCATTGTTGCAACATGGTACCTAGTGATATTTCATTTCTTTCACATTTTATATCTAACATCAGAAACTCCTCGGATGGAATGGAAAAGATCTGATATTTTTCACTAGAAGGAAGAACTCTTAAGGAAAAATCTGAAGAAGGAAGAGAAAATGGTCTGCCTAGCACTCAGACTGTCCGTGAGCTTTCCAGAAAAAAGCCGCACTCTTTCTGCCTGCAAAATGCTGAGTATTTCCCTTGAGCTACTGAAAACAGGCTACTGAAAACAGAGAGAGCTCAGCAGCATTCATAGCTTACCTTGAGAATCTCAACATATTGTAGGAAGGATCCAACAGGAAGAAATCTTGAAGAGCAAGTTCACAGAAACAGATCTACTCTATTGCCCTGAGGCAAGCATTTCTCAAGTAGTTAATTTATGCAGAATTCAAAATTCATTTAGGATAGTGATCAAACACAATCTTTTCTGGAGGACAAGGTAATTACAAGCCAGGAATAGTTTGTGCAACACTGATTGCAATGAATGCCTCACATGGTCAGAGCTGCAAATGTGAAGGATCTGAGGATAAAAATAACCCAGCCATGATGTGCACAAATCATTTTTTTCTCACTCTTACTTTCCTCTTCCAAAAAAATCTAACCTAAGAGAAATAATGATCATGTAAAGGCAATTTTGCCCCAGAACATGAGACAGTCATAGCAGAGTCAGCATCACAGCAAGAGCCCCTGAGCTGGTATTGCCAGTCATGTTTCTATGTGAGACCTAACACTGAGGAAGTAGCAGGAAGCTGGTTATTTTTTAATGTTCATTTTGAATGAGACTGCTCTAACTTTACACCTAGCTTTCAGATCCAAAATTCAGCACATGCTTATATCAGACAAATCTTTACTAACTGCAAAGTAATTATGCAGCGGAACAAATGTTTCTGTATGTATGTTCAAATGCGATGCATGTGTGCATGTGCATATGTGAAAGTACTGTTCTGTGTGTATATTTTGATTTTTTTCCCTCAGATGGCTGTAGTGGGTACATAATTATGCCTTCCTCCCCTGAATCCCCCATGCTCACCGACACATACACACCTAATCCGATCCAGGCGACCTTGCAGGAGTCAAGGCCAGGGCTTTAATGCTTTGCTTCCATTTTTGACAAGACATCCTCCTTCCTTGAAAAGGACGAGCTGGAGCCATCTTTCAGGAGTTTTCTTTCCCTGACAGAAATCAGCAGGGTTAGAATAAACTGCATAAGTTATCAGCTCCTCAGGAAAGAACATGAAAAAAGCCCTTCTATCACTTAATGAAAAATAGCTTCTTTTTTGGACAGAACTTCATAGGCTTGCAATCAAGCCATGGCTCCCCCCTCTCTTCCTTCCTTGACGTGCCATAGAGGCAAATCAAGTCGGCATCTATTAATAATATTTTCCCCTGCTCCTTTCATTTCTCTGCATGTCCTACCACTGTCAGGCCCCGTGATGGAGCAGCGCCTTTATCTCGTCCGAGTCTGGTCTGTCAGGGTGATAAACAATTCTAACAAGAATCAGAATAAAGATCTTCCCAGTAGACTCGGCGGAGAGATAGAGGCTTTTCTCATTTTCTCGACGGAAAAAAAAAAAAATTTAATCTAGCAGCTCCGGCTTTTTTCAAGCGTCACATTCAAAGAGATGCAAATTTGTCAGAGCTGAGACCCCGGCTGACTCTCAGCACTGCGTGAATGTCAAAGGGGGGACTCGAAGCCTTTGACATCCCTGCCTTTTTTGGGGGCTATCTGCTGAAATAAAAAAAAAAAAAAAAGGAGAGGAAAAAAAAAAGCAAATGCTTTGTAGTGTGTGTTTCAACAATTTTCATAAGTTTTCTTCTGAAATAAAATAGTGCCATTGGGAAGGTAAAGTGAGAGAGAGAGAGGGAGAGGCAGAGGGAGGGAGTAAGAAAGAGAAAGAAAAGGGCAGAAGGGAACACAATCTTGTCCACTTGGATTTAAATAAGTCAAGTTAATAGTAAGATTTTCATTATTCAGAAAGAGTTAATTTAAGATTGTGGGTATTTGTTGTACCTTACACACATGCACAAAAAAGCAAACAGTTTGGATAATCCTTAGATGGGTGCTATGATCATAGGGTTACATGTGCATGCATCTGTCCTCATTTGTTTACATGTGTGATTTTAAATACGTGAGCAACCATGTATGTATTTAGATTTATAGCTATTTAAAAAGTGCACATTGTGTGTGTGTCTGCAGCTATCACAAATCTGTGTATTATTATGTGTTCTTTTGCTGTATGCTGACCATGTACTCTTCACTGAAAGAATCAGAAATTAAGCTAGTACTCCTAAGATCATGCCATTTAAAGGACAAATACAGAAAATATGTAACATGGTTAAGAGCTCAACCATGAAGACAATCGAGAGGGATTTTTGTTGTTGTTTAATTTGATTACATCTTTATTATTTTATTAATTATTTACTTGGGGGGGTTATTATTGTTTTTTACCTGTACTGTAGGGATTACAGAAGAAATTAGTCTTTAAAAGAGTCTTGGGTAAGAAAAGACAGCCGTATAACGGTCATAGGGTGGGTGAAATGTGCCCTAAATGTGTGTGACTCCTTAGAATATAATCTTACAGTAAAAAGAAAGATTTCCTAAATGTTGAAATCCCGGAGTCATAGGAATTTTCAACTGTGTCTGATTTCATTAAAATAAATAAATATGTCTACTGCTGTAAGCATGAAAATGTGACCACAATAAACTCTGAAGCTTTAGAATTTAGCAGAGACTCTCAAAGCAAATTGTATTAAAGAGTTGTTTCCAATTCAGTTCTCCACTCTATATATCTATATATCTGTGCAACGGTATTAGTATAGCACCACAGCCTGACCATTTCTGCCCAGAGTTCCGTTCTAGGACAGAGACAAAGGTGGCCTTTGCCAGTCATAACTGCCTATTTCCTTCAGACTTTGGCTATCAGAAACATTTCTTCACCCCCTTAGTATGACTTACAACCACTCACAAAAATTCCCAGGAGCCTTTAGTGGCAACTACATTATTCTGTAAAGTATTCTGGTATCTACTGCTATAAGCAGCATAAAAGGGCTGAAAAATACTGTTTCAATCCCTGTCAAAACGACCTAGTTTAAACCTCTCTTTTCTTAATAGCAATTGTGTGGACAACATATTGGTAATGGATTATGGGAGCATCTTGTTTTCCATTGCCCTTGTCTTCAGGCTAATTCTGAATTCAGTTAACACCTCCTTAGTCATATCTTTTGGGGCACATTACACTCTGTCCTCAAGACTGTTGCTGAAAACTCTGATCATTAATTACTGGACTCTTACTTACAATCAATGCAAGCACTAATACTCTCCATTCTCCACTCAGTCTGAATTGGCTGCAATAATAATCTGGCTTTTACTGCTGTAATGATCCATTTGTAAGGAAGTTGTCCTAGAAACTCCAGTGTATAGTGTAAGGCTCTATTCAAATGAGGTGTTGAACTGCTTTTCTCAGAGGCTCTAGATCACTCACTTTTTTACTTCTTTAGAAAAAGATATCCAAGTCATTATCCTACCTGGGAGGTGGGTTTACTGGGAATTAGGGCCCTAATTCAGAACAAAATATCTAAGCTGTGCTGAATTGACCAGGCTGTGTTAGCTACTATCCCACAATAGCTGGCCTGAGGCTGCAGAAAGAGGTTTTCTGCACACCTAGGTGTTCCTACTCTGTGGAGGTGCGCACCTGGGTGGGACTGACTTGCTTTTCTTCTTTCAACAAGGATGAATTTGTCAGATCCCACTGGTTTTCATGGGCTACAGTCCTGGAGGTGATTCCAGTCTCCAACAAGAAGTAAATGCCACATTTACGTTCAATCTCTGAAGGGAGGGAATGAAGGAACCAGAAGGCTCAATGTGCAGAGCAGCAGAGTGAGCATAGGTGGGAGCTGGCCTGAGACATCCTAAGCAGCTAGGTTCGAGAAGGGAAAGCACATCTACCAAAAGTAATGGACATTGAAGAGTGTGTGAAAATTTGGATAAATGGAAAAATGGATAAGTGGATAAATGAAGCTTATATAAATTTTTAATACATTTAGTTGCTAGGAAGAAGTTACTTCCTCCTCTAAAGAGAGATTACTTCAGTGTCAGCTGAAGCAAACAGAATTGAATAAGACCCTGATAACACAGTCAGATTCTAAGGTTAAGATGTTCAGATCAGTTTGTAATAACTGCACACACATTCAAGTCCTCTAAAAAGTGTTCTGTATAGATTGCCATTCCCATGAACATCAACAGGAGCTTCATTGTATTCCTTTTTTCTTTCTTTCCTTCTTTGCCTCCAGAAAGTTAAACTACTTCTTTAGATGCTAAGATACACTTAATAACTGGATTGTTTAGTACTGGCATTCTCCAACACTGTTCTTCCTCTGCTAAGTATATCATCAATCTGCTTTCATGAGTTATTTCAAGAGACACATGTTGGGCTAAATCAGAACCCAAGCGACTGAGTTAAAACTGTAGAATGTGTCACTAAGTCCTAACTACAAATCACATTTCATTCTAATGTAATGTGATTTGCCAGAAAATTACAAGAACCCAACAAGGAAATAAAAATAAAAAAGTAAAAGCTAGCTATATATAATTTTTCATAACTTATGCTGTGCACAGAGCTTGCAAACAATTTTTGTGTAGAGGGAAAAAAACCTTCACACACCACATCTCCTGCTGACTCTGGGCATGATCGCTATTATACACATATTTCACATATACTGAAGAAACAAAGAGTAAAGTAAAACATTAAGAGAGTTTTCTCCTGGCTAATAAAAATGTTTATTTTGTTTTAAAGAAAAAAATAGTAGTCTCCTGTAGTAGCAAATGTAGGTACAAGGGAGTGATACTAAGTTTTATTATAAAGTCTGGTATGTTTTCTAGCACTGGCCCTCTTTAATAATGCAAGGACAACAGCAGTGTTCTTGGAATTCCTTCAATGAACATTAAAACGATGTTTACATTCATCATCTGTGAAAAGCTTTTTTTTCCTTGAGATGGTTATAAATTCAGGAGTTGTCATAAATACTTAGCAAATACATGGAGTACATATTATAAGTTTCTATAAACCTTGCAACGATTGCCTCTACATACACTCTTTTATTCGTCATTATCTGAAACAATTCCACATCTAAATCAGTGCCAAATCCTTCTCTCACTCTCCCTGTGGCAACTCCGCAAGAGTCAGTGGTGTCATTGTTGACTTAATGCAGGATAAGTCAGCCTGAACCAGAGCAGCAGCTCATTAGATATTTCATACTTTAGTAGATTTTGTTCAACGGGCAATCAGTTTATTATTTTTATGGGTTCACTATAATCATTATTCTGCCTGCTGTCCTCTATAGTAAGGTTTCAGCTACATAGCTGGGCCTGCTCCTGCAAACCTGCAGCAATTCTGCATACAAATAGCATAGGGAGGGTTTGTAGGATTTAGCCCCCAGTTTACAAACTGTGTAAATTATTTCAGAAGTCATGTCAAGTATAGTTTATTCCAAGGTTTGCTTGCAAATTTTAATCAGAAAACACAGAAGGGATATGCAGCTTAGATTGAAATATTCTTTCACCTTGTACTCTGCCTGGGTTGACTTACTGTGAGCTGATATAACTGGCAGAAGATACAGCATGCTTGATAGAGGAAGGCTGGACACAAACTAGAGAAAACACATAAAGAAACATTTATTTAAAAAAAGTAAATCAACCATAAAGATCCTCCCAGCAGACCTGGGAGATGGAAGCCTTTCTCATTTTCTCCATGGCAAAATTTAATCTAGCGGCTTGGCTTTTCAAGCGTCATATTCAAAGAGATGCAAATTTGTCAGAGCTGAGACCCCAGCTGACTTTTAGCACTTTGTGAATGTCAAAGGGGCTTAAAGGTTGAAGTGTCTTTACCCCCCTCCATCCTTAGTAATTCAAAACCAGACTGAAAATACAAAGCACCCACCTCTACCTGTTTGTTCAGGCACCTCTATTTCATGTGTACCTGCCGGCTATAAAAGTGTTTGTTTCAGGGGTTGTTATCTGTTTTAACTAAAAGCACATACAGAAATGAGCATGCAATTGAAAAATGTTCCACCAGAGAATCTAACAACAGCAGAAAAACCTTCCCCTTTGGAGAGCTACTCTGTCCCCCACTGCACATATATACATTTTAGAGGTTCTTGCAACATAGCCTATTCCCAAATGACTGATTTCAGGACTGCTATTAACTGAGTAGTAATCTCACCCAGTGACATGGTTCACTTCATGTAGTCTCAGGAGGTAATATATCTAATAAAAATAAAAGTAATAAAAATAAAAGCAGCCCTAATGAATACTCTGTACCATGTAAGGTATATACCATATAACATAGCAGGGGCCACCTGAATGCAATGCCAATGGCTTTTTTTTATCTTCCTCCTGTATGATGTAAATATCAATCTACTAATAGAGTTCCAATTTATGAAGGATAAGGGAAAAAAAAAGATAAAAATGGCATTGAGCAGATTGAGGCAGACTAATCTTGTTTGCCTAAAAATGGAAAAAAAAAAAAGTGTATGTAAGCAAAAGCAAGAGTATTTAAGCTCAGTTCCATGGATAAGATGTTTATTAAACTAAATTACATTAACATATACATGATCGGTGTGAAAGGAAGCCCCCAACAGCCTTTACTGAATGACAGATTCAGTGAGTGAACCAGAGCTCTAAGGCTGGACCTAGAGTAACAGTTTCAGAGAAGTGTTTCTTCTCGTTTAACAATTTATCAGTCTTCTTGATGATGAATTTACTGGAAAAGGATGACTGTCTCTTTAAAAAAGTAGTTTGGGCAGTGCTTTTTGGTTTTAAAGTCTGGAGACAGTGGCATTAGATTGATTAGGTGTGTACATGTTGGCTGAGAAAGCTGTAGAAAGGGGAATGGAAGTGTTTGACAAGATGAAAGACTATTCAACATGTTAGACAGCTGGTTGAGTGAAAACAGCACAGTAAAATATACTCAACAGTAAATGATACCTTCACTGCAAAAGCTACTACAAGTTAGGTCACACAATTTTAGCCTAGGATGACAGGTTCAACCAAACAAAGTTTTAAAAAACACAATTAATTTGCGTGTGCCTGGTAACAGACAGATAGCACTTGAGCAAGTGAGACAGACAGGGGTTCCCTTTTCCAAATTTAATAGTGAATATGCAATGTTCCTGAGCCAGATTCTGATCCCCATTGCTTATTCATAGTAACTGTGCTGATCTTAGAAGAGCTGCTCCTAGTTTACACCAAGGTAAAATAATGAGAATCTGTGCCACTCCTCAGTCCATTACCTTGCTATAGGAAATTAATGCTTTTGAGAAATAGTGTTAGGGGAATTGTGAGCCTTCTTTCTAGGATCCTGCAGTGACTGACGAGTGCAGTAAATGGCTATGTGTAACTGTATGCGTCATGTTTTCTGATTTGCACATGGAAGCTTTATAATCTCCATGTGATTTTCATAATTAACAAAGCACAAAACACTCCAGGATGACAAGGATAGTGAACCGTCATGCATGCCACAGATAGACAGCAGATAAACAAGAATGGATAAAGAATATCTGATTTTTTTAGGCAAAAAAACAAAAAGAGGGAATACATGTGGTTTTCTGGTGATAGGCTAACAAGGGTTATGGTAGTAGACTACAAAGTAGTCTAAAACCAAAGAATGCTTTTTCTGTAGACAATAATAGGACAATTGGACCTGGACACAGTTGGCTAATCTCATTTGATTATTCATGATGCAATGATCACTCCAGTTAGCAGAGGTAGCACCAAAAATCCTTTTAGTGAGAGGTAAATATAGTGTATGAAACTAAAAAAATTATCAGAAGAACTCATATTAGTTTATTTTTCCTGCTGAGTTAAAGTAATAAGAAATAAAGAAGATGACATGGAAGCAATACAATTTTCCTCTATAAATCTCCTTAAACCATTACAGAAAAGTATATTAACATATATCCGCACTTTCTGGTCCCTTTATGTTACCAGAAAAGTGCAAAGAGACCACAGTTCAAGTGCTAATTAGGTCTGTGGTGATTTGGACTTTCACAATAATAAAATATATTTTCTTTTTTAAAACTTAGGTTCTTTTCTAGCCCTGCTGATTGAATGATGACGGACAGTTCCAAAGTATTTTTGATGTTTTATTTAGAAGAGTTTAAAAAATACCTTTTTTTGTGACATTAGCCCTTTTATTCAATATCCTTGTATAAGCTGTTTTCATCACTAGTTTTCAGGAACAATATGAGCTTTTTATAAACTTGATTCCACTGAATATTTGACAAAAAAAGAAAAAAGGATTTTTGATACTCACGTTAATGCATATTTCCTTAATTATAAAGCCCTAAAGGTATGTCAAACTAAGTAAACCATTAGATTGTCAGAACATTAATAATCTATTAGTGTACATAGAGTGGCTCATGCAGTGCAATGGGCCAGGGGGTTGATTTTGGGATTCATAGTTGACGTGCAAGGATATGCATTATGAACTCCACCAGGAACATAGAGAGTGACCTTGAAAATGCAGTGTAGTAGTTATCTGCCTCAATTTGCCCACTTGTAAAAGTCTAGAGACAGTTTGAGGTCTTCAGATGAAAGGCACTATTAAATGCACAAAGTATTTATTAATTAATATTATGCTGAGAAGAAGACATTTGTGCTTCTGAAATGTAAATAATGCATTAACGCTTCCTTCTATAATAGCAAAAGTGCTTCTTCATGAGCAGATATTTACAAATGAGATGGTGTAGTGAGAAATTATTAAATTAATTAAAGACAAGACATTATTTCTTTGGGAGTATCCCAAGCATACAGACCACTTCACCTGTTCAGCTATATCCACAATGATTTTTTTTATTTTTCTGGGATAGGATGATGGAGGTTTCCAATATCTCTATATCAGAATATTAATGACAGAACATTTTTCTGGGGATTTAGAATCAAAAATTCAGAGTTAACATTCTAATAAACTTAATGCAATCAACTTCTCCCCCAGTCGTTATTCTCAGGAAATTCCTTTGCATACACAGGTATTGCTTCAATTGCTTTGAAGCTTTTCTTTGGCTGGAATTTGAAGATATCTCAAGTCAGTCTTGACTCTGACAGTTCATCAGTTATATGTACAGATACTATATAGCTGAAATGGAAGGTAAAGCGTGAAACACGAATTTCAAAGAGAGAAATTGTTGAGCAGAGCAAGAATACCTTATATTTCTAATGCAAATTATTTCAGGCTATAAGCATTCTAAAAAAAATAAGTACTGAATTTGACCTGTCAGTTCATCAATACAATAATTGATTAGCTCTATGACATTCCCCAAGTACAAAGCGACTTATGGGTCATAAACTACATAAGAATGGTTTCAAAGGTAACTCTACCTCCTGCAAAGAAAGTAGATCACATTATCCCTGCTAGATATCCAGACCCAAAGTTAAGACAGTGACTGTTTAGTTGTTTGGTACTTAGAAGAAAGGATCACTCCCTATTTCTTGCCCCTTTTTTAGGACAAATAGATTAACAACTACAGCACTTTTAAAATCAAGTTTTGGCTGCAAAATATAGCAAGCTACAAGCCGCATGTTGCTTTGGTTGTGCTACAGGAAGACTGAACTCCAATCTCCCTTCTCCACAGGATGGCTGCATTGCGTCTCAGAAAATGACAGCTACTCTCCCACTACCCTCAACTCATCTCTGGATGTGAAGATGCCTCCCTGCCTTTAGCTCAAGTTGAAGAGAAACTGAGGGCTCTTCTAGGCCTTTTTTCTCCTGTACTGGGATTCTCTCCCATTCATGTAGGAGGATGAGCAGTGGAGAACTCTGTTCCTCAAAATGTGGCATTGGTGTCAAATGGTTGAAAGTACCCTGTTTTGTTTGTGTTCAAAACAAGGAATGAAACTGGACTTCTATGCTTTATGCAGGGCTAGAATCCTGAATGAACTTTGCTGGGGATAGCAGCAGGAGCAGTGCACCCTGGTCATGGAGGATTAAGAGTGCATTTGAACCATGAGTTTGTTTCCATGTGGCCCTAGGATTTTCCAGGGTAAAGGACATGGTTGGCAGATCCAGACTGAGCCAGCTAGACAGTTTTCTCTTGAAGAAGCACTGCACTCAAGTACATATGCGCTTTCCTAAGCATTTGTTACCTAAGTCAATGCGAGGAGTGCCAAGGGTCACTCCTGGGAATGTCCGAGTAGTAGAATTAAAAACCAGCACTAACAGAAGAGTAGTTAAAAAAAGACTTCAAATTTAACCAGTTAGTATATAGAAAGTATATTGCTATTAGTTATATAGTTTAGAGAGAGAGACACAAGGGGGCTTAGTATTTATTGACTCTTCATATTAAAATAAACATTTGTGGTTTCTTTTTTACTAAATAGTACAGTTAATTATATTTTATGAGATTCTATTTTATGAGATGAAGTATCAGACTTCAACTCTGACTTTGTTAACCTTATTATATGCCTCAATTAAAGTCTACCGATTTATCATTTCAAGGGGGTAAAATTATGCCTCATAAAGTTTCTTGGTTACAGATCACACATTAATTGGTAACTGGGATAGATTTTAATCGTTGTTAAAGACCCAGAATATCTTATATCGCTGTTGCAGAACTGCATAGTCAATTGAGCAACAAGAACCTTATTTTACTTGCCTTATTATACTAATGCCTTGGGATGTTTGCATGAAACATATAAATTCTTTTGTATCGCAGTTAATTAAATCCAAGACCATGGTCTGTAAAAGTCACCTGTCTGACATCTGGAGAATAAGTAGAGATCGATGCCAAAGACCAAACCAAAGCAGCAACTGCTTAAACTAACAAAGTAATTTATGTCCTTCAAAGAGCAGAAACAGGGAAGATGCAATATTTTTTAGTTCCTTTAAGTTTTATTATGACTTTATGATATTGTTCTTGCTGGCAGAGAAGAGGTTGGTGTCAGGGGACTGGTGTCACTTCCAAGTGTAACTGCCTCAACCAAGTAACACAAGAATGACAAAAAATACTTTTTTTGTCATTCTTTGCACAAATGAAAGAAACTTGTCATTCCAACTTCACAAAACAGCACTAGAGATGAAATGCTCAGCTCCATTGGGACACCCATTTTTTTTGCTGTTATTATAGAAGAAAATTATAACCATAAAAATGTCCAATTTAGAAAAAAGGTGCCACTTTAGTGTCATTTGCATAAAAGCTGTTACATACAAATTGTTATAAAGACAAATGTGTAGTACTCTTGTTGAAAATTGCTTGTATCTTAGGTGCTTTGCCTGTAACGACATAAAGGCCTCTTCAAACTGAAATCCATTCTCAGGTAAATAAAGCTGAAAAAGAATTTTCACCTATTGGTATGTACGTGAGCAGTGTTTCATATTGTCTTAAACAGATTTTGACATTCATTTCTCCCATACTTTTAAATTCCTTCCCTTCTTAGCCTGCTGGTGGCCTCCATTGCAATATCTTGGCTTCGCGGATGAGGGCAGATGAAAAGCTTGTCCTGAATGCAAGCCAATACATCAGGTAAGATAACTTTCTGTAAATGCAGTGCAGATGTTACTTTGTTCTGCTAGAAGAGGTTCACATATACTCCTCTGCAGTGTGGTGATGACTGCCATACGGGAGTGGGTTGCTGGTGTCTCTGTCACTATCACTGTTACCTAATAACTCAGGGAAAATTATTCCATTAAATAGTCTGTTTAACATATTTTTTATTTCTGACAACCAATTTCTAAGGCATTTATTTATATTCAATGTAAAATACTGACAGAGCACAGGTTAACAAGAAATCCAGATAAAGTTTTGCACTAAAGTGAATCACTAGACATATTACTGTAATTGAGAATGTTAGTAATACTAATAAGAATGCTTGTAGATTTTCAAGTCGTCTGATAACCTTTTAAAGCAATTGCAGAATTATTCAATTAGTGTAACTTGGTTGGTTGCAAAGCAGGAGAAACAGCTAACCATAGAATGCCAGGTTAAGATGTCCAACTCATCAAACCCTCTACATGCTACACCATGGTATTACCAAACACTCCACTGTGTGTGAGATGAAGAATCCAAGCAAAATATGTTGTGGTACAGAATCTGTAAGCTTTATCACCACTGACTATGAGATAGTGGTGATATACATAATGATGATCCCCTGAGCCATTGTACACTGCAGATCTAATAATATTCAACGTAATATGGAATCATATGCAGCAAAATTAAATATAATATAACCATAGAATGGTTTGGATTGGAAGGGACTACAAAGGTCATCCACTCCAGCCCCTCCACAGTGAGCAAGGACATCTTCAGCTGGATCAGGCTGCTCAGAGCCTCATACAACTTGACCTTGAATGTTTCCAGGGATGGGGCATCTGCCGCCTCTCTGGGCAACCTGTTCCAGTGTTTCACCACCCTCAGGGAAAAAAAAAAATTCTTCCTAATATCTACTCTAAACTTATCTTCTTTTAGTTTAAAAGCATTACCTCTTGTCTTATTGCTACAGGCCCTGATAAAAAGTTCTTTCCCATCTTTCTTGTAAGTATTTATTTAAGTATTGAAAGGAAGCAAGGTCTCCTTGGAATGTTCTCTTCTCCAAGCTGAACAACCCCAGCTGTCTCAGCCTCCCTTCATAGGGGAGGTGTTCCAGAAGTTTGATCATTTTTGTATTCCTCCTCTGGACCTGCTCCAACAAGTCCATGCCTTTCCTGTGCTGAGAGAGCTGGATGCAGTATTCCAAATGCGGTCTCACCAGAGCAGAGCAGAGGGCCAGAAACACCTCCCTCAACCATCTGGTCACACTTCTTTTGACACAGCCCAGGATACAGTTGGCCTTCTGGGCTGCAAGTGCATATTGCTGGCTTATATCCATCTTCTCACTCACCAGGACCCCCAGGTCCTTCTCTGCAGAGCTGTTCTCAATTTCTTTATCCCCAAGCCTGTATCGATATTGAGGGTTGCCCCAACCCAGGTTCAGGACCTTGCACTTTGCATCATTGAACCTCATGAGGTTTTCACAAGCCCACTTCTCTAGCTTGTCAATGTCCCTCTGGATAGCATCCTACCCCTCTGGGGTGTCAATCTCACCACTCAGCTTCATGTCATCCACAAACTCACTGAAGGTACACCCAATTGCATCCTCTATGTCATTGAAGAAGATATTAAACAACATCAGTCCTAGAACCAGTGATGAGACCCCTGTGGGACATTGATGCCCAATTGGACATAGAGCTGTTGACTACTACCTTCTGGCTGCAAACAATTTCAGATACACTGAAGAGTCATCTATCAAGTCCATATCTCGCCAATTTAGAAAGAAGGGTCTTGTGGGGGACCATGTCAAAGGCCTTAGGGAACTCCAGATAGACAACATCTGTGTGTCTCCCCCTTGTCCACTGATGTAGTCTCTCCCTCATAGAAGGCCATTAGGTTGTTGAGATAGTTTGCCCTTGGTGAAGCCTTGCTGGCTGTCTCGAATCACCGTCCTGTCCTCTATGTGGCTTAGCATAGCTTCCAGGAGGATCTGTTCCATGATCTTCCCAGGCACAGAGGTGAGGCTAGCAGGTCAGTAGTTCCCAAGGTCATCTTTTCAACCCTTTAAAAAATGGATGCAATGTTATGCTTTTCTAGTCACCAGGTACTTCACCTGACTGCCACGACTTTTCAAATATCATGGAGAGTAACTTGATGACTACATCAGCCAGTTCCCTCAGAATTCTCAGATGCATCTCGTCGAGTCCCATGGACTTATGAACATGCATGTTCCTCAGGTGGCCATTAACCCGATCTTCTCCTACAGCAGGGGGGACTTGCTCTCCCAGCCCACATCTTGAAGTGTATCCCCTTGAGAGATGTAGGAAGAAAAGTTGGTAGTGAAGACTGAGGAAAAAAGGTTGTTGAGTACTTCAGCCTTCTCTTCATCTGTTGTTGCCAGCATGGCAGACTCATTCATCAGGACAGGTACACTCTCTTTGATTTTTCTTTTCTGATTTACATACTTATAGAAGCCAAACATAAGGTGTTCCCTAGAACTTTTGACAGCACTGGGCCAACAGCAACAAAATACATACATATATTTTCTCTGCTTTTCCAACAGGTTTGTTTCTTTCTCATGCAAAATAAATTAATAAAATAAAGATAAAAAGTTTTTTGACCACATGTAAAATGTTGTGTTTAATTATTTAAGTACACTGCAAACACTAAATTGAAAAAAATCTGGTTTGCCATGTTAGGGAGAACACACAATTCCAGGTAAGGATATAAGTACCCACAGTTACTTCCAACATCTATACGCTAAGTGTGAATGTATGATTTTATAATTTAAAAGCAGTGTAAGAAGAAACTTGTGACAAATTCTCCTCCTTTTTTCTTTTTCCTTAACACAAAAAATACTAACACCCTGCTTAGTATTTCTCAGATCTAGATCCTGATGGCTTCTGGAAGGAAGGTTCTGCACAGCGATATGGTCTTGACTATGTCATGTGAGCTGCATGTCACCTTAGCTGGCACCTCTCCTCAACATCTGTGCATCTTCCTGCATTATAATGAAAAGATATTTTCCTCCTATGCAAGGAAGTTACACACTTTTCAAAGGAAAACTGAGAAAACACAGGTAAATAAAAAGTGCATTTATCATTCATTCATATTCTCAATCTATTAGAAAGAAGCAATATTTTCACCAAACAGTGTCCTCCCAGGATAGTCAGACTGTGGTGAATATTTCTTTCTGTTGCTTTCTGAGACGACTGTGTTACGTGTACTTGTAACTGCCCTCAAATGGCAAATTCATTTAACAGAAGCAACCACTACCTCTTCTGAGTTCAGAAGGACACTATCTAGTCAGCAAAGACTTGACGTTAATCCAGTTTCAATATTTATAAACAGTAAAACTTTGCTGTGCACAAAAGGAAGAAATAAAACATTTTTGCACTGGGATGTTAACGAGAATTATAGTACAACTTTAATTGTGGTTCTTAGCCTTGCCTCAGGTATGTATCCAAAGTGGGGCTTTTCTACACGATATTATCAAAAAAAACTAAAAAAATAAACCATTCCACAAGTGAGAAGACCTGCTTTCATAATTAGCCTCATTAAAATAAATTAAACTAAGCATGAATGTCAAGCAATTTGCATGAGTAAAGTTATTACAAGAATAAGATTTCTGTGGTTATTTACTGCTGGACTGGTAAATCGAAAAAAGACAGAATGATTTATTATTCTTTCGAATTTTAAACATGGCAGTTAACTGCAAACAACAAATTCTGTCCATTAAAATCTCTGCTGGAGAAATGACCCATGAAAACGCACCCACACAGACCTGATGCCCCTGTGTTTGTAGCGGACCATAATAGCTGTCTTGATGATTCTCCTTTGCCCTTCTGAATTTCAAAGAGAAAGAAGAAAATTCTTCAATCTCTAATTAAGAATGCTAATGCTGTAAATTTCAAGCTAAAGACATGATGTGAATGTAAGCCCCTTGATGCCTCACACAAAGACCTTCTAGATGACAAAACTCTGGCCATCAGGCATGGTGTGAAGGGGCTTCACACTGGAGAAACCACATAGAAGAATTTCCCTTTACAAACTTCTCAAATAGTTTTCTTTCTGTGTTGCTCTGTAGCTGGCATTGACAATGTGGATCACCTCTTACTGTTTATGGTGAAGTCTTTTTGATATTTCTTTTCTGTCCTGAGTAAAGTAAAAGAAGAGAGGGGGGAGATTTATCTTTGTGCCCTACTGTTTTGTCCTGGGTCTTTGTCTTTGGCTCAGATTTATAACGAGCAGTATGAGCAGAATTGCTGGAAAACATCTATTTTTCAGCCACTTCTTTTCCTTTTTTTCTCCTCCGCCAAGTTTCTAGCCAGCTCCTAATTTTTACCGCAAGCAAGATCTACCAGTAGGGAATCTATGGTTAGCTTTGCCTCAGCCTTCCCTCTCCCTTTGATATTTCTTTTTTGTACTTTTTCTGCAACATTTATGTCAATACATTAGCAAATACCCAACAGCATTAGGTACAAAAATCCTTCCTCTTACGTATGTTATTGCTCAGTTGATGGAATTCAGATACAGAGGAGAAAGTTTCACTTACACTCAGCTATTTTCTGTTTCTCAAAAAAAATACAGAAAAAGCAGAAAGAAGACAAAAAGATGTTGATGTTAATGAAGCCTTCTTGAAAATCTAGAGTGACAACGAACTGAAAGAGAGAACATACAAATGGAACTGTAAATTTGAGCTGAAACCTGAATGGAAACATTTGAAGCCAACCAATACAAGTTTGCTACTAATGCAATTATGAGGCTCATTGCAACAGCTCTTTGGTCTGAAATCAACTCATCCTCCATTAAAATAAAAACAAAACAAAAAAATTAATCGTCTTTTGATGTGGCTTTTCCACCAAGTCATTGATATCAAAAATATCACTATCAATACCTGATCAAAATATTTAAATTAGAAATGAAAATATTTTTCTTTCCAGTCCCTTAGTCAAATAGTCCTCCTGTGAAATAGTAGCTAGTAATCATTCTAACTCTTTAGTAGAAACCACCTTTTTCAGTCTCTGGAGGAGACCAGGCAAGCAATGACATTTTGTGGAGTTCTTGTTCTTTTAAAAACAGCTAACAGTCTTGCATATTTTGTTGCTTTATTTCTTTTGCCCCGTCCTCAATAATATAATTGTTTGCTTGTTTTATTTGTTGTGTCTTGTGCTGTGGTTTTTGGGGAAGGGAAATGGAAAAGAATATAAATTTTAGCAGCCTAAACACAAAACCAAAAGAATGCAGGTTATACAAAATTTTGAAGAATAACTTGCTAAAGGAATAAAATTTAGTTTTTTCTAAATACACCAGAAACAGGAAACCAGCCAGGGAGTCAATCAGGCCTACATGTGTAAGAAGAACTCTCAAAGAAGATAAGGCCATGTCAGAAAAGCTAAATGAATTCTTTGCATCAGTGTTCACTGGAAAGGAGCTTAGGGAGGTTTCTGCACTGGAACTATTTTTTACAGGGGGACAGATCTGAGAAACTGCCTTAAATTGATGTGTTCATAGAAGAGGTTTAAGAACAAATCGATAAAATGAATAGTGACAAATCATCAGGACCAGATGGTTTTCATGCAAGAGCTCTAAAGGAATTCAAATATGAAATTGCCGAACTACTCACTGTGGTGTGTAACCTAGTGCTTAAATTGCCTTCAGTACCAAAGGAAGGGAGGTGGGAAATATGATACAAATTTTTAAAAGCATTTTGGAATGGGGAGGGAGATCCAGGAAGCTATAGAGCAGTAAGTCTAATTTCTTTACTGGACAAGTTGTTTGGAAATATTGAAAAAGAAACAGAATTAGCAGGCTTATGGAGAAATGAATTAATTAAATTGTGATAAGCAATGAATAAAGCAAAGGTGTTACCAGCCAATTATTCATTCTGCTTCTCTTAGATGCCTTTCATAAGATAGATCTAGCTTAGACAAGGTATCTGGCATTCAGAGAGTTAAGCTTAGATGAAAAATGTTCTTTGCTGAGTAGCTAGGTGGTAAAATAAAAATGCAAGTCTATACAAAGGAAAAAAAACTTAGAAGTAAAGAGAACTAATGATAGGTCCTATAGTAGCTATTAAAATTTTAAGGAAAAGATGACAAAGTAATTTGGATTGTCAGTCTGAAGTGTAATTATCAATTATTAGATTTAAAAGAAACCAGGGGAAGTATCATTTGATGTAACTGTGGAACTCCTTGCCAGAATATGTTTTGGATGCTAAAAGTATAAACAGTTCCAGAGAACAGTTGGAAACCATGAAATAAAAGTCTCAGAGAGACATCAGATATCACATTCAGCTCAGAATCCCCTTACACAACCTGTTACCAGAAACTGGGAGGGCCTACTAGGGAAGCATCTACACTTGCTTTCTTCTGAAATTCCTTCTTCAAACTTACATTACAAACTATTGTTAAAAGACAGTAGACTATATTTTTATCATCCTATGATTTTCGCAGCATATTCACTCTTCTGCTATATTTTATATAATTTGGTATGATATGACCAAGGAAAACTTCCAAATAATATCCACATTATACTAGGATTACCTGTATTAAATGTTTGCTCCATTGGACCATTGGCAAGCACTTCCTTTAAAGCAGTGAGCTTTTCCTTAAGCTGAAGTATGTGTTAACAATCTTGCTTAATGTAGCTGGAATACCCGTTGAGGCTCTTACTAGTTCTCAGACAGGTTCAAGTCAAAGCCAGAAGACCTGCTGCTAATGCCACAGTAAGCTTTACCAAACTTTTAGCCACGTTCACCGCCTGTAACTCTATCTCTGTCTGCTTTGAAATAGTGAAAAGGAAGCATCCTTTCTCAAGTCTACCAATAATTCTTCATCCCCAGGCAGAAACTGTAAAGTATGTAACCATGGGTTATATGTTATTCTTATAGATAATTCTTTAATGATTAGCAATTTCTCTAATATGTGACAGTGAATATCTTTGAAAGGAAGTTGTTTTCCTTTTAGGATCATTTAGCCCTGAGTATCCCACAGGTCAGTCATCTTTCTAGGTAGCTTGCTGATATCCCTCCTACCCAGGAAGATAGGTGGTTCACCACACATCCATCCACCCTCTCAAAATCTATAGCTACTCACTCCATTTGGCAGGGTGGATGAACATTTTGTTCAATCATATCAACAGTTTGATTTTAATAGTTTAATATTTCTATTAATAATGTCTGTTTAAGTCATCTGTTCAGATTTTGCAATGCTAAGATGTCTTTGAAACTTAGAACAAACTCAAATGAAAAAAAAAAGCTAGTTAGGTTTCACCTGGCATATGATGAAATCTTTCCCTATGTTAATGCTTTCGTTATTAAAATGTATAAGGACAGGACAAAAGCATGAAACATCAAGGATTGCCTTGAAAGTATCTCTCCATGAAGGAACAGCACTTTGGATGTCTCTGACAGCAGTGAAAGATATTCATGGCTGAGATGGCCCAGGTCACTGTAAATGTAGAAGAGAACAAAGACAATACACTGTACTTGTAAAGAAAGTACAGGGCAGTGAATATGTACCCCAAGCAAGGCTAAGATGGCAAATTAGTCATTGTGGAGCTCTCCATAATAGCATGCAAGCAGAGGGGAGTGGGTATTGAAGGCAGGAGGTGGTTTATTCTGGATGAACATCCCTGCATTTCCTTAGGTAAATGAGAAACTTAACCAGAATTAGTTCCATAAAACTGGGAAGGAGCAAAGGAGAAACAAGTTGTGGTCATTTCCCCTGAAGAGGGAAAGCTGACAAATGAGGAGTGAAAGCAACTATATCCAGCTCATGTAGGAACTAGAAACTGAATCCAGTATTCCTGTTTCCCAGAATTGCCGAGTATGTCAACATAGTGGGGAGTTTGGTTATGGTTATATCATTCAGAGAAGGATTTGTTTTTTAAATGATGCCATCAAATTGCATCACCATATATTGCTTAAAAAAAGTAAACAGCAAAAATCATGATGAGTGCTGCAAGTGTGCAAAAACGTTTATGTCAAGGTGCCAGGTTTCTGAGAACTCTTGATGGAGCTCTTGACAGACAAGATCCAGACAAAACCAATTTCTATTGTAAACTGCTGCTGCCTCTGTAAGTTTTGGTAGAACATCTCTAAGGCCAGCCATTTTTGGCTTTAAGCCTGTCTGGACTTTCAAATAGATGCAGAAATATCTGGGGAAATGAGGGAAGAAAAGACCTGAAACTAAGAAAGGTTTGAGGCGAATTCCGAGAAACAGAAGAAAAATGGAGAGGAAAAGACAAAAGGAATAGGAAAGAGAGGGGACAAAAAAGTAAGAAGAAGAAAGAGAATAATTTAGCATGTGTGAAAATTCTTCCCAATGAAGTGAAATGTCTTCCTCAAATGTAAAAAAAAACAAAGAAACAAACCAGGCCTGCGAGGGAGAGAGTGGCCAGGAGGTTGTTTTTTCTTTGACAAACATTCATACCTTGTGCTCAGAATAACTGTAAGCCAAAAGCCTAGAATACCGTTGAGCTTCCTTTTTAAACACAATGCCCTTTCCCCTTTTTTTCATTTAGTTATCTCTTTCTCTGCTCTGTGACTCAATCTGCATATGTTATTGGCCTTGATTCCCAGGGCTGCCACCTTAATCTGTAGTAGCTAATAGTACAACCTCACACATGGCCTAGGACCAAGCTCAGGTTAACAAGAAATCTAAAAGCAAATGGCTGGGGGAGGTTGCTATAAAATAAGCACTTGAAAATTCAGGCTGTGATTTTTTTTTCACATTTGCATGGGGGAAGCAAAGCTTTTAGTCTCAGAGGTTCAGTCAAATGCATTGAAAAGATGAGCATTTTAGTTAATGTTCTAAGAAGATTTCTAAAAGCAGTTTTGGTTGTGTACTAATAGCATTAATTAATTTTTATACTGAGACCAGCCATTATATTACTAGAATGCATCTTTTAATCAATTTCTACTTGCTGTTTTGTGCAAGTTAAAGGTAGCTTTGTGGTTTGTGCCAGGTTTATACAGTGCATTTAACGCAATGTGCCTTAGGTAATGCTCATCTGAGGTTCAATGTATACTCTAATCAGAGCATGATACAAGAATTATGAATGAAACCTCGACAAGTAATGGGGTTGTTTTCATTTTGGACCATAGTGGAATATGCCTTCTCTAAACAGGTGCTTGAATGCATTATTAAATAACACAATACTCAATTGCACTATCATCAAAAGCAGGCATAAACAGTTAGGATTAAATCTCTTTTCAATAGCAGTTTACCTGCATCTGAAAGCAGCTGTTTAGTATACATTTGCAATCATTCTGTCACTGGTAAATTTAAAAGGATCCTGTGAAGTGATTCTTTTTTAAAACTCCTTTCAGATTATTATTTTAGAAATATTTTATCATTCATTACGAGCAACTAAAAGATAGACAAAATAATTTAATCTCCCAATTATTATTTTTTCTCACTTTCATTTGACAAACAGTAAGACTTTCTGCTCAGGATTGCTAAATAGTGTGAAATTGGTAATGTCCTGATGTTTATTTCTTTATTCATTCTTTATTCGCTCCCATCCTTCCTTCACCACTCAAGTGAAAACTGATGGCGTGTCTCAGCACCAGAGAAAGGGGAGAGCAGGAACAGGTCTGTCTTGGTCAGATTAGTAGACAAAATCCAGACTCACAAGAGGTTCTTCTGGTTTCAGCAGTAATCTCCTCAGGCCTCTCTGATCCCAAACAGCAGCTTTTCTAAACTATTTATTCAGGAGGTATGAAGTCCTGAAAGAGAAAAGAGGGTGGGTAAGGACAATAGGGTTTGAAAAGACATAAGAGGAGATAGTGTAATGGAGGCTAAGAGATGTTTAGAGAACTTCTGATGTGTCCGAAAATCAGTTTCTCAAAACAGATCGACTTTTACTCTATCTCTGCCTTCTTGTGGTAGCCCTCCACTTGTTCCTGCAGTGTTCAGGGACTGCCATCCCATGTCACCAACTGAGGGCTTGGTCACAGCTGCACTAGAAAACATTGTCACTACCCCACTGCTCTCAGTGGCCTTAACCTGGTTTGCCTTGGAAAGCCACTCCTCACACTCACAATTACATGGGGTGGTCCCGTGGCCCCATCCCTCCCATGATGCCCTCTCTGTATACTGTCCTTCAAGATTTTTCTCCTCTTGTTGCCATCACAGGATTTTTTGTTCTTTAGCAATTCTTTGAGGCCCAAATGAAGGTCAAGTTCACTGTGCCAGGAATTATACACATGCATTGTACAAAATGGTGTCAGTCCCAAGCTGTTTCCAGGATGAACAGACTGGACAAACAAATGTTAGAGGGGAAAATGGAGGCACAACTTCTCAAATTGAGAGCAGTGATGCAGGCTGGTTTCCTGCCTTCCAGATCAGAAATGTTTAGCTAGACTAAGCACTGTGCCAAGCACCTGCCCACAAATAACCCTCCCATCTTTCCCATTCACATTATTGTCACTGTGCAAAAACTTGTCTTCTGAAAGTATAGATATGAATGAGTGGGTGGAAGAAAGAAAGGCCGCAAGGTTATGCTACTGATGGACTGAAAAAGAGTTTCAGAGAAGTGTTTAAGCAGTATTTGTATAGTTCTCTGTTAGGTCACATTCAAGTACATCTACCCAGCAAAAACCAGGTTTATACTGGCTTACACTCTGTAGCAGCACTGTCTTGACAGGAGCAAAGTCCAGTGCTTCTACACTCCAGATCAGCATATACATGATTCAGGTTTCAAAGCACTAAATTATTCTAAAGATCCTGATAAGAAGTAATGATGATTTCAGTTTTCACCACAGCATGAAACATTCTGTTGTTCAGCATATCTAAAAAAATAAGCACTTTTAATTAAGTTTTTCCTGTATTAGCCTCATCCCTGGAGGTCCCTTCCAACCCAAACCATTCTATAATTCTATTGGCAATTACTGATGAAATCAGGATACATATGCTAGAGTTATTTGCCATAAACAAGCAGCAGTGAATTGCACGTTGGCAAACCTATAGTGATATTATGTATTTAGAAGACAAGAGGGGTAAAAAAAGTGATGACAGAAAAACTTGACACTTAAAAGGATTTTGAGATTGAAAAAACCAGGAAAAATTCAATGACTACATGAGTAACTTACCTGTTGCCATTCTAGATCATTCAGGCTCCAAAGACACTGCACGCCTGTCCTTGCTAACATTTTCCAATTCTGTTTTGATTCGTGTTCACTCCTGAACTCCTGACCAAGAGTAAGACTTGTCATATGAGAGCAGAGCCCAGTCACTCCTGCACATAGCCTTGTAGGAATGATTTTCTAGCCTTTCCTACATGCAATAGCAATCAGTCACCTAGAAAGGAAGGCTTCACTAATTCATTATTAGTTCCCTGACCCATTCAGCCTCCCCAAATGCTTCATAAAAGTTCTAATTTTCTAATATTTGAATTAATTATTTCAATTACCTAAGACTTAACAACATCGCTTATGTTTCTTTTGATTTTCTTTTCTAAATGGACTTGGTTGGAAAAATTTCTATATAAAATATGTATTTTAATTAAGGAATATATATTTTAATTAAGTGCAGGAAAACTAAACAAAAATCAAAGTTCTCATCTTTCTCCCTGTTTCAAGCATGCAAATATCAGAAATAGAGCAGTTAGACTTTAAAAGAAAAATTTATGAGTATTTCCCTCTTGGTACTCCTTCCAGTGCTTCCTAATTAAGGACAAGCCGATACAGTATCATGTACCAATCTGGTATTTATTAACAAAGCTAGTCATGATTTTTAACTGATTATTGCTCTGAGGATCCTCCCCTCATTAATATAAATGAATTAGGAGGCATAGTGCCAAATGTTTCAAATGGGAATTAACATGAGACTGCAAGGTATAATTAGTCAAAAACGCTAAATACTTCAAAGTATTAATATGTGTGTGTGTGTGTATGTATATGCTAACATATATACCGCATTTATATATTATCTAAAAATATTGGTATATAGACACATAGTGTATGTCTCTGCTTAAGTCCACTTACAGATGGATACATACTTGTTTTATTACATCATACCCTGCAGCTAAGGAAAACAGGGTATCAAGCTGAAAGAGGATTAAAAAGTCCAGGGAACAAAACCAGAGAGAGATCAGTACAGGATAACTTTTGATAATATATGTCATTTGAAGCATTAAGTCCCTGCATCAAACACCATTGTAGGCACAATATCACAACCCCGTTGTCTTGTTTTCTGTTAGTCTCTTAATTGTGTAATTTTCTCTGCTGTCCCTCTGCCATTTCTGTGCTTGTATGTGTGTCTGTGTCCATGTGAGTTTGCTAGTGTATAAGTGCAAATAAAGCAATGTTGAATCACCGCAGCCCAGATAATAATTTTACTTTGCATTTCAGCTATTTAGATTTATATTATACCATTTTTTCAGTGATTGTGACACCTTCTGAGTTTCTGTGGGGGACTCTCAAGTTATTTGGGAAACAGAACAACAGGGCCAGAACATCAAACAACATAAAAGCAAATGAGAACATGTAACAGACATATGCTCACCTTTATTTCACAGCTGTACTCTGCACTCAGCAGGAAAAATGGCCTCTCTTTTCATAACCATCTGAAATCAAAGCAGCAGAAAGTGAGTAAGGTGTAACGGTTTCAGCCCAAACAAGCTGAGAGCTGAGCTGCTACCAGTGCTGGACCCTTTGGACCGGTTACTTCTACAAAAAAGTTGCAAGACTGGGATAATACAGAGAGCAGACAAAGTTACTGCAAGGAAAGACTTGGTCCATTTCTCAGGATTTATTTTCCTGTTTCAGAATGAAATTGCCTTTACTATGAACTGGAGAAGGAAGGGATGAATACAGAGACAATTTAAAAGGATAGAGGAGGATGGATGGCATAGCTCCATGACTACTACCTCATGTCATGTTGCAGGACTGCTTGCAGCACCTCATACTTGTAATGAAGGGCTAGCACTTACAGTCTCAGGTCACTGTTCGTGTTTGGACTAGCGTCTCTAAAATGTACCCAGAGTGAAAAAAAATGTATGCAGCAATTGGGTCTTGTGTATAAGAGCTACTGAACTGGATTGAAACAAAGATCCATGTATCCTGTCTTTGACTGTTGATGGTATCGGAAGTTTAGGGAAGAAATGTAACATTTCATAAATATACCATCCCTGCTTCCAATGTTTGATAACTTACAGTTTCCTTTTAGGCAGTCATATCAGGTCATCTTGTCTAATATTCCCAAAAGGAGGATACAGTAACTTTGTGTTTGACCTACATGACTGTCTAATCTTTTTGTCTGAAGCAATTTTTCCTGTAGGTCCCGACAATATTTTCTAGTACCCAGTCACAATTTTGTGAGAAAATACAAACAGGTGTCCTTTTTTTTTTTTTTTTCAATTGTTCCTTGGTTCCTTGGTGCTTTCACTGATTTTCCCCTAGTTCGTCTTTGAATGTTTCTTCTATCTCTACCTCCTCCAAGCCATTCATTATATTGTAGGCTTTTCCTCCTTCGTTATCTTTTTTTCCCCTGATTTAAGTAGGCCAGTATAATTTGCAGTTTGCAAGATATGGACATTATTACATGTAAACAAAAAATTTTAAATAAAACACTTTTCACATCATACCCACATTCATTCTCTGCTACATCACTGATTGCATTTATCTGCTATCTTAATATATACCTTGGAACATGTTTGTACACCAAAAGGTTAAGAACTTTCAAGCAATTTAAGGTACTGACTGTTTTCTGTGTGTATAGTAACAGGTATGATGGTGAGGCCTTTACATACAGTTGCAAAAAAGATAATAAACAAAAACAAATATATGGAATAGTAGCACAGATATAAAATCGTTTACTAGTCAAAGATGTTCTACTATAAAATAAATGAAGGATTCATAATATTTGCTTTCATCAGTGAAGAAAGCCCATTATCGGCTTTCTTATGTAACATACACTTGTGGTCTTAACTGCTTCACTGGTATTTCAACCTTCAGGATTTCTAGTCCTCTAAATAACTAATTGGTACTGCTTTTTAAATGGTTTTATAAAAGCATGTTGGCATGCTTGCACAGAATGGAGTAGAGCCAAAGTACGACAATGTGCAGAAATAGTAACTACTCTGTCTCTGCACCGAATCTCTGTATTGGAATATGATTGGAAAAAAATCAAGTGCAAAGCTGACAAGACAGCATTTCTATTAGATCTCATAACCACTACTCAAAGTAAGACTTCCATGTCTTTGCCTGGTCTTTGTTCTTTTCATCTTTTCCATTTTCCTGTCATCCTTGACCTACACGTATTGGTCATGCATTTCGGTGAAATCCTGTCACCTCTGTGAGATAGCTGCAGAGGAAGAAGAACAAGGGGTAAAGGAGCTTTTCAGAAGGACATTGCACAGATACTCAGAAAAGAATTTCTACAGAAGTTTGATTTCTATCTGGAGCCACAGCCTAAAGCACTGCACAGGATATTCAGCAGATGCAGTACCTCACTCAGGCAGTAGCAGAAGTTAAAGTGTTGCTATATATTCATCCAGAGAGCCTTTTCTGTTTATCGATACTTTCGGCAAAGAACACTTTTTCTAAACATCCGAAATATTTGCAGACTTGGGTTAATGCAGAAATCCCAATAAAGGTCTTAGATTTCAGCCTAATGCTTCCTCCTACTTGTCCTTAGACCATCCTTAAAATCAGAGTATGATGTTCTCCACTTCTGCTACCTGGCAGATAATATATAGACTCTAGGAAGCACATCTCACACTCTAGTAAGGCCTAGCTAGCATAATGGTCCTTTGGTGCCACTAGCAGTCCACATAATTTATAGTCACCCTCAGATTGATCTATCTCATGGCAAGAGACAAAAGCTGGCTAACGATCAATCAGTGCAAGGTGGCATCTTTGCTCACACCTCTCTCCCAATTAGCACTCCTTGCTCCTTGCCTGCAGCAGAAAATCTGGACCTTTATATTAGTTTCCCACAACAGCAGTCTCCATCTTTAATTAGTGTACAGAAGCTCTGGAGATCCATTGGGAACAGAGAAAAAGCAACCTCCTGTGACAGCCCTACTCATGCTAACAATTCCAGTTCCCCTCAAGCTGTCAGTGACATCCTTGAGCTTCTCGTGACCCTGCACAAGACCTTCCTTTGGAATCAGTGAAGGACACAATGAGATGTACAGCCCATGAAGTTTATGACTTCCTGACTCACGATTGTATTATCTGTATCTAATGGGGTTTAATCTGATTCTGGAGCCTTTACTGTAACTGGGGTATTCATAATGTCTCCATCCCATGTGTACTCTCTGTTGACTAATAATGCACTTTACCTTACAAAGATATACCTTTCTAAGCAGGGACTGGATTCGGGTATTAGTTCTCTGCTTTTCCACAGTTTCCTGAAGTTTGTGGGAATGCAATGTCTTTGGACCTTAAAATCACAATCAACTGGTATACAATAAAAGTTCACACAGAAAAAAACCCACCTTGGCATAAAAAGTAAAATCAAAGTAAATTTGAGAAAGGTCTGTTCTTCTGCTTCAATTCCAGTAGAAATTTGACTAGATGAGAAATTTCTCAAGAAAGCTAGAAGCTAGAATTCTCTTTCAAATATGTTGAAATAATTATGGGTAGGATTGGAATTTTTAGATATGTGATGGAATTTTCTTCAGTTCATTAATCACTAAGAACATCACATTTACTTTCTGTATGTCACCAGATACAAGAGGGTATACACGTGGCATATATGAAATATCAATCAAATAAAACTATTAAAAATACATTAAGAAACAAGCAAGTAGTTTCCCACTAACAATTGTTTTTCCAAATTTCTGTAGCTTTTGTACAACTTTAGATATTTGCCCAGGTTTGCAAATGCCTTTGGCCAGCAAAGAACAATTCAAGAATATATGATTTCTTTTCTCAGTATTATTATTACAGAAGGAAAAGGCCCTGGTGAACTCAGCATCTGCCTTGTTTAGATCATATCTGTTCTACAAGACTGTGCACCTTGTACTGATTAAGGTCCCAAAGTCTTAGTTTGACATCCGTTTGGTTCAGTCTAAATCTGCAAATGGTCCAAGGTCAGGCCTTTGGCTGTTGTAAGGTGCTGATCAGCAATCTGAAGGAGATATTCCCAGGATATTAAATCTATTGACCTACTGACACTAAATCTCTGATGGTTGAAAAGAGCTGTCAGTCATGAGCAGTGGAGTCTCTGCTAAGCAGGATATGAAGTAAAACAGGCACAGTTTTGGATTATTGCCTATCAGTATTCCTGTTCAGATATTTCATTGACCCTGGGCACGAGTTAAATCCTACGATAAGGTCTGCCAGTAGAACGATGAATTATCAGTCCAGATCACTATGAAAAATTAAATTTAACCATCAACTTTGTTCTTCAAAAGTTGAATAATGCTTCTGGCATCAACAAGTGCCAAGTAAAATTCTAGTTTTTTTCTGTTCACATTCTTTCCCATCCTTCTTTCATTAATGAGGAGCACACACCTAATGTGACTGGTCTGGTATTATCACATATGTTAATAGAATATGCCACCTTCCATCCCACCCATCCATATCCCCTTCCTGTTATCTAAGCATATATACCATTAGGCAGAAGAACTCTTACACCATCTCCCCCACCAACCACCTCCCCTTTCTACATCTGTACAGGATTTAAAAAGAAAGTTCTGTATCTTACATAAAAATCCATATGGAGAGCTGCAGATGAGAGAAGGATGAAGAGGGGATAAGGACTGGGTCAAAAGAAAATGTAGAGAAGGCAAAATATTTCAGTTGCCTTTTAAAATATAAAAAGTTAACTCAGATCAAATTGATTCCAGAACAGTATGCATTCTATTCCAGCAATATCTATTGCCATATGGGACTTTTAAATACTGGGTTTGGAAAGGAAATAAAAGAACACAAGGTAGCCTAGTTAAAAACACGCCAGAAGTATGAAGACAGCAGCCCAGTCTGTTACTTGATATTCAAACCTTCTCAAAACTTTAGTGGGATTTTTTTCCGTCCTTTCTTCTGGGGGATTCTGTACCGCTATGATCAAACATTTGACAGCTATTTTCAAGTAATTTTGCATGATTTCCATACTGAAGAAGTATTAAATGTAAGATTCCAAGAACCTAGTCAGACTCTGTGCATTTTGCTATTTTCTCCAGCATAAACACCCTAACCAATGTCCCTAAGTATAGTACGATATCATACTATTTTTCCATATTTTCTTTTTCTCATAGAAAATTCAAAGCTTTTACATGTTTTCAATTTGTTATACATTTTGATCAAATATCTCTTGAATGTAGGACAACAATATTTTGAAGTGTATTTGGCAATGAGGTTTTGGGTACATCTACCTATCTTGTGATGCATTTAAATTCTCTTCAGGAACAGCTTAGAATAAATAAGGTTTTAGCACTATGTCTGGAGTTAAAAAATATACAAATCAAGTAAAATTATGTAAAAAAGTAAAATACGACTGTGAAATAACAAAATACATTTAAAAAGTAGGAAGCAATATAGTCTAACTGCAAATGAGTCATCTTAATGGCATAACAAGAAGAAAAACATACATGAATTTGGCATTACAGTCAGCATCACAATTGTTCTGGTAAGAAATTAAGGAGATAGAAACAGAGACTGACTTCAGATGGCTAAGTGCTGTCTATTAGCACAGAAACAAGTACTCTGCTTTTAGAAAATTACCTTTCTATAACATTTTGGGGCTTTTCAGCTGATAAATGTAAATATTAATCATTGTCTTCCAAACTACTACACTAAATTTCTATTTCACTTACATCCCAGAGCAAGGCACTTACATAGAAACAATTACACTCTCCTCATTAATTTGAAACCATTCTGCAGTGATTAACATGTGAAGTGTGCCAAAGCGTTTTCAAGGTTGTTTTTGCACTTTTCTGTGTGTACGGCTAAGATCACTAGAAAATGCTGTGAGTAACTACAAACATCACAAACACTGAAAAATCTTCAACATTCTTTAAACCCAGTGTAAAAATATTTTTCAAGTACAAGCATGCCTCATATAAAGAATAGAGAATCTATTGTGTTTTCATTTCAGGGGATGCATTACTATCTCAAAAGTTTCTTTAAAGGTGACCTACAAATTATTTACCAAGTGTTGGGTCTATATAGCTCATATTTTATACTGAATGAATGAAGAATGCCAACAAGTTTATTTTATTCTTGCTACTAGAGTGAGACTTCTATTTTTTTTCCTTTGAGATATTTTTAAATGTCAGTTTTTTCATTTTCCTGTATTTTAATCACTGAACTGATTAGCAATTTAAAAATACATATCAGCATGGTTGAAGAGGATGGGGAAAGAAGACATTTTAAACTTACCTTTTCCAAAAGATGATACTGCAGTACAACTCAGTGGAGTTAACAAAAGGAAAATACAAAAAGTTACATGAATTATCACTAATATTCCTTTACTTTCCTTGATTCATTCCTCCCTTCATCTTTTTGATTGTTGTGATGTCAGCATTTCACCAGCATTTCAGGCATTGATCACAGTAAATGGAGTTGGATATATATAACAGGAAAAAGAAGGAACGGAGAGAGGAAAAAAAAGCACAATCCACAACTGTCAAACCTTTTTAAATTTGATAAAGTAGCAAAAATATAATCCAAGCTCACATTCAGTTTTTCCTGGTTTATCCTTAGATCACTCTTTAAAAAAGCCCATATCTTCTGCCTAATGTATAGAGATATGATCTCAAGTAGTTCAGTTTTAAATCATTTTTTTTAACCAATAGTCCTTCTTTTTAATTATGGGTACACTGAAGAATTATGGCACTGATTTACAACAGCAAAATATGTAACAATTCATATTCAATTCTGTTTAACTGACCATATTATGCATCATGTGCAAGAGAGTCATCTTGCTCCTTTACATCGACACTTGCAACAGGTATGGAGGCAGTATGCTTAGACATTGGCAAGGAAGGAGCATCCTATCTTATTTTATAAGTCTCCATCTGTCTATCTTGGAAACAATGGCATAGCACGTTTGGCATGGCCCCTAGTTCAAGGACTGCAATAAGGACACCCTATTCAACCAGTCAGGAGTGCTTTTGGTCTACCTTCCCTGTATCTGCAGCCAGAAGCCTGAGGCCTTCTGGCCTGAATAACTAATAGCCATTTACCTCATAGCAACTACTTCAAATGATGCACTTATGAAGTAAAAGACAACCATGATGAGATAGGAAAGGAAAGTAAAAAATATCCAGAGGGATCCTGATCCTCTGAGACGTGCAGGAAGCTACTGACATTCTTGCTTGTTTCCACTGTTGTAGAAAATCTTGTAATATATGTAGAACCACAGAATCATAGGATGGTTTGGGTTGGAACGGAACTTAAAGATCATTTAGTTTCAACACCTCGTGCCATGGGCAGGGACACCTCCCACTAGACAGGGCTGCTCAAGGCCCCATCCAACCTGGCCTTGAACACTTCCAGGGAGGGAACATCCACAGCATCATTGGGCAACCTGTTCCAGTGCCTTACCACCCTCATGGTGAAGATTTCTTCGTAACGTCTAACCTAAATCTTCCCCTCTCCTATGTAAAGCCATTCCCCCTAGTCCTACCACTACATGCCTTTGTAAAAAGTCCCTCCCCAGCCCTCTTGTAGGCCCCCTTCAGATACTGGAAGGCCACTGTCAGGTCTCCTCAGAGCCTTCTTTTCTCCATGCTGAACCCCAACTCTCACAACCTGTCCTCATAGGGAAGGTGCTCCAGCCCTCTAATCATCTTTGTAGCCCTCCTCTGGACCCATTCCAAGAGTTTTGTTTCCTTCTTATGCTAGGTATTCCAGAACTGGACAGAATGCTCCAGACAGGGTCTCATAGGAAAGGCATAGAGGGGGAGAATCACCTCCCTCGACCTGATAGCCAAGCTTTTTGATGCAGCCCAGGATACGGTTGGCCTTCTGGGCTGTGAGTGTGCATTGCCAGCTCCTGTGGAGCTTCTCATCAATCAGCACCTCCAAGTCCTACTCTGCAGGGCTGCTCTCAATCATGTCATCTCCTATCCTGTATTGAAACTACATATTATCCCAAACATGTGTTGGACCTTGCACCTGGCCTTGTTGAACCTCATGAGGTTCACACAGGCCCACTTCTCCAGCTCATACAGGTCCCTCTGGATGACATCCCCTCCTGGTGTGACAACTGCACCACTCAGATTGGTGATGCCTGTAAGCCTGGTGCCATGTAGGGCATCCCATTGTCAAAAAAACCCAAAGTTGTTATGGTGATACCAGCCATGAAGCCATGTATTAATAGACTGGACCCATCTGTTCCTTCCAATGTCACTGCCTGCAGCTGGAGGGAGGGAGGAAAAATCACCTAGGCCTCAGATGCCCTTATTACCTGTCCCAAGGCCCTGAAGTCTCTTGTAATCACCCTTGGGCTATGTACTGCAGCTTCGTTATCTCCCACATGGAACATAAATGGGTAGTAGTCTGATGGCCTTACCAGTCTCAGGAGTTTCCTAGTGATATCCCTAACCCAGGCTCCTGGGAGGCAGCAGACTTCCCTATGAGTAGAGTCTGCTCAACATATTGGACCTTCTGTTCCCCTCAGATGGGAGCCTCCTATGACTCTGACTCACCTTTTCTTCCTCGTGGCAGTTGTAGTAATACGGAGACTGTGTCATTCTGGCCTTTGTTCCTCCTCTGGTGTAGATGAATCAACACCCACATTGTCCTCCAATTGGTTCTCCACAGTTAGAGATTTGTATCTTTTGTGGAGAGGCACCTGGGGAGGCATAGACAAGGAGGGGGTTCATTTGCTGCTCCACTGGTGGACTTGCTCCCACTCTCTACATTTCTTTAAGTCCCTGCCTACATCCTTGTGGGAGAGGATACTGAACCCCTTTGATCAAGGTTTTTTTCCTGTGGTTGTTGACATTCATATTTCAGAGAGCTCAAGGTGTGGTTCCACCAGTTTCTCTCTTGCTCAGACTCTCTGATGCTCCTCTTGCATCTCTACTTCTTTTCGCAGCTCTATAACTAGGCTGAGGAGATCTTTCACCTGCTCACACCTTACACAACTGTTACCTCTGCTTCTGTTTCCAGTGCAAGCTGGTGGCACTCCCTACAGTCTGAGACTTGGATGGCTTCATGGTTTCCTGGGAGCTCAGTCTGGGTTGATGCATTCCTTCTGGCAGGTGCAGAGGATGCAGCCTCCCACTGGGTGTATACCATGGCTGGGCTCCCCCTCACCAACTGAACTTGCCTCCTGAGCACGGAGACTCTGCCCTCCCTGCACCCTCCCTCTCACCCTGCCTGCGCGAACTGCCTCACAAACTAAAACTAAGTTAATCAGTTTTGTAAGGCTTAGCAGGTAAAGGTGCACAGCTGTGAAAAAATATTGTGAAAGAACTGCCTGCTACTTTTTCTAAGCTACTAATCTCTTTTGAGAAAAAAGTGGTCGATATGAATTTCCTGGATTATTTTCATTACCTTTAACATTAAAAGGGAGAGACGTAAAGAAGGAAGACAGTTCAGTCCTCTGACTACCTCTCACTTATCCTTGTTTCACCAGGGTGTGTCACCATCTTCATTGGAAATCCTGTGAATTTACACCATTATTAAAGTGGAACAGAGTGCCTCCAGTCATTAAAATAGAAGTTTTTAGTGGCAGCCTTCCTGGGATCTAAGACACTTAGGCTTGCATTAAGAAAAGTTTGCACTGCAGAGGGTAAGGGTGAGAAGGACAGCAATGCTTTATGCGCATTTCCACCAGCTACTGACCCTTACCTCTCATGCATTGTCCTGAAGTGGGACATAAATGCAGCACTGGTTCATTTACTCCGTGCTATACTCTGCTCCTTTTCCACCCTACCAAGCTGTTTGTGGTTGCTTGCTGGAGCCATCTTGAGTGTATTTGCCACCGGCTGCTTCCCACAACCTTGTCGCTCCCCTACCCACCTCCAGAGTGTTGCACCACCCTGCAGGAGCCCACAGTGCCATTTGCCAACACCATCTGCTGGACCTTCTGAGCCAAGATCACCTCCTCCTAAACCTGTACCCTTTCTATCAGGGTTTCAAAGCCTGAAAACAAGAGTTCACAATCTGAACAGAAAGGCTCAGAAAACCTTAAGCTGTACATATTCCCAGCATCTTTCCTTTCTCCTCCCAGCACACAAACATCCTCCTTATCTTGCAGTAATTGTTCTGGTGGAAAAAGAAAACTCCAGTACCACTTTTGGCTGTTCTTTTAAGCACACAGCCAGCCACGACAGAACTTTGATGTTACAGCCCTATTTATGTCTTTTCTGTCTCCATTCCAAAGCACTGCAACTGAAGAACCAGAAAATGGACATGTATACTTATACTTGAATCCCAGTCTCTTGGAAAGTCTTCTAATAGAATTTAGAAGTTACCTATTCCTGTATCTCATACTTACAAGATAGTGACTGCTCTCTACACATCCTTATCGTCCAGAAATATCTTGTTTACACCAATATCTCCCTTTCATCTCTCCGATATCTGCATTGGATTGACACATCCCAACAGTACTGAGGAACCTTAGTCTTCCTCTGAAATGCAAGGTATCCTGCTGCTTTTATTGTTATTCTTTCTTTGCTGAGAAAAACCTCTATTTGCAACCCTAGGCTTAACCACATGTAGCAGTAGAAATATTCCTCTGGGCTCCCCATTCACTTGTCAAGGACCATGGTCCTTCTACATCTGCACTGAGTGCAAGAGAAGATTTCTGACTCAGTTCACGAGTAGAAAGCCTATGAAAAATAGTCTTTACATGGAAAAGTAGCCAGATTATTACACTGAAACTATGGGAGTCTCTCATTTTCAGTTCAAGCAGTTCTAAAAATGAAAAGACTAATATTTTTTCCTTTGTAAACCATATTTTTTCAGTGGTTTCGGTCTGCTGCTGGAGAAAAGAGAGAGGAGATCAGATACCCAAGTTCTCCTTCTGCTTTGACTCTCAGCCAGCTGCATGATTTTCTCAGTTGCCTCAGTCAGAGCATTCTTCAGTTTATAAATTTACAAAGATGGCACAATAACAGTGATGTATCTGCTAGAATGCAGAGAGGAAAAGCAATTGTTTGCAAATGACTTCAACGCTGGCAAAAGAAAGTACTGAATAGCTCATTCTTTCAAATTAAAAATGTGATAGATTATTTACTTATCTGTACATAAACTCAGCCCATGGATCCGCTTATAAGTGAACCAATCCTACATGAACCCTGCACTTTGTTTACAGGGAACATTGTTCGCTTTATAAAGCCAGACTTTGATTTGAATATAATAAAATTGCAGAAACAGCAGAAACTGACCATGCAACTCATATTTTAATGAATACCTAAAGTAAAAGTCCTCTAAGCCATTGTGTCATCCTTTGACTCTTGTCCCTCCCTCCCCCTTTCTGCACCCAACTCAAGGAAAAGAAAAACTGATTGGCAGGTACTGTAGCTGGCGTGAATAACCACGACTATATATCTCGTCAAAAATCAGCATGTACTTTAAAAAAGAAGAAAGTAAAATATGAAGATAAGAGGAATAATCTGAGGCTCTCCCATATTCTCATTCAAATTTTTCTATTTAGATTTCACTATATTTCCTTTTTTAACCTTCTGCTGCAGGTCTTTATATATAGGACAAAAAAAATCCACTTCTGTCATTTAATGCATGCTGAAAGTACCAAAGAAAAATCTATTTTCAGCTGTTTCTCGTTAGAGCACTTTTTTGCCACTGTGATGAAAGTCGATGCAAAGAAAGACGAGTCACTGATGAAGATGAAGAAGCATTTCTGATCAGCCATCTGTTAGACCAATTAAACTCCTCACAAAGTTGTGTATATGTATATAGCTAACCCATAAAGATATACAGATTTATGTGTACACTGGCATGTGAACACATACATATAAATATCATGTAAAGTCTACTTTGCATATACGAAACTCTGCTTACATGCTGAGCATAGCTAATTAAATGCACACATAGAGAAACATTGCAAATGCAAAATAGAATTTGGCCCCATTGGAGAACAAAGCCTTCTCTATTAACATCCTTTTCTCTTAACGGTCCTTATGCAGTAAAAATAAAGTCCAAACACTATAATTTCACTCCCAGAAAAGTTACAAATACTGTAGGTATCTTTAGAAACAGCTGCAAAAGTGGATTCACTTCTGACAAGATTGGTGTTAATTACCAGTAAGGACTTCAGTATAATACTATTTAAATCATTTTAAATTATCCCTCTCAAAAATTAATTTTTCATCAAAGATTACACAAAAAATCATGATATCATCTCTGCAGCTGCGATTTAGTAATAATTTCATCTATTATTACCAATGTCAGTTAGATAAAAGAAAAATGGCATCCTACTGTGCTGATTCCAGCATAGGCCATATATAGAAATTTTTAACTATCACTTATAATCGCCTTGATGAGCTTAAACCTCCTCTCAATTAACACCCTAAATGACACTGAGACATCTTAATGGAGGATGTAAGTAAAGGAAAAAGACTTTAATCAAAGAATAAAAAGAGAAGTGCCAAGAAAAAGGAGGAAGTCTGGTGTACCCCTCAGTGTCCAATCACACTGGGGTCCTTTATCTTGTCTTGAACTCCTTGTCATCTTTGTATTGTGACTGTAACTACTTAGCAGCCACACAAAGGTAAAAAAAAAAAGACTGTGCATACTCTTATCTGCAGTTTGCATCCATGTCTTCAAAAAACAGTGGAGGTATACAACAAGCAGGCAAACACAGATTAAATGAAACTGAAGAGAATGTGAAAAATAAAATTATGAGAAGTTATAGTAAGACTTATTCCATTTTGTTTCCACTTCTATAGTGGTTCATGGCCAGACTTAAAGACTGGAATATGGTGACTCACATACTATTCAATAAACCTTGAAAGAGCATGTTCTGATCCTAACATCCTGACCTGAATAGAAGTTCTTTCACAGCCAAGAAGTAATTATACTTCTGAAGACCTCATTTTCAAGACAACAATGAATATATTTGCTTAAATGGCACCTAAAGCTGATATTAAGGGCATTTTTTGTCTCTTTTAGCATACCTCTAAGAGTCCAGTACAAGAATTCAAATGCATATGAATTCCAGGTAGCAGTCTTCAAATTTCAGGATGATTTAGAAATAACTCTCTTTCTAGCGTTTCCCAGAATTGTGAACCCAGCTTTCTAGCCATCAGAAGAACCACACAGATGTAGTAGGCTGATAATCTTCATCTTGCCTCTGTAGAGTTCTCGCTATACCCTTGTGAAAAAATGCTGGGCAATGAATACAACCTGGGACTGCTGGTTTGGGCTGCATGTGGCTGAAGGGATGGGTAACAAGTGGTTTTGCCCTAGTAAATGGCTCAGCAACAACCTTCCAACTCTGATACAGAAAAAGGGCTTTGGAAAGTGTTGTCAAGAACACCTTTCATGGACTTTTGGGGGTTCTGTGAGTACCTGGGAACCATACATCTTTGCCGTAACAGCTAATATAGCTGTTAGGTTTTAAAGTATCTAAACAACAAATAGAAGTTCCCATTCACTGTGGCTGTTCCCATGTCTGTAATTCAAAATATTTTTTTTTTCATGGTCTGATATTTTTTTCAGTTAATTCACTCATAATGAGAAGCAAATTAATATCTCTGGGTGCATTAATAGTAAAAAAATCTAATTAAAATCAGCCATGGTATTTCATTTCTTTCAAGTGTTTGTTTGCCTGTTAGAGCTTCACAAAGTGTTAGCTACAAATAATACCAGTTAAGGATTCAGCTCGTTTTGATTAACAAATCATTTGCAAATGGATTTTGCTTTTATTTGTCACAGGTATTTGTTGAATAGTTCACCCAACCATTTCAGATTGTGGATTGTTTTCTTCAGCTTTTCACTAGTTACTCCTATTCTTGTGCACAGTATTTATGATACTCAAAGTACTGTTAAAAGAGCTCCTCAGGTAAAGCTAAGAAATACTCCAACATTTGCTCTATGGCAGGCACAATATCCACAAAATTTAGCCACTGCTATTACAGAGAAATTGATCAAACTCAGGGAATTTTTTCTCTTCCTCTGCTGGATGTTATTAGATGCATGGATATCACATAGCAGCTAATAATAAGAAATGGACTGTGTATTTTTAGGAAGAAATTTGCTGATGCGTAGTGATTTGTATTAATATCTGTACAACTTTCAGCATTCACAAATATTGTCCTGCCATGGGGCAGCTGTCTGAATATTTCCAACTAAAGCTCTTTCTGTGATTCACAAAGAAAGCAGCCTTCCAACATTCACTCTCCAAACTATTTTTTATTCAGTTTTGTCTCCCTATTAGGACTTTCAGCCAAACACATCAGTTTTCCCAATTAAAATTTAAGAGGGGTCATTTTTACATACATTACGCACAAGGTAGCAACAAAATAATGCATGCAATTAAAAAAATCCCTGAGTATTCACTGATCTGAAAGCTGACAGTCTATCAGTTTACAGAAAAAGATAAAGCTAATAGCTTTACAAAAGGAAAGTACATTTCATGGTAAAGCATTGTTACTTTCTGCAACTGATGCTCTGACAGAAGTTGGTGTATGGTCCACTGTTAAACAATAAGCACACCATCTTAAAGACAACAGGTCTTTCCCTGTGTGATCAAGGAAATGTTTATTTTCTTATTCAGCTGAAGAGGTCCAAGTATACTGCTTTTAACTTGGTCTCTATTTTGCTGGTTTACCAGTATGATAATCATTTCTGTTGGTTGTAAGCCTGAAAAATGCCTTGTCTGATCAAAATGGCTGTAGTGACAAGGAGCCTGAGGCAGACTTGGTAATGCTGATATCAAAAGGAAGTCCTTTCCCTGGAATTGGGCTTGTGCTCTCTCAGCAAGTGACTTTCATAAACTGCATCCCTTCAGAGGGATGGGAGAGTGCCAGTCAAGCCACATTGAGAAATAGTTTCAACTGCAGACAAGCCTAACAGCTCTGATAATCAGAATCAGCTAAATAAATGCACATTTCAGCATGGGTGGACATTCTTGCACTGGTTTATCAATTTGTGATCCAGGTTTAAGCCAGCACTAGGCAGTTTTGCAAGACAGATAGATCAGTCTAATGTTGACCAAAAAAAAGGAGAATTTCCACTCATTTCCCTCGGTCTCACATGTACACTACTCCTTCTTTCTTTGCAGAGACACTGGTGTTCTTATGATCCCCACACTAACCAATTTAGTTCACTGAACTGGAATTAAATGGTGCATTGTTATTTGCCGTGTTCACTTTCTGCCTGTATAGTTAGTTGAAGTAGTTTACCAGGGCATTAGATAAACTCCAGAGGTAGTTTGAGGAAAGAGGAAGGCAAGTTGTTTCTCCTCAGTATCAGCAGGATTTTAGGATTGTTCTCTGGGGATACCACCCTATTAAACAGCATTATGTCACTGTACATGGAGTTACAGTTTTGGCCACATCAGAGCTATTGTTCTGGCCAAATACAGGAATCTCTAGTATCAAAGACCAGATTTGCACAAAAACAGATGTTTGGTTTTTTTTTTTTAGAATGGAAATGTATTATACAGAGAAATACACCAGTCTGGCAGTTGAGTTTTGCTGGCATTGCTATGTTGATTAAGATCGTGAAGAAGAAAAATGAAAAAAAAAATAAGAAAGACAAAGAGCAAGCAAACCACACTTTCCTCTTCTAACCAGCACTGCTATGGCAGCAACTTCCCTGACGTATATGTCACTTTATCTATAAAACAGTACTTTTGCCCTATACTTATCTTGTTCAGGAAGTTGTATCAGTTTGTCAGCTTTTTGTGCCAGTGTAAACTTAGCCTCCAATGGATCTATTTGACAGCTTAGCTATATCACAAGCCCCTCTCTAGCTAGGATATGGTCATAACAGAAACCTTTTGGCTTTTCATTATGAAGAAAGCCTATATTTCAGTGGATGCCGTGCCATGAAGATACACAGCTGCTACGAGGGTGCTATTTTTGCTCATTCAGTCACTACCTTTTTGAACAAAAAAGAAATTCTGTGTGTGCTGTGAATAACAATAAAAAAATCTATTCAAAATTACTATGCTGCATTTGTGTTCTTTACTAACGTTGCCAACATTAAAGGAGTTCACTCTAAAATCCTCAACATTCTGCAATTGCTGGAGAGCCAGGACAACTCTCAAGCCAGGTCTAAATTACAAAGTGTTGTTGACAAAGCTGTTTCACTCACAAGCTTGAAAAAATCACACCCTTAATTGATATAGATACACCAGCAACACCCTCTGTATAGATGCAAGAATCCCTTTACTGGCATGGCTTATGTCACTCAAAAAGGTAGTTAAAGAAATAAGACTGCTTTTGCCAATATATGTTTTTCTTCTGGTACAGCTCAGCTGACAAAGCCTGTGTGTCAAGGACCAATGATTCCCAAATCATTTTTGCGTAGACAAGCATTGCCTGGAAAAACTGGCAATGAGTAATACCTCCCTGCATGCAGCTCCCTTTCCCCAAATTGGGCTTTTAGTTCCACCTTCTGTCACTCTTCTTGTTTCCTGCCTCACTGGGACTTGTTCTATGGCTGGCCTGTCTCCTTCTCACATCATAAGTTCCCTACTTTTTATTGGACTGATTCTGTCTAGAGTCACTCAGACATGGTTATCTCATGTGTTCCAGCACATCTGGTTGTGACTGAACTTGATAGTTGGAAAAGCTTGGTGCAAACTGCCTGTCAAAATGAAAGCAAAGAAAGACGTTCTATATCATCATTTATTTTTGTCACTCTCATCACTGAGAATCACTGAATCTCAGGATAGTTGAGGTTGGCAATGACCTCTGGAGATCACAGAATGTCCTGAGTTGGACGGGACCAGAAGGACCATCAAGTCCAACTCCTATCCCTGCATAGGACAACCACAAAATTTACACCATGTGCCTGAGTGCATCGTCCAAATGCTTCTTGGATATTGCTAGGCTTGCTGTCATGACTACTTCCCACAGGAGCCTGTTCCAGTGCTCCACCACCCTCTGAGAGAAGAAACTTCTCCTAATATCCAACCTAAATTTCCCCCAGAACATCTTCCTGCCATTGCCTCAGATCCTATTGTTGGTCACCAGAGAGAAGAGATCAGTACCTGTTCCTCCTCCTTCCCTTGTGAGGAAGCACTGAACTGCTATGAGGTTCCCCTTCAGTCTCCTCTCAACTGACTTCAGCCATTCCTCACACAACTTCCCCTCTAGACCCTTCACCAACTTTGTGGCCCATCATCTAATCTGACCCTATAGTCAAAACAGAGTCAACCAGAGCTGATTGGTCAGAATTTTGTCAAGTCAGATTTGGAAAATCTCCAAGAATGGAGACAATGGAGAACTCCATGTTGGAACTAATATTATTGAAACCATTCCCCCATGGAAAACATCTCAAAGTCTGCACACCCTCCAGTAGCTTTTTCTCATTCAGTTCCAATATCCTGTAACTGGCAGAGAGATAGTTACAGGTAAAGAACATGTATGAGAAAAAAACAGAAACTGGAGATGCTATTTTGATAAAGGAAGAAATGTTAAAAAAAGCAAGCATCATAGGGGTGATTAAAATTGACTAATTTCCTGTAGTTCCTCTATCTTTCTGCGTAGTCTTGAGTAAGTGGAAGACTCTGTCCTCTGTTTCTTTGTATTGAGGTTTCCACCTGACCCCTAATAAGTTTGAATCTACTGATATTTTAGGAGATGTGAACAGATCTAGCAGGAAGAACTGATTCTTATTTTGCATTTGAGATTTACAGTTATTTATTTCTACTGAATAGACTGAAGTTATTATCATTTAATATATTAGAACAAAAAACATAACAATTGCTTAGAAGTACAAGGAAATCAGTATGAAATGCAGAGTTATCTCTACGTTGTAGACATAGCCTTAAAAAGGCATATTCATCCCTTGTTCCTTTTTTTCCGTGATTTATTCTCAATGGGGTAGCTTGCCAGACGTACCCTAAACCACTCTACATTCATTTAACTGAAGATTTAATCTTGCAGAATGGAATCCTCCTACAATGTACCTTATGCTTGGATGGATCTATGGCTAGCTGGCCAGGTACAAGGATGAATGATAATACATCACTATATTAGCAAATATAGGCTTTACATATAACTTGCTGAAGGTAACCCTGGCCTATAAAGATGCTTTGTTTAGTTTGGAGTTAAATACAATACTTCACTGATGTCCATGGACTTACATTATTTTTTTTTTTAAAAAAAGGCAAATAAAAAGAAAATTGAGTACTGCAAAGCTACGCATAAGGGAACGATGTTGTGTTTTGTTTTCTGAAACTGTCTTTGATCTTTAAAGTAGAAGGGTGGCAAATATAATTTAACAATAACATTGACTTAATGTTTATAGGAGGAATTGATTGAGCAACTATTACCCAGCATCTAACTTTATGGGTGTTATTTGAGAAAGTAAGAAAATAGTGCTTGGTTTCTTCTCCAAAAATCAATTGAACCATATGAAATCATTCTTCTGTCTCACTTTTGTTCTTACCATGATAGTGTAGCAAACCAGCAACAATATAACTTTAGTATATGTACATTAGAGATTTTCTTCCTGAGAGAGCACAAAACTCTTTGTAGACGATGGAAGTTCTTGACCTACTCCTGAAAATCACCTCTATCAGAGGTGAAACAAAGCAAGCCCTTAACAAATAAAAAAGGATGACTTTAAGTGAAGAAAAGATTGTACCTAACTTTAGGGAACATAAGTAGGGAGAATGTAATCACTGAGTCAGAAGTCAATTAAGATACCACTCTGTCAGCTGCGCAATATTTAGGTTTTCTAAGTGGTTAAGGCCAAATTAACATTTGATTCAAAAGTAGCACCTTGCAAACAGCATGCTTTTCCCAACAGGGAAGGGACAGGCATGCAGGGGAAACAGCCATCACTGGAGGAAATCCTAATACCATACAAGCTCAAATTCAGGTTTCTCCATCCCTCTTGCCTGTAGAGCTCCTTCTTCTCTGAAATACTAAATTTACAAAGAAATGTAGTAAGGTCAAAAAAAGAAAGTATTTGGTACAGACAAATTAATGCTATGTCTGCAAGATTCCTAAAAACAACATGAGTTTCCTAGGCAGGCCCCATCAGTAATTATTAAGTGGCAACAGCATTGTTTTATCTACAATGTATTTTTCTGCCCATCAGCTACTCATATAGACTCTTTTTCTCATTAAAATTCTCAGTAGAACTAGAGAACTGCAAAATTCTACTTAAGTAAATGGCAAAATAAGCCTGAACTGAATTTGAACATTTTCTGTAACCAGAGTTCTGGTTTGTCCTTAGCGTCATGCCATACAAGTCTCAAAAAAGTCCTTCATTTTTGCCACAAGTATTTGACCTTAGAAGCTAGAAATATGTAGTGCTCAGCACCACTATAAAAAAAAATAGTAAGACAGAAAAAAAGCCATGATCTTAGCTGTAGTGTCTCAGCAACAGAGTTGCTAAAATATCATCAAAGCCTCTCCCTGTGAGAGACACTGCAAAACCAGCCTTAGAGCTGCTGTTTCCCCAGGAGCAGCACAGGAATACCACAGAGGTTATAATCCAGAGCATGTTCATGTGCCCTCCATACCCTCTTAATGCCTCCCGTGAAAGACGGGCACTCATTTAGCAGAAAGTTATGCCAGCAGCAGATCAATGCAAACTGTGCTGCCTTCCAATAATTTTAATGCTAGACCATGACTGAATAAGACATTAGGTAGAATGCAAAATATAGCATGACACTGCCCTACTGTTAAGCTTTAATTAGTTAAGGCAGCATAGAGCCTCTCTGGAATGAGATGCTCATATTTCTTAGAAGTGTAGACATTCCTTTATAGAAAAATGAATTAAGAACATTTTTTTACTTATGTAAGGTAAAGGCAGGCAGAGGAATTAGGGCTTGAAATCCTCACAGGACGGCTCATGAGCTTTATCTTATGGGTGGTGTTTGAAATAGAAGTACTCCCCAAAGAACAGAACAAGTAACAATGTAGATACAATAGTATAAGTACAGGAACTACTGTACCCCATAAGACATAAGTTCAGTGTGAGCAACAGGAAGGAGGAAAAGAATTAAAATTCCTTTTGTTTTACTATTTTCTGTCTCTGTCACTGATGGTCTATGAGATTTTTAGTGATGCAACTCACTTTCTACCGAAACTGAAAAAAAATACATGGGCCATAAAGGTTCTGGGTGTTTTAACTATCAGTAAAACATTTTGATCTGTAGTTTAAAAAGCCATAAAAGAAATTGAATCTCAAGGCTGAATACAGGAGAAAAAAAAAAATCCAAAACTCATAAACACTGGTTTGCCTAATTATGGAAAAGTGTCCTGCCGCAAACTGTCAGTGGTGACATGGCCCTGCCTCAGATAACGAGGAGCAATGCATAAAAAATGTTGACCAATTATGTTATGGTGTAAAGTGTTAACAGATTCTTAGAGCAAAATGTTGTATCAAGTTTCTGTATTGGAATTTGAAGTCTATGGATATGAACAATTTCAAATGAACAGCGGAGTTTTCCCTGAGTATAGTCACTTCAGCTAAAAAATGAATGGGTTTGCAGGCAAGTGGTGGAAAATAGTTAAAAAGGGTTGGAGTACTCTTCAGATTATTGAAGCAATCTAGGAAATCTAAATTGGTCTGCAGTGCCCGTGCCCAGAGCACCCTATTCACTTCCAAAATGAAGTGCTCTTATTAAAAAAAAAAAAAAATAAAGAAAGAAAAAAAAAAGGAGAGAAGCATTGCATTTGGAAAGGATTTTAGCTCTGGTCATGTACTATGCAGAACAATTTAAAATTACTGGAGCGCTTCAGTTTTTTTTTTTAACAACATTTCTTTTTGGAAGCAAATAAAAAAATTCTATCATTGTAGGCAAACTCATGAATGATTTAAAAATTGAACACTATGTAAAACAAAAGGAAGAAAATGATTAAAATAATAATAAGAAGAAAATTATTAAAATAACACTAAATGCCTCCTGACTTGAAAGCCACTGAAAGAGAGATGAAGAAAAATGGTCAAGAGAAGAAAAAATCCATACATTCAAGGGACTAAAAAAAATTGCAGGGACATCTCTGACCTGGCCTGTATACATAGCAAAGAACCACAAATCAATACACCACTAGAGCAATAGGATGGTCTTGGGAGAAGACCATGGTGACCCTGTCTCCTAACCTTTGCCTACATGAACTTTGTTCACATCACAGAAAATGCCTTTCCTCCTTCCTGTTTGTCTAAGTGCTTGCTCCCTTAACAGCTGCACCTGCCCAGGACCACTTAACTATTTTGTATCAATTTTTCTTTCCTTGGTGAGACGTCTTGCATGGGCTGATTCTAAAGACTTTATTGATTTAGTTAGGGTTAAAGCTCCAGATCTTTAGCACGTAGGACTAGAGGAGTTATAGCTTTCTGTTAACAGGAGAGTGTTCTTTCTAGCCCCTATAGTTGATGATAACTTGGAAACATGTCCCCAGAATATTCTAAACTCCAAGTCTCATCAGATAAACAGAAAGACCTCCCCCTTTTCAGCCCTCCCCACAAAAAGTTATTTTTAAAGCTCAGAATTTAGAAATCATCTTCATGACTGTGGAATGTTTGGGTCTGCCGACCCCCTTTTCCTTTTCTCCCTCCTGGTATGCAATGTTTCCTCATGAGTTAAGATTAAAGGGAGAACCACCAGAGGGTCCCCAATTTGACCTATGCAGCATAAGAGGCAGTGAGAGGAGCCCAGAGCTGGAAACTCAGCCTTCCTGAAAATCAAGGCAGAGGTGTTATCCCTCCTGGAGTGGCTGTCAAGGACAAACACATAGACTGGCAGCCTGTCACCAAACCGGGAGAAATCCAGAGAGCATTTACGTCTGTGGGACCAAGGAATGCTGCAGGCCTCGCTTGGAGGATAGTAGGAGAGTCAACTTTGCTGCCAACAAAATTAGGGCTCTCTTCCAGCATTCAGATATGTACATACTTTTATATATTTGCCACATGGCTTTGCTGTGCAGCAGCACATGTGTTGTGGCTATTCAACACTGAGTGAAAAGAGCACATAAATCAAAGAGCATTGAGGGTTTGGGAGGTGGTACAGGATGGCATTGGGTGGACAGTGGTTACTTGAGGTCAGGGAAGACAGAAAGAAACATCTTCTGCCTGCCAAAGAAAAGGTTTTCTCCTGGTTGCCCTTATGCAAGAGCAAGAGACCTATTACCAGCACTGGTCAAATGTATTTGGGAAGCTCTAGTCTTTATTTTCTTTCCTTGATTTTGTTATTGTTGGTATGCGCCTTGGTGTTGACTTGCACGAAAACCTTATTGGACACCAGACCCCATTGAACCAGGCAACACAACAGTAATATAATTGTAAGGAGCTTACATTGAAATCTGACAAGAGTGGCAAAGGGCAGAAAAAACGAAACAGTATTCCAATTTCAGGTCCCTGGTGTCCAACACCAGTGTCTTAACAATAAAAGACTTCCCTCCTCCTATGACTTCAGTCAACAGGAGAGCAACTACTGAAAAATCAGACCCTGTTTTCCAACTGCTGTTCTGATCCACAACATAATTTCCGTTGTACATCTGTGCTAAAGAGGAAAAATTCTATAAAAGGGGACATTCTTGACAAATGTACCTATGGTTTATGAATAGCCTTGGAAAACAAAGAGGCAATTTAGGGAGAGTCAGTTACGAATGCCTAAGAAGGTTATTCTTGCCATGACCACAGCCACTATTTTCTCAGCAGAGAAGCAGGTGACATGAGAACAATCTGCATGCAGCCGAAGGCTGATGGAAATCTTGTTTGTGCTCAGTGCACTAGAGAAGTTGTTCGGGAACAGTTACGTAAAGATTAGCCCTGTAACGCTGCCAAATACTTTGTGTTATTATGTGCTGTGTTCGTGCCAGGCAGCCCCACATGTCAGAGCTGCCTCATAGGGCAGTTTTAACATGCACACCCACATTTTCAGAGCACTCGGAGAAATAAAAAAGCCACAGAGGAACCAACTCTGACCTCATTTGCATGGCTGCTGATGATGATTCCCATCCGCTTGTACCTGCATAAGTACAGCCAGCATAGAGCTGAAAAGGCATATCCACTGCATTTTGGAAATGGCTGTCCTCACCTCCCCCTCCTCACCCTGACCCATCATGTTTCTTTAGAGAATCCCAGCTGCATGGATAAAAAAAGTAGCACTCAACCGTGTGGGAGCATACAAATTTAAATAGGAAGGCTGTCTAAATAACACAATGACTGGAGTTATGCGGGTCATAAGTCTAGGGAGTAAGGAGCTCAAAGTGTTTCTTTTCTTTTCTCCTCTGCTCTGTTTTCTTCACAAAAGTTCATTAAACAATGATTCTTCTCCTTTAAAAATTTATGAATGAATTATGCGTTCCTAATAATGAGAGAGCAAAAAGCACTGGCCTTAGCCAAGTGCAGCACAGTCTGGTGCTCTGAAACCTCCCTGCCATGTGCCTACAAATTCCAATGTAACTCAAGCCTGGCCCAAAACGCTACTCCCCATGATGCTCACAGCCTCACAGAAGGAGACATTCATCAACGACATGTACAGGTATTACATTTGTGTGATATACCTGTCCTGGCAGGGAGCAGATATGAAACCCAAGACACAGAGGAAAAGGTTCCTACATCAGTCCTTCTGATGTAGGAGCAAACTCCTTTCATAACATAGGCATAGACCTCTTTATCTAAACTACTACCTTAAGCAGTGACATCTTCTTCCGAGGCCTGGATGTGGCTACATCAGTGTAGCCTGCCTGATGAGAAAAAGAGTAATTTTTACATTTTACATCCTGTGCGTTTTTGTTATGCACAAGCTTCCAGGACATTACAAAATAAAAAGCAGCCCTTAGTTTCCCATTCATAATCTTTATCTATCTCCATAGATTTTCTTTGACTGTTCGCTTGCCCTTTCCCTGCATCTCTTGCTCTTTATCTGTTGCTTTTTCTCTTCATGCCCTCTGATGGAGATTACATTTCCAGTTCTGTTTTCAAAGTCCTCTTCTCGCATCCTGCTTCTTACTGTGACCATTTCACATGTCCCATACCCTTTCTCTCCTCCTGTTGTTATTATTCTTATTCATATAACTCAATGCAATAGTGCTCAGAGATCTAAACTTAATGGCCTTTTCACCCTTCTTATTTATCTACTTAAACAATCATGCGCATTCCCTGTCTCAAACACCCTTTTTCCAGATTTTTTGGGTTTCTTTTTTTCTGTTTTTTTAACATCTGCAGATACAACCTGGCTGACAATGAGAATGTTAGGATTAGCTTGTCTTTGAAGTGCATTGGGTTCTGGCTCCAAGTGGAGCCTGCATAATAAGGGATGACACCATGCCATGTTCTCCAGGAAGAAGTGTACCTGCCAGTAGTTTCACACACACCCCCAAAAGCTCCAACATTTTTCAGCAGAACTACTATTCTGTAGCATTGCCCTCAAGGTGAAGCCTGTAAGTGAAGATATCTGGGCATGCCTGGCTCACTATACTGCAACACAATAATGATAAATCCTACTGGGACGGGAGTGAAAATGACTCAGAGCACCTCAGGGCTGGAGAGTGGGATATTTTCTTTGGGACTTTTAAAGCAGTGACTCTGATGATAACCAGGTAAACAAACAAACACTGTGGAGTTTTGGGGCTGCAGTAGGAGTATTTCAAGCAGTTTCTTAGGGGTAGTAAGGTACAGTTTACAGAAGCATTTGACTAATTTCCTCTTGCCTTGAGCTGAATAGTGTTTTCAGACAGCAAACTTTGGCCATACGAGGCTGAATGTTGATGATTAGTTGCACCATTGCCAGTGGAACCCCAGGTAACAAGGGCAAGTTGAACTTCCCTTACTTTGCAACACTGCATTGCGTGTCATAACTAAGAGACATCTTCAATGCAGAGGGCTGTGAAAGCTAGAGGAACAAAGTGAAAAAAGGGAGATGGTTGGAGTGACATAAGCAAAAAAGTGGCTGCAGGAACACTGAAACAAGGAGGGAACAGGGAGGAAAAAGAAATGCAGAGAGAAGAAGGAAATTGAAAGAAGTACAGTTGTTTAAAAAATACTATTTATGGAAAAAAAGATCCAAAAGCTAGCCCTGAAGTTACTGGTGGTTTTTTTCCTTTCACCTTTCCTTTCTGGAGGCAAATGGTTTATAACCTGCCCATACATGTGTGTCAAATCTCTGGCAATATAGACAGTTATGACATGGTCAGAACATTTTGGACATAACAGCTAACAGCACTGACATGTATTACACCAACTTTTGTGTTTTCAGTCATCAATAACTCTCCCAGGCTTATTCCATTCCCAGATGCACATTATATTAACTTGGCTACTTCTAAATGCTTCCATCCTTTCTTGTAACAAATGATGGAATTTACCCCTTTCCACACAAATCTGGGAGGATAAAGCAGAGTCTTCAGCCAAATCTACAGTGCCTGGTCAGTAGCAAAGGAAAGGGTTTTATCACAATTGTCTTTTCTGTTCTGTGTAATGTGTATAAGTTTTACCTGGGTATTTTGAAGATCATTAAACATCTTGGAGAGCAGATCCACAGTCATCCCATAAACCAAGAACAATGGGAAGATTGTTTTGTTTGTGGGGGAAAAAAAGTTTTATACTAATACAACACTGTTTGATGCCACTCGCAGGGATATGCATTCATGCTGTGCATTCTCAATTGTATAAAAAATAGATCAAGAGGGGTTTTTTATTATTTTTGAAAGAGAGAAAGAGATAAAAAGAATGAAACTTAATATGTTTGAAATGTTAGTAAATTTTTAAACATAAAACCTCAACAACACCATATCCTTATCAACCTATCTTCAAATTATTAACTTAGCATACAACATTAAAAGAAGTGCAGTTATTATTGCACCCAGGAAATAGGGACAGATGGGGAAAGAGAAGGGAAATTAAAATGGAAAGATTATTATTTTCATGTACTCAAGTTCTGAAATAAAAATGGGGATTTTGTCTGTTAAATTTTGATGTGCACAAAATCATATCCAGATCTAAATGCCTTAGTCATAGCAGGGGTTTTAAAAAGAGAATATTTGAGAATAATGTGAATTAAAAAGGCAAGTTAGTTTAAATTTCTGTTAGGTAGGGCCTGAGGCCTACAACTCCAATGGGAATACACTGTAGCTGGAGGGCTGATGAATGCCCTTAATGAAGTTGGACAACCTGGAATACATGCATAAAATGATTTTAAATATTGATACGATGTCATTGTGTGTCTGAAGATATTGAAATGTTCATTTTCAGAGCTAGACAAGTTGTATCTAATTTATTATGGGGAGGTGAATGATTATTTACATTTTTTAATGTAGCAATAAAACAATTATGGGATTTAGGGAGATAGATAGAAAATATCCTTGCTTCTCAGAGAGCAAAAATGCATGTTGTGTACTTAAAGGAGCTTCTATCAGCTGATACTAAGAAAGAAACATTCCCTTTTTCCTTCCTGATAATTGGGGTAATACATTCATTAAATATGTAAAGCAAAAAAGACCTTTTGACCAATGTTAATTATATTTGATCTGCTCTATGTACAGCAGAAAGAACAACTTAAATATATCACTGGGGACGACTCACCCACCCATATATTCTGGATGTGTCTATTATAACAGTTCCATGACATTGCCTGGATTTCAGAACAATTCTAACCATGAAGAAGAGGAGATGTGGTGTTATAATGGTACATTCAGTTCCGTTGTGATATGAAAGTTTTTATGGAGAACGCCTCAGGGCAGCTGTCTGCCTTGTGTGTTCAGTATTATGACTGTATAACACACAGAGGTGGAAGTGTATTAAAGTCAGAGCCATTGCAGTCTGCTGGAGGTTGCTGGTGCTAAAACCCAATCCTGATGATCCCTAGATCAGCCTAAGAAAAGAAATTCATTGCAAAAATTGCCTCAGATACTTTTTTTCACTTATTCTTTTGTTCCCAGCTGATATTCATCCCTATCTGCACAGAACTTAGATTACTTTTCAGTTCCAGTGCAAACTGGAGCAGCTCCTTTACACATGGAGGCATTTGGAGGGTGGTTTTCTGTTTCTTTAATGTATCAGTTTGGCGTTGTCCACACTTATTTATAAGTGCCAGCAAGCAGGAATGAAAGCCTTAGCACCTCTCTGCTCCCAGGTGCACCTTTCACATCACTGGTTTAAAAGAAATTAGCAGAATAGTTAAGCACATGCCTAAATTTAAGGAACTCTCTGAGGCTGTTTCTCAGCACAAAGATGGGTAACTTCTTGCTGAATCATGACCCATATGATTACAGGCACAGTGTAATGTCTAATAGATCCTTTAAAAGAGTTACACACTGCAGTCTCTTATCCCACTGAACAGATCACAGGCAACAGAAATACTGCCTATGATATTGACAGTGCTCTTGCTGTGGCCAACCTTAAGCTTTAGATTGAACAAAATACTTTCAGGAATGCAATGGCAAAATTGCCAGAGAGGCCTTCTTCCACTGGACACCCCTCCTCTTCCTTCAGCACATATACCCACAGTGAATGGATGGGCAAATGAGGAGGAGGGATGAAATCATTGAACTATGTTCCTGGATGCAATCATCAAATATGAAAAAGCTAGAAAAGGTAAAAAGGAGGGCAGCATGGCTGAGGACAAAGGATGTGTGAAAAAAATCACGTTTTTGTAAGCAAGATAGAAAATTGAGAAGGACTTGGCAGAGATGCGTAGAGGTCACGAACAGCCCAGCGGAAGCATGCAGGCATTGGTTACTTCTCTTCCCACAGTACCAGAAGGAAGGGGCACCTGATGAAATGAGCTAGCACAACATTTGCAACAGAGGAAGATGTTTTTTCCACAGAGTACATAACTGTACAAATTTTCTGCTATGAAATGATTATAAGAAGTCAAAAATACTAATAAATTTGAAACTATTAGACAATGTGGATGATAGCTTCTTAAGTCTGGATATAACCCCTGATTCAGGAAATTACTAAAACATTGATTGTCAGAAAAAAAAAAAAACCAACCCACTATAAAACGTCTCCTGTTTCCTCCGCTTTTCCCCTAACCATCCTGTGAATGCCAGACAGTAAACAGCACTAGAGGGGCTGCCCAGGCCCTTATGAAGGCGTACAAGATATGTACAACCTTTGGATGTGTACTAGTTCATCTCCACCACCTAGTTACTGATAAATGAGCAGATTCCTGGCATTATTGACCAATTTAATACAACAAGGAGCAATTGTCAATAGAGAGTGAGTTGGAATAGGAGCATAGCAGACAGGGAAATGTCTCTACAGGCTCATTTTTGGTACACATGCATGTGAACCTCCAAGTCCACATTCATAGGTTTGCCTAATCCCCAATCCTTGTCCAGGCATCCTCAGCTTCCCCTAACAGCTATGTTTCAGACCAGGTCTCAGCAACTGTTTGCTTCTTAGGTTTTACACCACATGTGTTACAGCTATTTAAAACTAATTTCAATTAAGGAATGGATCAGATCTCATGATGATTACAGCCATCCTCTTTTCTGAAGTGATTGCCCTGGAAGGAATGGTGTTTGGCTCTCAATTTGGTAATCAAATAGCCAAACTATGTGATTGGACTATATCAAATTAGTAACTGTTCACCAGCTGACACTCACAACTAATGCCTTCTGCCACTAATTGACTTTATTTCCACTTCCTTTAATGTGGCTACCTGTTTTCAAGCTGTTAACTGGATTTACTTGCCTTTCAGCTTGGTCTTTCTGATAAACATCCTGCATCACTCATGCTCTTCACCTCTCTCTACCAGCATCATTCCTCTCTCCTTCTAACTCTCTTATCTCTTTTGTCTTGCATACATGTCTAAGAAGCATCGTTTTGGCCAGTACACAAAGAAATATGAAAATTCAGTATGAAAAGGCAAGAGAGCTCTGCCTTTGAATACAAAGATTTCCCCAACATGAAGGTGCACTGGGTTGGATGAGTGTTCAAAATGAGAGGTCAGGACTCTTTGACTAGAGGGAATTTCTTAAAATTTACCCACTTAGGCTTGAGGGGTAGAGTATAGCCAGTATCAGGGAATAGTGCCTGAGTCCTACATATCCTCTCTTCAGCAATATTTAACATAGCCACTCCTGCACCTGCCTGTTACACTGCCTGTGAGGACAGAGAAAACATAAGGCAACCTAGGGAAGGAGGGAAGGCAACTTCATCTGGGACAGAGCAGTCCTGCTGTGTGAGGTGCTGGTGGCTCTTCTCTCTGTAGGAATGTAAAAGGTTCTACAGTCTTGCCCAGCTACCATAGTATAGACACCAGATTATCTGGGACAAACCAGAGCAACCCCCAGGCAGATATAAACAACAGAAGTGGAGCTAAGAGTGCTACACTTCTGTCCAAGTTGGGCTGAGAAACAAAACAGCCATGCCCTCTCTGCTTGTCAGTGGTGGATCAGCCACATACACAGTTTGGATCAGACAGTCCTCATATTTAGCTTAAGACCTTTTAAGTTAATCAATATCGCTTACCACTCATAGAAAGTTTGACTACACAGTATACATTGCAAAGAAAAACAAGTGTATGTACATTGTCATCATTCACTGCTCCTAGGGGATACAAAGGAATTTTAAAAGCACTGTAGCAATGACAACTTTTCCAGAAAAGAACATAAGTATGATAAGAAACAGTTTGGGGTTTTTTAAAAGAAAACAAAGCAAACTTTAACATGTTTCTAAATATCAATATTATTTTAAAATGTGTTCTCAGCTGTCTAAAACTGCATTCATGAAACAGAAAAGTAACATTAAATAATGTTCTTAAAATTGAAGGAATAAACTTTAATTCATTTATTTAGCTGAAAAAATATCTGGATACAATTGTACTTCAGAGTAAGTGAAAATATGTTTCAATTCATAATTAACTCTTTGACTTTTTTGTATCGTAATATATAAAATTCCAAAATTATTTAATTTCTTAATTTCTTAGTTTCTTCTTATACAAGACAATTGGAAAACTTTCAATATTATGGGTCAAAGGAAAATTCTCATTCCTAAGCTTCCTAAAGAACTGTGTTCACTCAGTTGATCTTTTATATGTGTATAAAACTCACCCCTTTATTTGTTTTTTGCTAATCAACATTCATCATTACAAATTACAGACAACGGGATTTGTCTGAGGAGCTGCAAAGTTTTTGGAACGTATTTGCAAGGCTGGTTTAAAAATCACATTGTATAATGTATATTACAACACATTATCTAGGCCACTTTAGAAGAAATCTTTGATGCAACTAAGTAAGCTAGCACTGGTCTTGATGGAATAGCATTGGCACAAAAGAAATAATGCAGTAATGCACTCCGAAGTATTGAGAGCTAATAGAGAGAAACATAATGGTTATTACTCAGGATGTAATATCCTTATTCTCATACATGCCACTTCATTTCACATCAGGATGCAGAGAAGCTCAGAAGAGAACTTGTGGAAGGAAAGGGGAAGGATAAGGGACAGAGGTTTGTCCATGAACAGATGAATCTGATTCACCAATGAAATCTCTCAGGCCCAAGTGCAAGGCGCAAGTTCAGTGTCGCTAGATGTCAATTTTAAGGAATGTTCTCAAGCTAATCAGTTCTCCAGCATTCCAGTTCTCCCCTTGAGTTTTGTTCATCCTCTGCAGCTCCCTTCTCATCTTGAGCAGGAATGTCCCGTACTGATAAATGTCTGAGGGCAGTAATTATAAAGGCAGATCCAAATTGCTTGAAGTAACCATTGCTGACCCTGAGAAATTTGGCTGGATCTGAATAATTTAGCTAAAGAATGTTTAGGGGGATTATTCACATTCATTACACATAATGTGTTGCTGTTTTGCAGTGGCCCCATCATGCTATAACTTCACGGGAGTGTGACAGCCTCTATCCCAGAGCTTGTGGCAAGTGCTCCTGGCAAAGAAATGCAAAATTACACTGAAAGTGGGAAGGGCAGGTTTCTTGCCTATGTAAGTTCCTGTATTTTGCTAAGTGCTTTGCCTCCCAACTCCTGTCCTGTAAAAATCCTCAGATTTCTGAATCGGCAACTCCAGAATCTTGCTTTGAAATTGTCACTCATTTATCATCCTTTCACAGAAACAGTTGCTTTTGCGTGTGTGTGTGTGTGTGAGAGAGAGAGTCTATATCTCCCCACAATTGCTATGATCTGAATTTCTTCATGTTGTAGGACAGATGTCTGCACCTCTGTTGTCCTGCAACTTCAAGCACGCATTTACATCACTGGGATGTACACACTAAATATTACTATTGTTATAAGGCGCTGTCTTACACCCAATCTGCACTCACCTAATGGCTACATAAGATGCCTGGCAAAGAACAATCAGCCCCCAGGTTTCTGGGCAAAGTGTAATACATACCTCTCAACTCTGCCATTGATTTGTCAGGAGATGTACACTCAAGTAGATAGTTCAGAAGAGGATCCTTTAGGAAGAGTGTGGTCAGATTGACCTCACTTTCACTGAGCTGACTGACAGCCTGGTGAAGAAAGTTAAACTGAATATCAAAATCATCAGCAAAAAAACTCCTCTTTCTTTGATTGTACAGTTTAAGAGGAGCCATTCGAGCTCAATTTATTCTCTACACAGGAACTTCATTGATTATCTCAGACATTCATGCAGGAAGGAAGATGAGATAAGAAGAAAGTTTTTTTTTTTTTAAAGTGATTGCAAGATGGAGAAAACTGCTTTGTGAGTGTAATATATACCATAAAGCTCCCTTTGTGTAATCTGCTGCTGAAAAGTGAGAAGAGTTTACCTTTTCTGAACAAAAGAAACATTAGAGATGGGCTGATGATTACTGAGGGCAGACATATGAATACTAGGACTACAGTATATATTCAGATATAAGATTAGCATACAAAAAAATAAGTTTCCTTGAGGAAAATATTATGGAGGTTCTCCCATTGTCTTGTACTGTCAATCACCAGCATTGGGAAGAAAGACTGATCACTATTCTTTTTTTTTAAAAAAAAAGGATATTCTGATTTGATATCAGGCTGTCAACCATAATGGAGATTTCCACTGAGAGAATCAATCCTGATTCAAGACTGCTGCCATGATGGGTGTTCACTTACGTACTACCAAAGTCAGATGGGTATTCCACCAGTCCTGCTCCAGTAGGGAGGGAACTGTTGGACTGCAAACATGAATTCTGGTGGCACACGAAGGCACTGCCTCATTGCTTCGTGCAATGGCAGGTTACAGGAAAGGGTGAGGAAGCAGCACATGTTTTATATGAACTTTGGTGGTTGTAGTATGAATTGAATGCATTAAATATAAATATAACCTGGGAGGGTCCTTGCTCTCGTGTCAGTTGTTTGAGTGCAGTTATCCTCTTTACAAAAAACATCACATTACCTAAAGGGGCCAAGGTATGCAGCTTCATATTAGAGGAGTTCTTGTGCATTGATAGATGGCAGAAGCTTTATGTTTATAGATGTCTTGTGTTCATTTACAGAGGATCAAAAATTCTAAATACATCTTCCTATGCGGACATCATTTACGGCCATGCAATTTGAAATGGCTGTTTCAATTGAGGACAACTAATCATCATCTGGGAAGAAACTGGAGGGGACAACAAGGCTCAGTCAAAAATGTCTTTGTGCTTTTTTGATCTTGGGATTGTACTTTGTCAGTCTAGTCCTTCAGCACAAGCCAAAGTGGCAAGTGAAAAATATAAGTCATGAGTGGCCCTAAAAAGCTGTAACAATTTCCACCCTTATTCCTAACAATTCTGCTTTTTGCTGAGGATTGGTGTGGGGATCCCTTGAACAGCTGCACCATTAAAATAGCTACACCATAGCCTTCTATGATTAGCTGAGCAGACTTTAAGATTGCTTTATAAGACACTTCGAAGGACATGAATCTTGCTCATACCTTAAACCAAAGAGCACCTCTACTGTCCCAGCTAGACAAACATCAACAAAGCCAGCAGAATTACTCTTACTTCACAGGTCACTTCAACAGGGTCACAGCAGAGCTGGTGTTAGCTACTTCCAGAATTTAAAGCTGTAAAAGCAACTGGAAGCATGCCCCAGGGAGGAACTAAGCAGAACTATAACATACCATCCCTTCTATACATGCTTGTACCACTGTTATGTTTTGGTGTGAGTATAAGACACAGAGCATAAAAGCCTTGGCTCATGAACTCTAATATACTTTCACACATTAACCCCTTTACCCTTGGGCTAATCTCCTAACTTTTTGACTTCTATCATTTTTTTTTTTACAAATGCAATTAAAACTATATCACCTCTGTTATACTATGCCGAATGTCTACTACATTGATTTTTAGCACAGATTTGTGCAGAATTATTATTTCTCAGAAACAGCTTATAGAGAAGCCATATCATGACATACCTTTTGAAAGCTCAGTACAAAGTAGAATATTCACATTTTGCATTTCTCTAGCACATACATGCAAGGTGGGATGCTTTCTAATACTTATTGTCTCACAAACGCTCTGAAGCTGACAAATCAAGCATTATTAAATAGACACTTAAAAAAAATTACTCAGCTGCTAAACCAATCACTGTTGGATTGCAGCTCAAAATGAAGTCGGAAATCTGCACCTTTTAATAAAACAATCTGCTTGAGAGCTGATGATATTTGGTTATGGAATTTATCTGTAAATATAATTAAAAATTCAATGAGAGAGTGCTCTGAACTGGGGGGTAAATATTCAGCACGATGCAGAGTGCTCAAGCTACATGATTCCCATTATCGTTAATGGGAGTCCTACAGCTAAATCCCTAAGCATCGCGCTAAAAATTTACCCCCTAGTGTTTGCAGATGGAACAAAAGGATTATTGTACATACGAGCAGAAAATAAAGTTACCAATGACATTTTGACCAGAAAGCTTCCATCAGGATTGATCAGTGAAAGATTTAGCCTACTAATTCCCCCACAGACTGTTTCTTTGGGGTTTATCCCATTTGAAAAGACATTCTTGATTTTTATTTAATTCATTTCTATTTACTGGTTTTCTTGTCATTGTGTCTCTCAAATTCCTTTCCTTCTGGCTTCCTACCAGAACACTTCTCTCTGCTTCACCCCAGGCTTCCTGGCTTCAGTGTGTGCAGTTTCAGGTCCCTGAGCCTTAAACATAATGGCCAGAAGGACAGAAGAAAAGTACATATGCCAATGACCTTTCAACGGAGTTAGCTGAGTGTGCAAATTTACTCAGCAGTAAAACGCTGCAGGGGATTTTAGGGGTGATTAAAAAGTTGAGGGCAGGGGTGGGGGGGGGGGGGTGGAAACTCACATGAGCAAGTTCATTCTTTCCTCGTTTGCACCTTCTGTTCTTCTTGGGTTGGGGCTGCAAGCTGTCAGGTGCCCCTAGCCCTGTTGAAATCAATGCTAATTCAGGAGTTTAGGTCTGATCCTGCCAGATTTTTCAAGAATCCTTGATTAGGTATGGGCTGGAGAAAAACAATGTGATCCATTAACTTTTTAGGTGTTTTTGATAACACATCCTTAAACAATGGAAACAATTCTTCTGACTCATATTTTTAAATGTAAATACATATATATACACGTAAATACCAACACAAAAATGAGAGGAAACCTCTAAAACTCTAATTTCCACTCTTAATTTCACTTATTCTAACTCAGAATAGCCAAAGGGATTTGTTTATCCTTTGTAAACCATGCTGCATTCCTGAGTGGATTTTTATGGGTGAGTTTTAAAGCCCTCAACAATAGGGGTTTATAATGGAAACACTGATAGACCGTTATTATAGTGCCTGTCATAAATACAATGCAATTTCATTTTATATAACATTCTTCATACATAGTATCACAAAATGTTTTACAGTAAGCATCAATTGCAAGCTAAAGCAAAGAGAAAGACAATTTAAAGGCAAAATTTCACTGACTTTAGCAAGAGGGAAAGAGTTCCTTAAAAGGCCAGCACAAATAAAGGTGCAAGATTTCTTCTGCCAGGCCTACCTGCAGAAAGTTCTTAAGAGGTAGAGAATACATATACAAAACTATCTTTTTCTCCGAAATTTAAGATTTCAACTCCTAGTTTCTCTCTTTAACTTTAGATATTCGTGAGGCTCCATTAAATATCTCAGCAAGTGTATTAGTTAAATATTCTGGCAGGAGCAGGCTTACACTCCTGATTTGTCATTGATTTCAACAGGGCTGGGAGCACCTGACAGCTTGTAGCCCCGACCCAAGAAGAGCAGAAGGTGCAAACCAGAAAAGAATGAACTTGCTTGTGCGCATTCCCCTCCCCCTCAACTTTTTTAATCACCCCCAAAGTCCCCTGCAGCATTTTATTGCTGGGTAAATAATATAATGAAAAAGTGCCTACATGACACAAGCCACATGGGCACAGACAGCTATTAAAACTGAAATGATTTATTTCGTAACAATCTGAGGTAGCACACTTTAACTCTAGGTGCAGCAACCCCTCCATTACTGCTTGCCTCATTTGCATAGGTAATTGACAGCTTGTTAACAGCTCATTAGGAACACTGAAAACCATGTGACAGATACAAACCTAGTGCTAGAGGGGAGAAAATCTGTGAATTACAGTATATTGAAAACTCAATCAGATTCAGAATTACAGGTCACAAAACAAGTCGGTTATTTCATTAGGTTAAAAAAAATTAAAAGGTTAACATACCATTTTTCGACCTGTATTTTTAAGATAGCAGGATACAAGGTAATTAATTAAGAATCTGATTGTGATGTGAGCTACTCTCCATCACCATGTGTATGTTTAGGAACGGCACAGAGTTGATACAGGAGGACAAGTAATGATTGCTGAGGATTTTTAAAAACATTAGAAAATCTTGATGAAGTATTTACTTTTGGTTACCTTTCTCAAAAAAACAGGCTACTTACAGACACTGCAATCTAATATTCTGTAACTGAGAAAAATGTGATGCATAATTTTATTTTAGTCTATAAAAAGAAGATAAGTGTTCTGATTTGCACACTCTAACTATTTGTAAATTTTGATGATGGTTTTTATAAAAGTACATTTGAATATAAACAGTGCAAATAACAGTTATATCAGCAAATCTACTTTTTGTATTAAACACACAGACCACATAATCTTACTTTTCCAGCACTGCTAGCAGAAATACAGTAATCTGTAGAAATAAAATGGTCTCCTTGTGAAAATTCTCACTTTCCTTGAAATCTGATATGGAATCCCTTTAACTCCGGTGACATTTTCTGATGAGGACAGAGATGGCCAATTTCATGTTGATCCATAGAGGAAACTAGTAAGCTGCGTGATTTTAGATGTTCTTCTTTCTGACACCACTTATTTTAATAGATTCTTCCCTCGTCCCTCTGAAAAAAAAACACAAGCAAAATGTGATCAGATCTAAAACCTTGACCGTTTAGCAAAAGGAACAACAAAGTCAAAGTATGGGATTACCAAAATCCCCTAGTGCTTGTTCACATGGAGGCTTGTGCTGTTTTAGTTCAGGAGGTGCAACTGCTATGTGGATGCATATTTTTTTCGGATAAGTCCCATAAAAATAAGCTCATATATAGTTTCTTATCGGAAAGTATGGATCTACTTCTGTACTATGGATGTAGCCATTTGACCACAGTACTCTGGCTGGTGGCGATAAAATATCTTTGCGTAGACATGGTTTAAGGGTGATTAATGAATCTATGACCTGCAATACAACAAGAGTCATGCTCATAAGTCACTTCAGCACTTTTGAAAGCTCCATCTTTAGTCTTCATTATGAAGAAAGCCAATAGGGCTGTTGTGCCCCCAGCGTTAATTACACTGACTCTTGCACTGGTGAAGTTACGCTGTTGTAACTACAGCAATATAAACTTCTAATTCAGACACGCTCCAATGGTATAAAGAGAGCTTTACACACAGTACAACTGACCCCAAATTTACACTGCGCTTAGGTAAGGAATAAGTCACATACACTGAAGAAAAATTAGCTCATTTTTGCCCTTGAGCCCATATCAACTACGGCATTTTGTCCAAAAAGAAGTCAGTGAATGACTGCTGAGAAGAAATGGTGATGGAAGAACAGCCAAAGTTTTAAATTATAACTAACTGATCCTTCACATCATGATAAATAAATGAGGTGGTAAACCTCCCAAATGTGAGAAAAAGAAAAAGGAAAATTTTAGGATCCCAAACCAAAAATCAATGAATTTTACTGACATGTTCTTTCCTTTGCATATCAGTACAAATACCACTGCAAATATTGTATCTGACAATACGACTCATACAGACGCACTGAACCAAAAGTCTCAGGAAAAAGGATTTGATCTTGGGATTTTCCCCATACCATGCTTTAATCATGTATATGACTTCATTAGGAATGTTCTCTGAGGCCTGGGCTTTGATTTAACTTTTCTTTTTTCCCCACTGTTTTTTATATGCAAGAATCCCACTTTGATTTGTTTCCTGTAGGGCAAAGATAAACACTGAAAATCAGTAACTAAACTTTTTCAACACAGATCACTTTCCAGTTAGGCTGGACTGAATTACAGCTGAAATTCTGGGAATATGTTCGTTTTCTGCATTAACCACTCAGTCAACCCTTATAAGAAGATGACATGATTAAAATGAAGTTTGAACTTTTTCTGTAGATTAATTCTATGACTTATGACAAGAGTCTTCTAATTTTCATTAACTTAAGTGCCATTTCCTTAGGACTCTTATTTTTACAGTTTCTAATCTACAGCTCTGTAATGACCTGGTCTCAGGAACACATTATGTTCTATTTCCCTTCCTCCAGTCCTCGAGCAACAGGCGTACAGGATTTTCAGAACAGGAAAAGAGCTGCTTCACTTTGACTTCCACCTTGTAAGCACATAAGGTTGGACTCGATGATCCAGTGGGTCCTTTCCAACCTAGTGATTCTATGATTCTATGATTCTATAAGACATTGTATTTTGCTACTTAGAACGCTTGATGGTCACCCACAGACGCATTCTTCTCACTCACTTAATGAGCTTCCAGGTTTCACTGTCACTGGGCGAAAAGCTTCCAATTCATTGTTCCCTATATTTGCTAACACATTCCTATGCCCTCCCTTATAAAGAGTATGCTGACCATGGCTTCACAATGCTGTTAGCTAAAGGTTTATTTCCAGAGTGCCAACCCAGCACAAACAACTCCTTCAGCATCAAGATGTCCAAGTAAAGCACTGTACTTGAAGGAGCAGAAATGATCTTGAAACCTCTTTAGGAAGTATGAGGTAGTGTTTTGACTTTATACTTCAATGACACTGTTGTTTTGAGCAAAACCAAGTATTTCTTCATTTTTGTCACATCATAAGCTCATACAACAGCATCTGTTCTCTACTGTCTTTATACAACCCTTGCCACAGTGGCTCATCATATATTTGCTCCTAAGCTTCCTTCTAGATTTTCAGTTTCCAACTGTGATCTTAGGTGACCTTAATACAGGCAAGAACTATCAGAGGATGGTTTGGGTTTTTTTAGCTCTTTCCTATTAATATACATTCTTTAAATATTTTATTATTGACAACAAGAATAATTAGAAATTATCTGTAAAGTTAACTCCTGCTAACTCTTCTAATGCAGCACCAAGCAATAAAAACATTCATGTGTAGGCTTCTAAAAGGCAATAATTCCTGATGCCAGTGTCACAGGATGGTTACTGAAGATGTTTCCTTTTTACACATCTGGAATGCACATGTAAGCGACATTATGTACGTTTAGCTCAATGCCCAATGCACTTCCATCAAACTGCTAAACTGTGCCTGGGCCAGGAAACTGCAGGAAATGTACTGAAAACGTACATTTAGACGCAGTGAATTAAAATTTGCAAGTCCATTCTTCAGACAGGCTCAGACAGCCCATGCTTTCCTTAATATTCTTCCTGCTTAAACAAATACTGTAAATAGCAGTAATATGTGCAGAGTCTGAGTGAGATAAAGAGATATTTCAAAGCTTGTGAAATAAGACCAGATTTCATTACTGACTGACAAACCGATAACAAACTGAATGAGCCTTTTCAAAGGATCTGACCACTCAAATTTGCAAAAGCCACAAGATATCTTGTAATGTCAGAAATCACATTTTGGAGTTTGGAATTTATTTTGAGGGAGGTGGAACTGAACTGTGGACAAGTCTTGCATGTTTTCTTTTTTAAATTATGATACCATCATATCAGCTTTAGAGAATAATACTCTAAAGACAGTCCCCATTTCTATTCTGACCACCTTGTGAGATATAGCAATTCTTTCATTAAGTTTGAAAAAAAAAAATTATAACTAGAAATGCTTTGCTTTAGGGTTGAGAACAGTATCTCTCCAACAAATATATACTTATATAGATAATAGGCAGCAGGTAAGTACAAAACAATCAAATCCACTAGTAAACTTTTGTCTAGACTACTTTTCTGCTTCATTTTTTGCTGGACATTGCTTCCTATTTTAGATTGTTTTACTTGTAAGGCTCTGAGAACACAGCATAGGAAAAAAAAAACCACAACAAAAAACAAACAGAAAAAATGCTTAGTTGCAAATAAACCACACACAGGGAATGGCTGTGAAAGTATGTCTCTGAAGCAGTCCACCTACAAATGTTTGAATATGTTTCTGAAAATGTAAAAGCAACGGAAATCCCTCTATTTATACGCATTACAATAGCTGGTTTGGTAAATGGGTATAAAGAAATAGCCAGGTGTTTCAGACTGTGAAAACGTTTCCATTTCAGCGAAGCCTTAGGTAGCACACCTAAGACATACACAAATTTATATATTTGCAGGTTTTTATTATCTTGCCATATAGGTGTTTGCTATTGTGTGTGTCATAAATTAGGGCCAGAGCATAATTTGCCTGATTTTATCCACAAAACTTCTGAACCACTGCACTGAAGTTTCCCATACCTCACTAAGCACCACAGGGACATTTAAAAAAAAAGCAACTGGAGCAGGTGCACACATAGATTTTATATATATTAACACACACACACAAACACACACAAATCCCACAAGTTTTAGCCTTTTGTACACTCAAGCCAAAAAGGAGGAAAGTAGCTTAATTCCTGAGATAGATAGCATCCCTCAGGAGAGATTTCTAAATCTTTATCTCTGTTCTAGATTTTAACATGTTATTTCTTGGTTTAAGCTCCTTTCCTAACTGGAATTGCAATAGAAAACTAGGATTCATCATACTAAACCAATCCGCTAACTTATAATATGTGCATATAATAAAATATTTCGAAGTAATCCTATGCTTTTACGTTGCCCATATGTGGTGCAGTTATAGGTAGGTCTGGCTGTCCCCACCAAGCACATAAACAACTTGGTCCTAGGATTCTATAAGTAATAGTTTACTAATTACTGTCATATCAAACAATAGTAGTTATTTCAAGATAAGAATTCTTTACTGAAACTAGCCTTAAGCGTGTGCATATTATTAGGAATGGGTGTGTTTATGGAAATGTCTGTATCAGTGATTGTTTGCATGTCTGTATTTCTACACACAAGAACATAAAATCTCTGTTTCGGATACAAAGCTATAGACAAGTCTTCTTTTGATATCATCTATCTGTAGAGTAGATACCACAGGGAGTTCCGTTAGTTACTCTGGAATAACTGTGACTATACTGCCATTTTCTTTTAATTCCATTCTTTTATTCAGAAGAATCTGCAACATAGTTCCCAGACAATCTTGGACATAAAGTTCATGTCTTGTCATCATTTGCTAACTCATCTGCAGTGATGGGGAGGCATTATTACAGAGACTGACCTAAAACTGGAGGATTCTATGAACATTTCAGACAGCACAGACCACTGGACTGGGATATCTCCATCCAGAATAGTTCTTATTTCCACACATTGCAGTTGAAAGTCTTAACAGTGCTGTAGTATGGGGTTAGTGTTCATTAAGTGTTTTGTGTTTTTTCTTTAATCTCTGCTTTCATTGTGAATATGTCTAATTAAAGGTCATTGAAACCTACCTGGGAACCCCTTGTGCATGTCTGAATGAAACAGTTAAAAATTCTGTCCTTTTCTACTTCCATTTCATTCAAGTAACGACAGGGTTAAATTGCTAATAGAGGTTTCATGAGGTCTGCCAGAGCCCACTCTCCAACACTTACATCTGTTCAACAATTATTACAGCATTTTTGTCATAAAAAATTCAACACCCTGAGTGTCGTGCTAGCAAAACCTGAAAATTTATGCAGTGAATAGAATAGCTAATTTCTCTGAGGAAATGCAGGGGGAAAATTACAGATTTAACTTAAATTCTCAAGTATCGTGGAGCACATCTGACTCCCTCTTTAGGTTTTGTCACCACGTAGCATAAGTAGGAATACAGTCTGCAGCAGATCAAGAAACCTTTGCAAAGCAAATTTATGCCTTCGAAGAAACAGTGTTTAAAACTCAGAAGGGGGCTGTACTGGTTTCATCATTTTACCTCACAAAATCTCATTTAAATAATAAATTATTCAGTTTATTCTTAGGATAGGGTTATTCTCTCACTACCTCTTGCTGTTACAGAGTGAACTGTACCCTTCGCAGGGCACAGGTAAACAACACAGATGTGGAGGCAAAACGCCAACAGAAAAATATTCCTTAATCTCAAGAACTTTGTATCAGGCTGCTTGGTGTTTTCAATAAAAGGAGGAAGAAAACAGAATCTGCCTCCCCTCTCCATAAGGTTAGGAATATGGATTTTATGCTAAAACTAACGCTGTCTATTTAAGATGCCAATGGACTGGAACAACATGCTAGAGGCTATAGCCTCCTGTTCTCAAGGGCTGGATTCTTACTTCTAGTACCAGTGGTTCAGCCATAACAATAACTGCAGCCATGATGCACAGGGAGCTCTCTCAGTGTCATAAGAGCAACAAATAAGATAAATGATTTGGGAGTGGGGGGGGTGTCATTTTTTGAACACGAGGTGTGGAAAGAACACTGGCTTAAGCGAGGACAAATACTGCATATTCTCTTTCTTTAGGCTGTATACTGCTGGTCTGGCAAGAGATGGACAAATATTGTTTTAGCAGAGACAGTCATACGTAAGTTCAAATAAACATTTCAGATAGGCTCAAAGGATATTTACAAGCATTTTTACTGTTTTTCATGAGAAACATTAACCCCAAAAGCTTATGAAAGTACATGTTCAATCAAAAGTCTGTAGGGACTAGACCTGCTAGGCTAGACTTTCACTTGGGCATCAGAAATCTCAGGCACAAACACCCAGTAATATCCCTCAGGGAATTCATTGGGACTGATCCAGTAGCAGTAGAAAAACTATCAGAAAAACTTTGGCATTGCAATTAAGTGCTGGACCAAGATTTCAAATAGCCAATATACTTTAAAAAAAGTTTGAAATTTTAAAACTGCCAAGTGTTCAGATTTCCACTGGATTTGGAGTATCCCTGCAAGTGAAGCATTACAGAATACAGGGCAATGTCCAAGCTGCAGCTATTTGTAGTATCTCTGCTGAGAAGCCACTTCTTAAAATGGAAATTTTGTCTAGTTCTGCCTGTTTCCCAAATACTGATGATGTCTGCGTAGGAAGTGCCAGATTTAGTTCTTTCTTACTACTAATTTTTGTGTCTGGTGTTCACATTATAAATCTGACTTCAAACAGGAAAAATGTGTATAAAAAACAAACACTTTGTTTAAGTAAGAATAATTTTCACCCTATACATTGGCAACTAGTAATAGCAAGGCATCAGGTCATGTGTGCTTGGTGCAGCCTGGGACCTGCCAAAATACAGTTTCAATTATTATTGTCACACATTATGTTATACCCATAAAATCAAATGTCCTAGAATATTTTTCAAGTATGTATTTTGATGCTTGCTTTTTCTTTGTGAATAGAAATTGCAAATATGAATAACAAAAATTATTTGCATTTCCATGTCCTGATTCTATATTACTGTGAAAATTACCACTTTGTATGAAAAAAGATGTCTCTGCTACCTTTTCCTTCTTTTTCCAGCAGCAAAGTTAGTACCTAAGGAGGATGGTTGGCCACCACAGGACACAGATGCCAAGTGCTGGCAGATATTATTCCAGTGTCAGAATATTTTTCCTTGTCAAACTCCCCAGGCAGTTGTGTTAATGGCTCTGGAGCTTCCAGAGGTCTCTCACATTGGGTAGTAGCTGATAGGTTGTTTTCTACAGTGTCCTCCTGTATGATAGCTTCCTTTTACTTATCGTCTTTGGTCCTGAGGAATTTGTACACTATTACCTACTTAGAAATAAGCTCCTATAAATTTTACATTAGGGCTATGATATCTTCACAGTTTCTTTCTGCCCTTGGAACTCATGTGCACACATCATCTTCTGTTGCATAGCCTTTCTATAACTTTGAATGCCACATAATTAAATTATACTCTGACAACAAAGAAATATTTGAGCAAATGAGGCTATTTACCAAGAATTTGTTTCTCCTCACTCTCATCACCACCCTGTCCTTTCTTTCCTCCATTTTGTTTATAACCAGTGAACCTTTCTTTGTGAACTGAAACCAATTTTTTTCTGTGTTTATTTCATTCACAGGCTAGGAGGTAGAGCTTTCAGCTGTTGGGCTGTTCACAGGCTGGTTATATAGATTATTTGCCACTCATGCTGCATGAGTTAGACACTTAAATTTCAGGATCTTAATCCTGCAAAGATTAGCTTAAAGTCAGATGTGTTGTGCAGTACACATGTAAATCATTGCTGCAGTGCAGCCTTTGAGGACCAGCTACTATAAAGTCTACTTCCAGACCTGAGCTGCAAAACATTGATCATCTATGTTCCCATCCAGCAGAGAACACCAAGCATGAGAGTAGCTCTGCTACAAGAAACAGATCAGGACAAAAGCACTCAGCAACTTGCACTGGAGGCAGTGAATAGACATCAGTCCCGGAGGAGAGTTGCTACGCTTGACTGCAACATAAATACTAAATGTAAATAAATATGTAAAGCTAACGTCATACTATCATTGCTGTTACTTGACTGAAATATTTTAAGAAGGAAAATAACGATTAACAAGAGGCAAATTACACACTCTCATGCAAATTTTGAGAAACATCCATTGCAAACTCTGTGAATCTTTCCATTTATTTGGAGGCACTTTCAGAAACACAAGGCTGTTGCCCTGAAGATTCACAGCTCGAAAATTGTGGCTCCTACAAAATAAAATCAGTATTTTTATTCACAGCTGAATTGGGGGATATACAGCAAAAAAATTTGTGCGGGGTTTGTTTGGGTTTTTTTCCCCCCATTGTTTTTGTTTTGATAACAATCTGTGTAACCTGGCTTGGGATCTAGTACTTTTCTTTGTAACTTGCAAAGGAAAACCTATGGAGACTATAGGAGTAAAGAAGTGTTGAATAACCCGGCCTTATAGGAACAGCCTTTGAAAGTCTTTAATTCCTGTTTGCTAACAACAGTCAGAAAAATCCTGCAACAAATTTTCTGGTTTTCTATTTAAGAGAGAGATAGGGGAGAAGAAGTCTTTGATTGCTTATAGTCTTTTCTGATGGGAGCAAGAAACAGTCTTTGATGATAAACTCTTTTCTTTGGTGACAAACAGATTAAAGACAAGCTATGCCAAAGAGTCACCTCACAGTGCATCTCCACAAATGGTCTTGTTCATCCCAGAATGCAGCAAAATGCAGAGCAGAAATGGGGAACATCATGAATAATTTTTATGAATAAAGCAATGATCTAGTAAACGCACCCTAAGCTGAACGTCAGAGACAGATCCAAAACAAGTGTAACTCCTGAAGAAATGATCTGCTCCAATGATTTCAGTTTCAGTTGTACCTTGTCCCTTAAAGGAAGAGAGGTTCTTCATACATCTTGTATACACAAGCAGAAGATAGCCACGACTAACTCAAATTAAAGTAAGGAAAATATTATTTAGTTAATTTTCATGTACAGACTGATTTAGAAATCTTTCTTGTTGATAGCATATTTGTATAAACCTTGCAGACTACACTTGCCCTTTTAGTTGCAGATTCATTCTTCATCTCCTAAGAAAAATATTCTAGCAAAGTTAAGTTTTTTAAACACTCTTTTAATGCTCTGGATGAAAAAAAAACTGCAGTTAAGAGGACAGATCTGATAAGTCTCTGAAAAGAAAGCAAAAGGAAACTGGTAGCTCCCACCTCCTAAGTGGTACCTACTTTCAGCAGTGCACGTCTTCAAACCCATGCATGGAAAGCCAGCTAGGCAGTTTTCATTCTTAAGTCACATGGGAAAAAAAACTTTTGAGGAAATGTCTACAGACCCAGCTAGAAAAGCCATGGAGTCAAGGCCCTTCTGCCCTGAATTTTCCCCCTTTTGCACTCCCATTCTTCAGTCCTGTCTTTGCTCTGAAAAGTTATACACAACCTGTATAGTCAGGTTAAATGAGAAGAAATGAACATTCAACTTGACTCAAGGTTAGAATGGAAGTAACTATGATAAAATATAGATTTGAATAAATTAAGTTGTTGTGTTTTCTATTTCAGCTGTTAATCACACTCCTATTCTTTATACAAATTAGAAGAGTTTGTGTGTTTTATTTATTTTATTTTTAATAAAATTTAGTCTTCCTCACTACCTTTTGTGATCTGGGAGCAAAAGGCAAAGTATTTCCTCCTATCAGAAGGAGACTTGAGTTGTGAGTAAGTGGCTAGTGAATTTCTCTCCTTCTAGACAGGCCAAATACAGGCAGCAGCATCTACCTTCCTTGATTCAGCAACACAGACTGTCCTCAGGGTGGGACTTCAGCAGCTTGACCTCCTGAAACAGTCTCAGGAAGGTCATACTTCCCCAAATGCCTCTTGCAAGCTTAAATGCTTATTTTATTCTTAGTGTACCCTTAAACAGAAACTATTCAGGCCTCATTCTCTGATCTATCCAGGCTTGCATGCAGGTGTAATGCCACGGATTTCAGTAGGATAACTTCTGTTTCGCGTCTACACCAGTGGCACCACAAACAGGACTATTGTCAGGTTTAAGTTTACCTGGCTTTGCTTCATACTGATGAGTCAGTACAGAGTCAAAGCTATCTCTTATCCTCCCAGAGTATGGCTCTGTTTCAAAAACCCAAAATAGCAAAGTCTGCTGCACTGCCAAACAGGAGACCCAGATTAAAGAATTTCAGACAGCAGTCTATCACAAGCCCGTCAAAACTATGTATATCGTGCAAATAGTGATCGGAGAGACAGATCAGGTGACTGAACCAATATAGCAGCGCAATATGTTCACTACCTTAATTATCCCAACTTTTTTTTTGGTGAGAAACCAAAACTATTTGCTTTTTCCCTCTTTATAAAGATATTTAGTGTTACTATGCCTATGGTTATGGAAATACTTTTTACATAGGATTAGGAAAGGGGATTTTTTTTAAATAGGGCTTTTGTTTAAAAATATGTCATGTCATTGAGTGAGTACTCAAAAGTAGCCATTTATCCAAAAATAACCTCTCTCCACTGTTCCTTCTGCTGTCCTCTTTCCTCCCTCTCCCCTGCAGTCCATAAGGCTACCTTTTATTGAAGAATCAGCAACCGAGACAAACTAGGACACACAAAGAGGAAAACAGTACTTTAAAAAATATCTATTATTCTTTGAAAAATATCCCTAGCATTATTTTTAATTCTGAGCACAAACAGAAATTTGTAGGTGAATAATTCTGCAGTCAGTTTCCATTTATAACATGGTCATTAAGTCCATATCAAACATGTGTGTTTTAGAGTTAAATCCTCTAAGACGATGAGATGAAATAAGTAATCATTTGATAGAAGTACTTATAATAAATTAGATTTGAAAATGTTGGAAACTCATTCAAGGAAAATCCTTCTTTTACCTTACACTGAAAACGTATCATTAGCCTTAATTTAAGTCAAGGTGAGAAGGGGAAGGGGGGCTGAGGGGGGTAGACATTGCAGGAAACTCCTGAGTGACTATTGTTTAATCCCATTTAGGGACACTTTGAACAATGACATATATATAATGAGATATTTAAAATTCTTTGGTCAATCTCTAGCTAAAGGCTTTTACTGTGGAAACAGTGAGTAATTCAATACAGACTACACAGCCTTTCACATGCTTTTATTCTTGATTTGTTGGACATGTGTAACATAAATTTCAAAACCAATCTATTAATGACTTAAATTGGAAACTGGTTTCCTTTTCTTTACATACAGCATTTCAGTAACAAGCGTAATAACAAGTAGATCAATAGATACTATTTGGTTCAGTATCTGCAGTATGTTAACATCAGTCCTGTATCTCAGTTATTGAATATTGTTTCAACAAATTTCTCTTTCAATGATAATGGCAAAAATATTTTCCAGTGTCAAGGTTATTTAGCCACATGGAATGGTAAGGGGGTTTTGTCTATTTTGTTTCCTACTAACCTTGCCTTTTATTCCTTCTTTTTTTAAATAATCCATGTTTTGATCAAATCATTGGGTAAAAAAAATATTTTTGCATCAAATCTGTCTGCTGTCAACTCAGATTATGTTCTTTAAAATGGACAGTGGCTCTGGGAAGAAAATCAATTTTTTTCTCTTAGAGAAACATAAGGAAAGAGAAAGTCACTAATGTAAACACAAATTCAGAAAGAAACAGAGAGAAAGAGAAAGTGCACAAACAGTGGAGTTTACCGTTTGAAAAAATTTAGCTAGGGAATTATTTCCACCCTATAGTTCTCAAACACAGCATGCAAAGAGAGAAAAATGAAATTTTAGTCATTAGAATTTGATGGCTCCCAGTCATAATATGCTGACGTGTAACTGGAATTAAGGGGTTCTGCAGGAAGAATAAGCACTAATAATTTTTTAGGTAAATCATTTCTTTCAGGTCCACAATGTTGGAGGATCACTGGCCACTTACAAATGACAGGTATAACTGTGCTCCACTTTGTATTCTTTGTTAAACAAATTTAATCCATAAGCATTAATTAGCACGTAACAGGAACAAAATTTTTATGTCACAAATAACTAAGGGCTCTAAGCAATGACCACAGTCACAGCAGGAAACAGTTTCATGGCTGCTGCCAAAATCAATTCTGCAACTTCTTGACACTCACCTATAAACTGAAGGTTTATTTTTAAATCACTGTGGAAAACAAACAAACAAAAAATAAAAAATCCACCTCAGTCCACAATGGATGTTTCATGTTTGACTAATGACCTCCAGGGTATGACTGCACCAGTGATTTTCAAACTTTGAAGGTGTGAACAACTTGTGGTTCACCTGGTCTTTGCACAATCCACCAAACACACAACAGCATTATAGTCTTACAATACTGAGTGCTTGAGGAAGTCAAACACACTCTAACTACCTAGTGCTACAGATGTGTGCATTATAAAAAACTACTTAAATTATTTTCCTTTTTAAAATAAATTTTAAAGACACCTACAGGTTTTCTGGACACATTACAATACTTTTACATTTCTTTCAGAAGAACATTTGCAGATTCTAATCCACAGGCTTGTAACTCCAAGCTCAAACGCAAGTACGTATGGCAGTCAAGGTACCTATATATTGGTCAGCACCTTAGATCACATTTAAAGGGCTCAGGCTGCTCATGAAAGCTGGTTTAAACTGGGAAGGTGAGCTCAATTGGAATGAGCTATGTGGCAGCAGCTGAGCAACGGGTAACAACAGCAGAGATACAGCATTGCTTTCACACTTCAACATATGACTCATGCGGAATATGAGTGACTCACATGCAGTATGTCATACCCAACAAAACTAAGCATACTCAGGGAAAACCTGAATATAATATGGAGAATCATGCTCAGGTCCTAATCAACTTATAGAATTAGCTGGGATGTATCCCTGCTACCACCTGTTATATTGCTACTAGTTATAAAAAGAAACAAGGATGAACCCAACATGTTGATTTCAGGATATTTCTCTAGTAGAATTATTGGCATTTTATGAGCAGTACATCATAAGGATTGTTTCCAACAGGTGTAACTTCATAACATCCAGGTCAGGTCTATTAAGCAATAGGGGATGCATTTCTTTGGCAGTAATCTGCCACTGTGGCAAAAACAATCAGAGATGAGTACTGGACTCAACAAACATCTGTTAAAGTTCTTCTTTGCCTTTCCTTTCTCAGCAGATGGCACAACCCACCTAGCCTGTACCCTCAACAAGTTCTTCAGCCAGTGCAGATCTGGTTTCTAACTCAGTACCAAAAATCTGCTAACTTCTCTTTGCATACCCTTGAATCCTGCAGAGAAGATAAAAATATCTCTGGAGCTGACACTCTTTATACTTTTACAGTTCTGTGTTGCATAAACCCTGTGAAGTCCAAAAGCCTTGTTTGCCAAGTGTTTGCAGGTAGTAAGGAATGGGCCAAAGATAAGCAGCGATATAAATCTTTTTGGCACAGAGCGTCATTTGCTGTTGGGGCTTCAGGACTGTCTGTTAGGGCAGTGAGAGGGTTAGTCATACTCCTCCATCTGTGAAGAACTTCTCTTTACTTCTTGCTGAATATTCAACTCTGTTGACCATAAATAAAATCCTTTGTGAAATCTATGAAAATTTCTAAGAGAGAAGACAGAAGCAGCTAAGAGCAATGAAATAGCATGCATCTTCAATCTTGAATTCAATTACCCTTCATTCAACCCTCCACACTCCCTATGCTTTTCTGAAGCTTATCATACGTATCAAGAATTCCTCCTCCCTTTCCTCTTCAATCTTATGCCAGCATTTGCTCTTCCAACTTGAATTTTTCCTTCTCAAAACCCATCTCCTTCCTTCAGGAGAATTTACTTTCTGTGCCTAGACCTCAACAATTACTATGATCCCTTCTGAAACTTTTGTTTCTGTTTCCATGAGATCTGTATCAATTCTAGATGAACTTACATGACAATTTAACACACCAAATCTGTCTTTTGCCATGCCCTGCATGTGTTCTTTTGGATTAGCACTTGGAATTGCAGTCACCTCACAACATACTTCAGACTACTTGCAGTAAGAGAATGAAAAGAATGAATTAATTCTGCTTGAAGTCACAGCAAGTCTTATGACAGAAGCTTTAATTTCAGATAATAAAGACCGAACCCAACTCTCTAGAGGTCTGTGATAATGAACAGACTGTAATGGTGGCAAAACCCACCTCTCAAAGATACTGCACTATGTTCGTGGGCTCAGTATTGAAACAGCAGTGCCCTTTATTTCTTCCTCTTTGGATCTGGCATGCGTGTGTCAGTTGAGGTATCCAGAGACAGCACAGATGCCCAAATGTGGGCAGGAAGCCAGGCTGCAGGGCTTACAGTATAAATATCTATTTTTTTAACTTCATACAGACCTTTTTTCCCAGTAAGTGTGTTTTTTGGGCTTCGAAACTATGTGTTCTTAGCTATTTTAAGAAACCTGGAGGGTGAGAGATGGAGACGCAGCAGACATGTTGGCAACAAAGTTCTCTCCATGAACAGAATGCCAAGATTAAAAACAACCCCCCAAAAAGAGGGATACCTTTGACTTTTTCTTGCTCTTCTCTCTCAGAAAATTGGCTCATCTGAAACTGTTGGATTCTGGCAAAGATTTAATATCAAATGAGAGAAATAGCATGTTCCTGAAGCAAGGTGATTTCGAAAGTGAACCTAGACGTGCATTCAGCTCCTTCTACTTGGCAGCTATCATGAAGGGCAAAAAGATTTACCAGTTCTCCGGAGGGCAGATAACAGGGTTGCCCATATCTGTCAGGAAGTGTTATAACTAAATGAGACTTGAAGTGGGACTTAGAGTTACTGAAGCTCAGATGTTCACAATGTCAGGTGTGGATCCACCCCAATCAAAAAGAAATAAGAACAAAAAAAAAAAAGAAAAAAAAAAAAAAAGAGGGGACTCCTAAAGGGAAACTCTTCACACAGCCAGGCTTAGCAAGAACACCAAATAAAAAGTGCAAATGGAGAAGTCCTTGCAGTAACTGTGTATCAGCTGCTCTATTGAACCTATCTACATGAAGGCTATTTGCCTGCAATAAATAGGAAGTAAAACTGAATTAGGCTGGCCTGTCATCAAAGGGAAGTTATGTATTTTATATATACAGAGAGAGAGGGAGAGAAAGGGAATGTTATGCATAATATCAAACAATAATTTTGGACATTAACACACAATTCGTATGAGGAGATGAGGATGGGATACTAACAGGGGCACTACGTAGTGATTTTGCATTTGGAAGAAAAAGAAAGCTAAAAACATAGCACTACGTAACCTCACAAAATGGGTCACAACTGGACTAGAAGTAATTGCAGAAGTCCCATTTTGTCTAACAACATTTCTCCAATGGTTTGTCCAGATTTCTGTCTGATCTAATCTATCCATACGCCCATCACTTTGAAAATGACTTGCCATTTTTCACATTTTATTAATCCACCTTTTAAAATTCAAAATATGACTCAGAAGCAGGAAATGGCCTTGTGAAGCAAAAATAATAAGAATTAAAAGCACATGCTTAAACCTGCCCACTGTCTTACAATGCAAGAGTTAAAATGCATACTGCATCTCAAAGATCTTTTTATTCTTTGAAATCAAGAACTAATCGAATAAAGGAAGGAAAAGTTTCCACGGCCCAGATATGTCTTTGCTGAATCACTTTGTAAGGTGTGGACAATTGAGTCATAAACTTTCACACTACAGATGGCTGTGTTTCTTTCATAGTGAACCAAGTTCTAAAAGATCTGTGACACTTTATGTTATATGTTAACTAGAGAGGCATATTATGTAAAAAGCACATAGGTTTTCACATGTACTAGTGCTCTCTACACAAGAGACCATAATTTTCAGTATTCACTAATAAAACCAGCTTCCATTTTTATTTACTTTTTTGTGCAATTGCCTGAAGTATATTTGGGCTGCTGTATTCATATTGCTATGAGACTTCTTAGAAATCCTGCTGTGTAGAGCTTCACAAATTCATTAAATGCACCTTTTTATATCCAATACAATTTGTATTTTTTATATTAACATGAAAAATTTCAACATGCAATATCTTTCCAGACTGTCATCCTATCAAAGGCCACTTTAAGAAATTAAAGAAAAGACAAGCAACTCAATAGATATAAATTTGTGTGTTCCTACATGATAAAAATGTCCAAATATTTTAGACACATTTTAGAATTTTGGAGAAGATATGGCAATGCAGAAATACTAGCTGCCTGTCTTAAACTAAATCTGTCCTCAGTACAAGGCCCCACAACAGAAAGGCTGATACCTGTAACTACAAGTGCACAATGTGCAGTTACATTGACACTGTGAGAGGTTTAAGAGCTCCAGTGAAACTCTTATTTTCATTTTCAGTGCAAGTAAATTCTCTATAAACATTAATTTTAAAACCAGATAAAAAAGCTTAAAATTATGCCTCCTAAGCTGACAGGTGTTTCTGTGATGGTGGACCAAATGATCAGTGAGGAGGATCTATAGCTAGAACAAGGATTAACATTTTGTTTGTCTGAACAAAGAACATTTTGTTCTCATTTTTCTGAACCAGGAGAACATTGTTACATGCCATGCAAATTGCTTCCAAGGTAATTATGACCAACTGTATATTTAAAAGAAATAAAAATTATAAGTAAAAAAATTACTAGAGTCCACCTCCCGAGATATATTTTCTTCTTTGGACAGTACTGCTTCACACAAATCTATAATTTCTTGTTCAATAGAAAATAGTCTTAATTATAAAAAGGACTATATTCACTATCATGCTTCTATTCAGACTGGGACTCATGCTGGGGATTTGTCCCTGTATTTTTTGAAACTTTTTCTTCAGAGTATGCTGGCTATGCTTTTCTGGAGATGGAACAGTATGTCAGGCCGAATTGCAAACTGTTTATATCTTAGATCAAACTGGCTAAACATATTGACCAGCAGATAAAACTTTCTTGGAGTTACTGAGTGACAACATTTCAGTCATGTCTTCAAGCACAGGAATTAAAGGAAATGGTAAAAACAGGTAGTGGAAAATGCAAAAAAAAGATAGACACAATAAGAACAGATATTTTCAACTATTTTTCACTGTTTCTACAATTAAAGATAACTTCAAGCTCACTAAATGCTCCATGCAGATGACAGGCTTTATCACTGGTCTAAGGTCTAATGATTCAAAGTTTGTCATTATTACTTTTTTAGCTTAAGGTAAGAGTCAGATTCCCTAATATACAACCTCTAAGAAACTTAATTTGATATTTTTCAACCATTCAATCATCTCCCTGCTTCCCTCACCTATATATGTAAATATGGTATGATGAGACATATTTTTAGTATTCCCTTGCAATAAAATAATGCCTATAAATTGAAGAGGAGAAGATTTAGACTAGACATAAGGAGGAAATTCTTCACAATGAGAGTGGTGAGGCACTGGAACAGGTTTCCCAGGGAAGCTGTGGATGCCCCATCCCTGGAAGTGTTCAAGGCCAGGTTGGATGGAGCCTTGGGTAACCTGATCTAGTGGGAGATGTCCCTGCCCATGGCAGGGGGGTTGGAATTAGATGATCTTCAAGGTATCTTCCAACTCGAACCATTCTATGATTCTATGAATACTCTGCCACACTTAAGTGACAAAGGGAGAACAATCTCTGCTTTAAGCTAGCTTGGGTACAATAAGCACTGAAAAATTAATGCAAACTGATCCCCAGCATGCCTTCTCAGAGGGATTGGATTACACAGCATCCTAATACTTGAACTAGCTGACAAATTAACATTGGTGGCCATCTACCACTACCAACAGGGACCAGTCATTGAAGGACTGCCAAAGGTACATGCAACCCACTTCACCACTTTCACAATTATTTCCTTATGATTCAGGTAGAATTGTGTCCTTCCCAGGTTCTTCATGATGGCTGCAGACCATTCACTTTGGCTCTCTGAAGCAACCATCACACCATTGCTCTTTTTTCTGCTCTTGCATGAAATAAACATATTAACCATATTATAGCTATTACCTCTCTTTCACGTTCCTTGATGGCAAGAAGGCCAACAGTGTTGTGAGGGTCCCCGCTATGTCTGTGCCATAGACACCTTTATTCCTATCCATCTGAAATTTCTCACAAAAGACAAGCCATTGTTTTTGCTTATTGTCCACTTTTGCTCTCAGTTGGATCCCAACTGAAAGCTACCATTGCAGTTATGGTGTCTGTTTTAGCTGTTCTTAGATCTTAGTTTTGCTGTGATCTTTTAAATATATTGAGGTATTTAGAGGTAGTAGATGAGTCATCTAAGCCATAATATGTGCTTGATTATGACGATGTAGAATTTGCTGATTATTGTTTCTTAAACTATAGCCCTGTAATGATTGCTTCAAAGGAATTTCAGCCCATTTTGCCCTAATGAACCACTGTGAACTCTTTCCTCTTGTCTTATCTCCCTGATGATACTATGCTGTTTCAGGTATGCATTAAAACCTCCAGCAGTTTTCTGTTTATTGCCTATAAGCTCTTTTGCATGTGGCACAACCAGAATTTCAAACACTAACTCATAATAACCTGCTTGTTAACTTACTACTGCACCCACATCTTTAAACAGATTATGAAGGTCTTGCAAACTAATTTGTCCCACATAATTAGGTCCTGTGAGCTTTGCAATATACTTTCTTACTATGCTTTAAATCCTGAATAACCTCTTTGGAGGTAATTCGACACATAAAATGTATGCAGTCCTCAGTATGTCTGCCACATGTTCTGCTGTTTCCTGCTATGTTATTATGGCCTTTCATCATTTCCTCTCACCACATCCTCTTGACTGTGCTTCTTTCACCCACTTCTCCATATACTTTCACTGAGTTATCACTAGTCCTCAGAGAGTTTCACTTACACTGGGAAGTAGCATCTGTACTAGACCCAGTTAGTTATAATTTAGAAAAGGAATTATGGCAAATAATCAACATTTTGAGTTTAAGATTAGAATGCTTTCAGTGCAGCTTTCAGCTTCTATTTGTACTCTTTTTTTTTATTTTCCTAGCCACCACTAGCTATCCTTTTGTCTGTGTTCATACCACATTGAACAAACCTATTGAAATGTATTTTACTGGCAAGTTTAGAAAGACTGAGAATGAGTGTTAACAAAATAACGCATTTTTAGAGTAAGGGCAGGTTTTGATAGACTTACTCAAGTAGGAAACAATATGATCACTCAAGGAATAGAGTACCAAAAAGTAGATGTTATATTGCTCCCAGTAGAATCCTTAAGTCCCTTGCCAAAATACATTTAATGTGCAACCATCTCTACTGTAAAACAAATGCTGAAGAGGAAGAGGTGTCATCAGTGATATTTGCACAGATTCATTCTCATTAAAGGCTTTTATAATAGCATTCACTCTGGTGTAAACTTTTAAAAATTGACTCCTAGATCCATTAATTCCTTTCATCTGCTGCTCATGAACTTAATGTGTGATGTTGTAGCTAAAAGGACTACCCTGGTCTTTAGATGAATAAACAGGGAACAGAGAGTAGAAATAGAGAAGTTACATGTGTTTTTAATAGCAGTGCAACTAGTCCTGGAAGGGTTGGAAATGCTTTTGAGCAAGAAAGACTTCAGAGCAGCTAAGGGACTGGAGAACGGGATTTAGAGTTAAAGACATAAATAATATTTATTTAGCGTAGAGAAATGCAAGAGATAACTTGATTATGGTTTAGGCATGCCTCTAAAGATAATAGGAACCTAATACTAGGGGAATCTTCAGCCAACAGAAAAGAAAGAAAAAAAAGATTTCAAAAATCAATAGCTAAAGACTAAAGCTATAAATCAGATGCACAGTTTTAACAGCATTGAAACAGCTCAGTGAGGTTTAGCATGGATTCTCCCATACTACAACTACTAAAAGCATTACTGGGTAGTTGAAAAAGATTATATATATCTTATCCAACCACAGTTGTTAGATGTGAAGCTAGGATTAATCCAGGGAAGTTCTATAACCTGGAATGTGCAGATGAAATTTTAGATTTGATCTCTTCAGGTTCTGAAAATTAGTCTTGAAGTTCTTCCCATACCTGTAGAGAGCACACTTGTGCCCTGTGGCTGTGACGCTCCCAACCTAGTCACTGCACAGCCAACATCTGCAACACTAGCTTTCTACCTTCCATTAAGTGGAAGAAAGGGAAGGACTGTGACGGGAATGCAGTCATGGAATGCTTACCCAGTAGGACACTATTTCCACTGTTGTCCAACTTCTGGCAGCATCCAAGATTTTTACATAGCAAGTAGAGCTTCCGAAGTGTAATTCAAAATACCAACATTAAAAACCTGCACCCCTGTACCTTTTTGTTGACTGTACATGGAGTCTGGGATCTTGATGATACATGGTGTAATGGCATGAAAAGCCATCCAAAAGCTTTCTGTCTTCCAGAACTTATTCTTTTCTTATAATCATAAAGGAAATTTTATCTGAAAGAATGAGAGGAATGCTATTTCTCTTCTCCTTAAAAAACCATGTTCTGTTGTGTCCTTCATTTTAGTTGTTGTTTCACTTTTCTTGTTTATTCTTCTCATTCCAAATTGTTTGCAGAGTAGAAAATTGGGCTGCAAGAGGAACTGATAGGGTCTCTGCCCTGGCACAGAGAATTCCATTTCTGGGTCTATTCTCTACCCTGATGGATTTGCCCACAGTTCTGCCTCTGTCGTGGATGTTTCCCAGGGTCTGTATGGATGTGCCTTGTTCAGGCTTCGGCACTAAATTTCATGTTACCAATTGGGATAATGCTTCTGTGCTGAATGTATGCACTGGCCTAGCTATGTGGGCAAACTAGAAAGGATTAAAAGTGTTTTCTGAGGTTCAGCACTGAGCATATAATGGCTGTCATAGGGAAGAACCACTTCCCAAGGTGATGAAAGAGCAGCATGCCATTACACATTATTTAAACACTTTCTGACAACTCCTGCAAATGCATAGCCATACTGTAGTGGTAAAGTGCATCTTACAGCACAGCCACAAAAAAAAAGAAAAAAAAAAGAAACCCCAAACAACAGAGTTTATCGCACTGAGAACAAGCAACCTCAAACCATGTCATGCAGAACTTCATTATAGTAGAGATTATTGTCTACGTCCTTGTTCATCATTAAAGCTGCCTTCCTCACTACACTGCTAGAGGTCAGAGCATAATCTGTTCTTCAGTATTGAGGAGTTGGAAAGAACACTTTTTTCTTCTTTTCCCCTCAGCAATAATTGGCACAGGGGACACCATTAGCACTAGAGGGTGTATTTTTACCAGAAGTGAATTAACTTCCCTTTGCTAAAAACAGAGGACCTGTTGATGAGTGTTGCAAGAGTCTGATAAAGTGGGATGTGCCTTGGCACTGTATCCTTGAAAGAGCTAGAATTTGGTGGACTTTTCTAACCTGGACTTCATGACCTGGTTGTCATGAAATTCTCCTACGTGAAGCTGGTAAAGTTCAGAGAAATTTCATGAGGATGAAGAGACCCTGTTGACTGGAGTTTTTTTCCAAGATATTGTGCAAGTTCGATTTAAGTATGTGCTCCTGACCTCATTCATTTATATACGGACCCACTATGCAGACCTTGATTTAGGATAAGAGTATATCTTGACTTGTGGGACCAAAGATCCATGAAATAAGTATAAAAAATAATATTAACTATTTAACAATAGAAACACTTTGCATTTCACTTCATAGCTAACTCTGAAAACAACTGGGATTTCAGACTGAAAGGGAAAGGTACACCTGCCACATATGAATTGTTGCTTATTCTTAAAAATAATGCTTAATTTTTCTAAATGTCAATCTATTTATACATAGCAGAAAAGTCACTCCTATTTCACATTAATGAGGATCCTTCTTCTTAATGGCTTATGCCGACACAAATGTGCCCCTATCTTGAAGAACACAGCAATACACAAACAACGCTTCTGTTAAAATTCATGCATAATCAAAACAAATTGAATATCCACTTTTATTTCCATAGGGAACAGAGCTATAAAGATTAATGCTAGACAATGATATTTAATTAAAGCTTATTTACTTTATAAGTACTTCCATGTTTTCAAGAGCAGTCTCCTCTTTTGGAACAGGAAGCTATAACACGTTTCTGAGCCATCTAACAGTCATAGGTGGAGGAAACTAGTTATGATCATAACACAGTGCTTACAGCGAAACTGACAAACTGTCTAGCAAAATTTTTCACATTAAAGAATTCTGGTGCTAAAGAATTTGAATGCATTTTAATTGACTTTTCAAAATTCCATTTTTTATTCACAAACACACCTTAACGCAATAACAGGAATTCATTTTTATATGCATTATTCTCTCTGATGGCACGTTGTACTGTACAGATACTCCTCTCTTCATTTTTGAGATACAAAAATAAAAGGTTATGCTCTTACGAGTAATAACCAAATAAGTTTCCTTTCCTTGGGCACAAGTCTGCTATTGTATTCCAGCTGTTTTTTTTTTTTTTAATAAACCATTAACTAACTCAGTGAAATTAGAGGAACTAGTTTGTGTATGCATACAGATATAAACATGAGTACACAAGAAAATTGCACAACATGCCACTTTCATTCTGCTTATTGAGGTTAAAAATTACAATAAGATTTTGGAAGACTAATTTCTAAGAGGAGATTTAGTTTAAAAATGCAAGTTGGAATACATGTGGCTGATACTTGTTTCTCATCAGCATGAACACACAACCTCCAAGCACAACACTTTCAATAACAGTTGTATTAGTCATCTACAGCTACAAAGCTGTTTAAGATATACAAATAAAATAGCTTTATTTGGATTGTAATTAACATGGCAAATATCACAATATTCTACAGGAAACAAACATTCCAAATCTATGTATTTTATTTCTTCTGACAACTGGCAAAGTATATGTTACTGCAGAATGCTGTATTGCTTCTTAACTTTTCACCCCACACAGTATACATAAAAGCTTAATGAGTATTGCTGCATAAAAACTAATTTTAATGCTTTTAAAATCAATGGTGAGCAAAATGTTGTTTAGATTGTTTTTCAAGAAACTGTACCACATCTGATTCTTTGAGGAAAAGCAATTACTTCTTGTCATAGCCAATACATTTCTTAATTCTCCCATTCCTGTTGTACTATCCTTTAGGAATCTTTACACCAGTTACCATGCAAACAGTTAAATATTTGAGGAAATAGAGAAGATTATTGTTATTAAATGTTTAATCAAGAAAATGCCACTTCCTCTAATAGGTTAACAATGAGGAGGACAAGAGGAGAAAAACTGAAAGGATTTTTTTTTCCAAATTAACAAATAGTATATCCAAGTTAGGCTAATGAAAAATGTCTTCAAAGAAAATTTGCAGAAAATAATTTATATAAAATTATATAACAATCTCTACAAGACAGCTCCAATAGCCTGAATTTAGCCCCTGAATCTTTTATCCATTCTGTGAATAAGCACTAGCATTTTTGTATTTTTTAAGGAAACATCATATGTAATCATTTTTTGTAAGATTCAGGTGCTATAAATCATTGGAAACTTATGCACACCTAATTTATGCAATCGCATTGGTAGTGAGGAAATCATCTTTCCTTAGCATTTTGTATCTCTGTCATTCTTTCCCAGAGAATTTCTTTATTACAGTAGGCATCACAACAGTTGAGAATTTCTTAGCATTTCTATTAGACAGACTAATTTTTTAAGGTACGTAATTCAGTCATGAAAACTAAGACCATAGCCTGAAAGTGTTAGTTTGTGAATTTCCAAACATGGAAATACACACAGACACAAAGATCCACACACACATGTTCTGATTTAAAATACTTCTGTTTCTATATCTGCACCAGCACTCCTGAAAATCTAAAAACACGTTCCTCCTTTTTAGAAATTTTGCAGGTCATCAGGCCAGAAAACAGGCTAAGAGGCACAAACAAAGAAAAATATATCTGAAACTACCAAGCAAATGGCTGAGGTACTGAGATTTATAAAGCATTCCTAACACATGCATAAAATCCACTTTTCATAAGGAGTTGGGATACGTTCTGGAGTATGTTTCACAAACAGAAAAATGACATAATATGCAAATGTGCACTATTGTTCATAGACATTCACTATACACATATATGATGCTTGTGCTGAATCCATATTAAAAATCATACAGAAACAATTCGAAACATATTTCTTCTATATAGCTCACATTCTCCTTTTACTGCAACACAGCCCCTGTTGGCAATGTTAGATATTAGTGTTTCTTTATACAGTCATGTTTCTGTTGTAAGTTTTTCCTGTGCAAGGACTGCAGTTTCAAGCTCTGCCTTTGCCACAATAGAGCAACTGGTTTCAGGGCAGTTTGCTCTTACTACTGTGAATTAACTCAGCCATTTGGAAGAAAGCTTTTGGAGGACGTCTGCTCAACCTCCTCCTATAGCTGCCTGTCCCAGTAAAATCTTCAGCATCATAGGTCTTGTAATTTCTAAGCATAGTTATTTATAAGTACCTCTATAATAATGATTTTTTTCCTTGGGAATGTAAATTATGAGGCAGCAACAGAACATGAGCACAAAAATACATCCCCAGCTATTTCACTCAGGAATTAAGTAAAAATCAGGAAAAAATGAGATTAAATTTCAACTTCAAAGTAATAAAAAATGGAGATGGAGATGCGAATGAAATGTCCTGAAACTAAATTTCAGAAGCAAGGCTTCCTCATCTTGAAATGTTACACCCATCAAAGCACCCTATAAAATTAATCTACCTGGAGATTTTCCATGTTAAATCAGCTCAGAAATAACTTTTAAGCACTTATGTCATTATATCTAAAATACATATTCTCCTGTTGTCCATATATCAAAATCTTGTGTATTTTGAAAAATAAGATCCATGCTGTGGTGAAATGTTTGTATTACAAGAAAGAACAGTAATAAAGTATATCACTTTCAGAGAGATTTGACATTTGTAAGCATTCTCTAAAAATTTGCATTAGGTTGCAATATTGGGGAAGCATGCTGTTAAAGGTTCCTGAATTCACTTCTTTAAAGAGAAGTACATAGAACAGAGAAAGGCAGCAACAGGAGGCAAAAAGTCTGTGTATCTTTCAGCCTGGATCATCTGAAAATGAAGTTCCTAAAATTCTATTGTTATCCATTTTACAAGGAGTGCAATATGGCCCACTCATATAAACTCTTTTATTCCATTTGTGAAAGGGAAAGGAACATTCAGGCAAAAATCAGTGGAATAATTTCCAAAGAAAATCACTCTTCTCTAAGAAAAATAATGTGCTTTTTCAGTTTGCCAGATCTGGTAATAAAAAGCATTTAAATAAAAATGTTTATGTTCTAATCAATTTGTCCAAATTAAGCTTTGTAAAATTTAGCATGATCCATATAATAATACGTGCAAACTCATGGATGTTTTGATTTTTTTTTTTTTCTAAGAAGCTGTAATAGGCAAAGTAGCTGATACAAATGGAGGGAAAAAACAGGTGAAAAAAAGAAAGATTCCATACATTTGGGTTCTTTCCAAAAACTTTGCCACATTTTGTACATTCTCAGTTTTCAAATAAAGGTGTCTTAGCCCTTGCAGTTGTGGAGATATTCTTGCCTCTGTAAATCAATGTATTGTTGCTAGCCAGCCTTGCAGAAATCTGTCTACAGCCAGCCAGCCAGAAACAATAGGAGCGACAATTTACATGTATTCTTTTCCCTCCCTCCGATATTAACGTGGTTTTGCCTTAAAATTGCAAGGCAGTTTTAGTAAAGGATGTATTAGTGTTCAAAACACCAAGCTGGAATCAAGCAGAGGTTGCGTTGTAAAAACATATTAATTAAAGAGTACAGACTCCTTTTTTTTGCTTATACAGTGTCAGTTTGGGTTAGTTTTATCAACTCAGTGTAGATTAGGCAGAGAGATAAATGAACTCTGCAAGGTAATAAATTTTGGATGAGCATTTGGATTTTATCAAGTCTAGATATTTAGTCGAATATGGTATTTCGGGCAAAGTTATTGAAGAAGGGGAGAAAAACAGCCAGTTGCAGACAGAATTCTGGACTACTGTTAAAGCACTGTATGCCTGGAAGAGAGCAACTTCAGAAAAATCTTGATTAATATCATAAAACAACACATTGGTGAAATATCTCTGCATTTCGACCAACATAGCTGAGTTCAAGACCTGGTCCTATCCTTGTTTCTAATTCTTTCATCTGTAACTTGAAGTAAAAACTATTTTGTTCTCCTCTTTCAGTTGTTTATAACTCGCCTTGCTTTAGTTCTCCAAATATTCACTTGAACCTGAATGAAACATTAGGTTCCAGAATTTAACAACTGTACAAAGGTGGTGTAATATAGCATGTTGTTAACATGCTTTATATTTCTGAATCTGGAAGCTCTCATCGACTTAAACATGTTCACTCACATTTCTGACACATTTATCCGCAGAATGGGTTCAGAGGTGGACACTCGTTCACGTGAAATCAAGGTGCTACAGGATTCTGTAGAATCTATAGAAATACCTCTACAGATTTTGCCAAAAAAACTCAGCAGATTTATATTGGCCCTGCCAATGACTTTCTGTTTAACTTGTAATCAAAACAACTCAAACCCAGTTACTGTTTGCATATCTGCCAAGCCTCTCAATTTCAGCAGTAGGCAGCAGACTCTCAGTATGACAGCCTGTCTTTCAGATTCAAGCTGAATCTGCCAAGGCTCCACTACAGAGGCAACTGGTAAATTAAATGCCAACAAGCAAGGACATTCATGTACCTTTACACTCTGCAATGAAGAGACATCACAAGCCTCTTCATTCTAATGGGTGCTTTGTGTGTTTTGGGCTGCAAAGTAAAGAGTGCCTGCTCTTATGCATAATGAAGACATTGCATGTATATTAGTTTAGCTGTATTGCTCTAATTCTATGGTCACAAATTATCTAACATGTTTTCTGGTTACAGAAAAACAGAAAATCCTTTTGTTGGTGAAATCAATCCGCAGGAATCAAGCAGTGAAAGAAAAATCAACTTTAAAGGCCTCTTCTACATACAGACAACAGATAACATTAAATTAACAGGTTATAGCAAAGTAATTTCCAAATGTAACTGAGAATAAGAAATATTCAAAACCACTTTGTCAAATCTTTAATTCTCTTTTTCATAATATAGGCAGACTCTCTGATTCTGAAAACGGGGCTGTTTATAAAGCCATCAGCACTACTGATGATTCTTTATAGCAAGCATAAGACGTTAATTATATTTATGTAATTATTGACTCATTAATACTTACAAGTTGCATGAGACTTTTTGATTATTGATAGCTGATGCAGTCACTATTGCCAAGTTTAGATTGTATGAGCAATTTTGAGTGCAAAACCACAATACAACTAGATATATTAATACCATTGAGCATAAATAACAGCACTTGACAGACTCAAGTGGGGGGAAAAGCACTAACACTGGTTACTCTAATGGACAGAATAAATGATAGAATCATATAATGAGTTTACAGCAGCCAGGTTTAGTGCAATTTATTTCTGAAGTGAGAAGCAGGGGAAAAGGTAGCAGTTTTGGTAACAGAATGAGGGTATGAACGCATTAAAAATTAACAGGGTGTTTTCAGGTAATTGAAAGAAAAAGCACCGACAGGGGAAACTTAGCTGTTGTGACTCACATGGCCCTACGGTGGGCATTATCACTGTTGCCTGCCATGGATTTAATCTGCCATCACACTTATAAGTGAAAGAAAGAAGTATGAGCTTCCCAAGAGTTCCTACAATAATAATAGGGGGAGGAAGAGAAATCTTCGGTCCAATATAAAAGAGGTTACTGTTGAGCAAGTGTCTTTTTTATTTACTGTAATTTGGCAGACATATCTCTGCAAGACTTCAGAACTAAGAAAGTGGAAAACTTTGATGTTCCTTTGACATGAGCTGGTTGAGATGCATCTTCTTCGTAATTGTAGAGAAATATTATATGGTTGCAGCTGCCTGGTGCTAGCAGTGAACTGTGCTTCATTTTACAGTGCCAATTCCTCCCTATTGCATCTGCAATACTTACCTTTGTCACATCAAGATTTACTTTGACTGGAACCATGCCAGGTGTCCTCAGAAAAATGACAAACTAAAATTAACCTATAATTGTAATATGAGCCTGAAGGCATGTGCTTAGTGGGAAAGAATTCACCTTCTATGGATAGACACACATGGGAGACTTAGAAGGATATTTGCAATTCCAGACATTGCAATTTCATTAATCAGTAAGTAAATCAGCAGCCAGTCGTGCTCTTTTGCAGTGTGACCTAGTCTTTAGCTTGCCATTGCCCAGTTGTATGTCATTTCCAAGGCCTGATGTAGTGGTCATGAAGATACTAGGAAAGCTCCTGTGAACCATAGCAGCTGTGGCACCAGGTCCCCGAAACAGCCTGTCCCTCTTGATTTTTTAATAGTATTTTATAAGTATGTAAGAGAAATCTGTTAAGATAAAAAGAGCCTAACTGTGGAAGAAATGTTATAAGCATGTGTCCTTCTAGGCAGAAAAAACCACAGCTCCAGAAGTCCTTGTAGTTTTCAAGTTTCTTTCTTTCTCCACTCTTTTATTTTAGCCACCTGCCTATAGGCTGGAAGTTAGTTGTTGGCTAGCCCGAAATGGGGATATTGAAGCCAGTAGGACAGACAGGTAAAAGTCTCCTGTAAATATGGTATATAAACACACAGTATATACACACACTCCCTGAGGCCTACCTAAGTTAGAACATAAAGTGCAAGTAAGTAAAAGTTAAAAATAATGAAACTTCTCCCCTTTCCAGCAGCTACTGAACTTGACTTCTGCAAACAGATATTTCGATATAAATATCCTCCCAAACCAAACTTGAAAGAACCCTATTCTGTCTGTCTCTGCTAGACCTGTTTTGTTAAAGGTTGGGGTTTTTTTAAGGCAAAAAATTCTCATTGAGAAATGATTAATAGAGGTAGTTTAAAAAACTAAACAAAGCAAAACAAAAAGCCCTACCACACACTTTGTACTAATAATTGGGCAATAATTTGCTGGGTTTTGTTCTGACCCATTCAACAGCGAGGGATCTGGGGCTGGGGGGAGGGGAGCAGGGTGGTTAAAGGGTTAATATTCAAATGAGAAATTTGCAAGGCCTGCATAATGGAACTGCCACCCTGATAACAATAGGAATTTTTAACAATATCGAGCCTTGTTAGCAAGAGAGTTACAAGCATTGAGGGCAATCAGTGTGTCTTGTCAGTTTCTTTTTATCTACCATCTCCAACCGCCAAGGAACCGAAATGAAGCACTTTGGAATTATCAATTTCAGCCACATTTGCATAACAAAGCCCCCGAGGAAGAGGCATGATAAATGTGAAGGACCCCTCTTGGAAAAGGAACTGTCAACCGCGCCCCGAAAGATTCTCCAACCGAGCGCATTCTCAGGGATTGTAGTCAGCGAAAATAAAATGAAAGCATTAAAGAAAGTCATTCTCTCAGAGAGAAAAATCTCCCCCTCTGCACAGAGAGAACTGGATGAAATGACATTATGCATATGAAAATGTCCAGAAAGATGTTTGATTTATGTATGCATTAGATGCAAATTCCATTACCGCACACGCGCTGTTGTGTGATTTGGCTCTGAACACATCACTGCCCTGATCAAATCTGATCTCATTAATTCCGACAAGGAGAGAGAGAGGGAATTGAGAAGAATTTATGGCCTGGACACTTGAAAGAAGTAAATTGTAATTCTGTTTAAAGCTGTAGCAAACCTTTTAAACACCTTTTATTATAGAAAAAAGCACTTACTTTTATAACACTGTTAGAGCTTACTTAATCTTGTACTTGGAACTTCTAGTCCTCCTTTAAAAAAAAAAAATCTATGACCTTGTTTAGGGGGGGAAAAAAGAGAGACAGAGAGAAAGAGAGACAGGAAAAAATATGCCTGTCTTAGACTAAAATCCAGCAGAAGCATCATAATAATATGATCAAAGAAGACCCATTGACTATCTGAATAATCGTGTGAAAATTCTGCTCTGCTGGTATATGTTTATTCTTAAACAATCTTTTCATATCCTCAAATAAAATATCAAATATTTTACAAGTGTTTTTATAGGACTAGGTAGACATTGCATGCTTAAAAAAATTATTAATTGAGATCTAGATAAAAATGGCAATAAGAACATTTTATAACAATATTCTCAAGCAGTGTAGTGGTGTCAGCTGAAACTGATATGAGTTCCATTCTGAGATACAGACAATTTAAAGACACCCTCCCCACACACACAGATCTTTGCTAAAAAGGAAGGGGGGGGGGATGGGACCCAGATTGTTTCTTACATTAATAAAGATTCTTATCCTTGTTTTGCTCCTGAGAAAGACCTTAATAACTCATTTCCTCCCTTCATGAAAGATAATCACCCTTCATGGGTGAGATATCCTGTATTTACTTGATACCAAGTGTAAAACTGAAATAGTGTCTCAATATGTTACTGCATTGTATAATCAGTGTTCCTCCCCCAACATTCATGAACCCCTAGGGTGCTTCATAGCCTAGAATAGTTTCTTTTCTGTTATGCATCTTCCGTTTTAGTGAGATATGATGAACTACCTCCCCAGTAAAGAAGAGAGGGGAAGAGAGTAAAAAAAAAAAAATCACCCCTCCCCTTGTTTCCTAAAATCTTGGTCGCCTTTCATGATTCATTTATAGGGAAATGAAATGATTTCTGCAAACAGTTTCCCCAATGAAGCCTGCAGCTTTCTTTGATAATCTGCTCCAGATCAAGTTATTGTTGAGCAAATGTTACCCAGAGAGGTAAAGGAAACTTACAAGTTATTGTATATATATAAATACAAAACAATAACTTGTACATAAACCACATGAATATATTTTAAGCTTCATTGACATTTTCAGTAGTTAATATTGATTTCTTGTGGTGGTTTTTTTATCTTTCCACATGCAGAAACTATGTGTTTACAATTTCCACTATTCAAACACAAAAAAATGTTATCTTTTGAGGTGTTATTTTATATATACTTGGCTAGCAAATTCAATTGTTAATTTAGAAAAAAAGGATTTTACATGGAAATTATTTACATAGAAATTTCAATGGAGTCCCAAGTATGTATTGACAAAACACTTTACAGAAACATGCAGACATTAGAATATATAAATGAGTACAGATACACACTGCCATTTTATTAATTTGTCATCAGTATGTATGCACTTCTATAAAAGTATTTGAATATGTATCCATATACATAAAAAATAGCAGAGAGAAAGATTTTGTAAGCTTATAATAGAGTGGGCATTTGTTAAGGTGAATATAACATGGAATGATGATATCTGGCTATACTAAACTGAGTATACTAAAATGTGCAGTGTGTATTGTGCTGAGCATATGAAACAAATTAGCAATTTGGATATCTAAAACATAATTACGCATGGTGCAATATTTGTCAGACTGAAAGTGCTAAAGAAATATTTTTTCTCTAAATAAATATTCTTTCCATTATTAACTAGAGTGCGGATTACTTCTTGTTATGTCTAAGGGGAAAAAATCACCCAGAATTTTCGTTACATGTAGACTTTAAGAAATTAGCTGAGTGTGAGAGAAGCTGCAATTGCAATATTTAGTTTGGTGTTTTACATAAGGTTATCTTCCTCCTCCTGCCTATCCTTTAGCATATCACTGAATGTATTTTATTAAAATACTCTAGCCACCTGTCTATTTGAGCCTGTTTCAGTTGTCATCTAAAAATAAAAGCAATTTTGTACTTCAGAACACAGGGATCCAGAAATAAGTTTCTATTACACGTAGCTAATTAAGCAAACTGGGCTTGCTGTCCCTTTAAAATTAATAATAATAATAAAGCACAAACCAAAGCCAAAACACAACAACAACAAAAGAAACCACATCCTTTTTGCCACACTAACCCATCCTCCTGTCATCCCTTCCCCCCCAGTGCATACACAGACACACAGACTTCCCTTCAATGACTGGTTCAGGCTCCCTGATTAGGGTCATGCCGTTTGTTCATTACTGGCCTGGCTAATGTGATTGAATTGGAACAATACCTTTGAACTCCTTGGCTCTGATCTGCATACTAATTGACTCTCTTGTCCTTGGCAGTGACCTTGAGAGGCTTTCCACCACACTCAGAATGGCTGACCAGTTTCTCATCAAAAGTTCCTAGTAAAAAAAAGCCCTAACCCCAAAACAAGAATTAGTCATTTATACTACTTTTCCTTGTATTCATATTTCCTTACATACTGTCAGAAAAAGCAAAATTGCTACTCCCTAGCTCCCCCTGGATGTTTATTAATATTTGAAAATCACAGTGTCACTTTAAAGTGCTGAAATAGTGACAGCATTGTTTTGAAGGAGTTCATTGTTGCAGCCTAAACCACGTTTTACACATGTTTTCAGGGGGCTCTTTTCCTTGTTGCTCAAAGGGTTGCAGTTTAACTCATGGGCTCTTATAGCACTGAAAGTTGGAGGTTTTTTTCAGATTTAAAAAAATCTTAGTTGCATCCTAAGAAAAAGGCAGAAATTAGTTTTCGTTTTACTAGTTACATTAGCATGCTAACAGCCTAGGTTTCAACGGGTTCTATAGTAACAGAAATAGTATAGTTTCAAACAAAACAAAACCAAGCTATGCAGAATATTATGTCTAGAAAACGCCAGATTTAAGGTAATGAACTAAGAATTTTATTTTTATACATCTGAGGTTCATAGACCAACATATTACTCAAGAGAGGCATGATTTCAATACAGAAGATACTATTAAACATTATACTAATATTATGAAACACACCCCCCCCCATTGCAGAAAAAGACTCTTCTGACTCTAAAGGAGTATTTTACTTTACCTTTTTTTTTTTTTTTACTGGAGTGGAGGTTTACCTCGTGAGACAAGTGTCAGTCTCAGTGAACTTTTATTATTAAAGTAATGAAGTAATATCCAAACTAGAATTAACTATCACCAAGAAAAAGAGATGGATGGCATGCCAAGAAAGGTACTTTTATCAAGATGTCAGCAAAGACTGACTTTAGAAAAAGTTATATTTTTTTTTACTATTCATTCTTACTTTAAGCAAAGTCTATTGCCAGGAAAACAGCTGGAATTTTGAACTAATTTAGTAACACTTTGATCTGCTGTAACGGTTCTTTACTAGGTTCTCAAAGGGCTTTAGAAACATGAAGGAATTAATATGTATTATAACCAGGTGAATCATTATTATGGAACTTTAATAATGACCTGCAAGTCTGAAATAGTAAATCGAATTACAGAATTTCTAACACACATTCTTTAATGCAATTGCCGTTTTTATTCTGTTGTGGCAAGCAGAGCAGCTGTTTTGAAGAAAGTCTCTAACCAGAGTTTTTCACTATAGAGAAAATTATTTTTAGTTTTTAAGATAATAATTTCCAAGTATTTGGCCAATATCAAAGTGCTTAGACAAGACAGACCTCACAAATGTGGCATCCAGTTCAAGCCTATTATAGAAATAAGTCAAAAAATCAGATCTTGATCCAAACTTTTGTTAATGTTCAAGGATGGCCTGGATCCAAAATTCCAGTATGAATTCAAAAATTTTAGAACAAAAGAATGTATGCGGCTCCATTTCATTTCTATGACCAGTTCTATTCAAGACGTAGTACTCTTCCCATCATTACACTCGAGCCTGCACACCCCCTTATCTGTAATGCCTTTCATCTGTGGGGAAAACCCCCAGGCTTGCTGAAGAAATCAGAAAGCTGCTGCTAAAACAGACAAAGGCAGAGAGGACAACGTACAGGCTTCAGCATTTGCATAGACCTGCAGCAGCAATATCAAATAACCCTGCAAGCAGGACACCTGCCAGAGCATCATGACTGAGAAAAGGAGCCCACAGGTAGTTGGATCTGTGAAAAATCAAAGTTCCACAGAGCCACACAAGTGACACAGGACTGAAGAACATAAATTTGAAGTATTTTGGAGCCTAAAACACATACAGATAGTTATAGGAGTTTTCAAAAGCATTTGGGCCAAATTCTCATTGATTTCATTTTGCCCTGAGGCTGTAGAAGCAGCAGCTGAGTAGGTGAGGTTAGTGTCTGTATAAATAACCAATCAATTTTTCTCCCCCAAAATAGCACAGCTTATATAAAAAAAAAATATTTCTGATACTCTGAGATCTTCCTAAAGGCTACTGAAATATGTGTAGTATTTCATAAGGGACTGAAAAGCAGCCACCTCTGCAATTAAATACACTAGGTGTCCCTGCAACAAGAGGGAATACATAGAAGTTTTAAAAAGAGTATTTTTAAGTGAAGCTGCAAAAGCAAAGGTTAGGTAGATAGAATGCACTCTATGAAATAAGTCTTCACTCTCTTATAGATTTTTTTTTTTTGTTGTTGTCCGTCCTTCGTTTTAAGGCTCAACCAAAAACTGGTATGCCCATCACTGTTACTACTTAATTTTATTTAAGCAGTGAGCACCACCTACTGCAGGGGAAGATTGCAAGCTATTTAGTCAGTACATCAATCACTTCCTGTAATAATTTGTTTTCCAAAAGCAGTTACTGCTGAAGTTCTGACCAGAACTATGTATAGCTTTCATGTCAGATTGGAGCTGATTGCTGCTCAAAATGGAATGTTTGTGAGCTATCTGTACCATGTATAGTCCTTAAATATTTACCAGCTGAAGGAAAATGAAAAAGAAAATCTAATCAATTAACTTAGTATGTAAAACTAGAACTTGAACAAAGGCAGCTAGTGGGAAAAATTACTTTATCCCATCCTCTGTGCTTGATCTGTGACTAGCACATTAGAGAAACCATTCACTGACCAGTGTAAGAGTTGTTTCACTATTTAAAATAAATAAATTCAAGCACCAAGCTTGATACACTTCTGTACTAGATCTAGTCTTAGTTCAGGAAAAAGGAATGAAGGGCACAGAAAAATCTCTCCCCTCTCCCACCCCAGAAGACTGGCAGGGGTTCTGACATCATTTGCGTGGCATTCAGGTACCCTCTTCCCACTGCAGAAGCCCTCACCTGCTCACCTCTTATCTGCTCCCTCACAGCTGCCACTGCCTGCTCCCTAACCTGATTCAATAAGAACTATTTCCTTAACCTGCCTGTGTTAGACTACTTTGGACTAGAAAGTCATTCTGTGACTCATGCAGGTAGACCCAAGGAGGCAGTAACTTCCAGTAGGAGCCTGGGTGGGAGCTGAGGGGATGTTTAAGCAGGGAGAAATCAGGGTACCATCTGCAGCCAGAACAGGCTGTCTGACTGCAGTGCTGAGCTGTTGCCAAGCTATGCTAAGTTACATCGGTCATATAGGTTCCTCAATGTCTTCTGTCTCTGATGGAAGGGTGGATAAAATCTGAGCTCTGTTGGCTCCAGTCCCACCATCACAGTCAGAATAAAGGTAAAGATTCTTACCAAATTTACTTCTGGGGATGAAGTGAATAAGCTGATCAGTTAAATGCCCTGCTGGGCATATATAGTAAGACTGTATGTGCCTGCACAGTGCAGAGAAACTGCAATGCATAAGACAATTGATATGTCAGGGGACTATTAAAAGAAAAATACCAATATAGCCCAAAGACCTGCAAAGCAATATGGACTCATGCTCCAAGCACTTACAGTATTTTTTACTTGCAACTTACATGCTGTTGGCAGAGAAGGCATCCCCCTCAGCCCCATGATAATGACCAAGATCCTGCTTTCTTTCAAGACATTTAGCTATACATATGTAGAGATCTACAGATTATAACAAATAATCCAAGTTTTTCTGTGTGCCTTTCTGCCCAAGAAGAGTACAAGAAAACAAACACATGACAGCTCTGAAAATGCACAGAACAAGAAATGTGGCAAGCGTGGTGATGAAAAAGTTGTAGTAACTAAAAAGAAGTGAATAGAACACAAGTGAAAAGTATTAATTATTGATAAGATAAGGGACAGATAATTATCACACTTCATATCTGCCTACACCTTGTATGGGCAGTGAAGAAGTTTCCTAGCTGACTAATAAGTAGAATGGTGAGTTGCAGTTTGCACTTTTGGCTCCATAGACAGGTTCTCTTCTTCCTTGCCGGTTGGCACCGTCATGCAGGTTACTCTTAGAAGTCTATTGAAATCACTTAAATAATAATAGTAAGGATAATTATTACAGTCAGATCTGATCAGAATTCAGGTTATAGTAAATGTCCAGGACCAAAATACACCCCTCAAAAGGGCCGTTTACTAGAAGGAAAAGAGGTAAACACATGAAGAGAGTCCATTATTTTACTTCATATAAAAACTGCAGTGAAAGATTTATAGTAAAAATAATGCAGTCAGAGATTTACCATCAGCAGCAAACTGCAAGCTGTGTTCTTATGAAATCAATGAGAGAAGAGATATCTAACCTTATGTATGTGGATATTCACATGCAGACATACAGAACTTAGGATATACATTATCTGTATTATGCAGAATGTATAAAGAAGGCTAAGTAAATTCTGAACATTTACCTGCTAAACAGAGCTAGGGCAGGTTTCAGGATTGCTTTTGATCGTTACTGTTTTTATTCCATTGCTTGCTGTACTGCATGTGTTCACTTTTATTCCATGATTTCATATTTAAGAGGATGCAGAATTTCTGTTTCTCAACATTTTATTTTGATCATCATCTTTTAATGACTACTTCTATGTTAATTGAATAAAGACTTCTATATTTACCATCTAATCTAAAAGATTAACATAAAAACCTGTGACAACAATATAACAACAGCAAAGCTGAACCTCAAGGCAAAAACTGTATGCTGTTAGTTATCCATGACACACTGTAATGAGAATATTCATAACAAAATCCTTCTTAGTGGTTGTGCACCTGTCTTCCGGCTTGCAGCATATTTGTTGTATCAGAGCAATCTTGCTAAATGTCAAGGTGGTTTGCATTTCTCGTTTAAAACTGTTGATGGTTTGGTAGGTTGATGGAGAAAGCATCAGCATAGGTTTCTGTGCTCTTTTTCTTTTGATATGGTAATAGATGAGCTGTCAATTGGGAGTAGCCAAGAGATTCTGCACCTCTGATGACAGTCCTTCGACATGTCCCAATCACTGGTCAGATCTTAATCTGCTGACATTCACACTTATGAGAAATGCCCAAGAAACCAGTGAGCCACTCTGCTGCCTGACAAGTATCCAGCTTCCAAAGCAGTCTAGTGATGTTTTCCCTCAAAGTTCTTCCTGACACTGTGAACTCAGATAACCCAGCAGGGCTCCTACTTGTTGCATGAGAGGACTCTGTCATGAGGGCTACGTAGGCACTTACTGAGGCTCTTGAAAGGCGTTTGGCTACACCAACCTCATTCAAACAGTTGAGGAGCACCAAGCCTGAAAGGACATTTGGTCTGAAGGACAGGCCAGATCACCTTTGTGGATCTGTGTTTATTTGCTTCAGAAAGCCCTCCTCTCTTTTTCAGTACATTTGTTTTTCGCTTTCACTGCGTGGAGTCACTGATTAGCAGTGCAAGACAATCTCTAACTTCACAGATTATAAGAGGTGCCAGTTATCTAACATTTCTAGCTCCTGTTAGTTCACAAAGTAGGAGACTGAAAGGACCTTATGTCATGAGGCATCTCTGTGGAGATTCAGTGCTTCCTACTTTGCAAGATCACCCTCACAAATGAGTTCAGTGATTCCCAGACAAGGGATCATGACCTCTGGTGACATGAAAGAGACTCAGAAATGTAAAAGGCAGCAGCTTGCAGCTGACAGACTGCAGCTGAACAGGGAAGTAGAGTACTGTCTTTGCCAACTTTCAGGTGGCAGAAAATGGGTGCTGGCAGCTAAATCACTTACCTACCTGCAACAAATGTGTTTTCCCTGAAGCATCTTCAGTGAAAGTAACCGCCTGAAGATACAAATTGCAGGCTGAAGCCACGTCTTTTCAGTCACCTATTTAAATCTGAATTTGGAGGAAAAAGCAAACAACCTCAAAAATAGCCATAACATGACAACAATGAAAACACACAGCACACAGAGAAACAACTATCAGATGGGGACATAACTGTGTCAATCCAAACCAGTTTCCCTGACTATGGTTAGATTATGGCATTTCTGTTCTATTAATGGAATTCTTTTTCTAGAGATCACCAGCCTTCAGCTTGGATGGCCATGGTGTTCCACAGGCAGTCTCTTAACCACACACATCAGGGGCAGGCTTGGAAGCTGGGAGACAAAGTATATCTTTAGAAGGACACCTGTGAAATGCAGAAGCTTCCCCACCTTCCATGCTTAACACAGGCTGAGAAACCTCAGCTTTGTGCAAAGAGATGATACCTCAAATAAGGTGATTGGCAGCGTCTTACTTCTGTGAAAGGCAGTATCTCCCAGCTCTTGCTGAGTTTCTAACAGCATGCTTAACTTCTAATTTGGGAAAGAAAAATACCATCTGGCACCTCAACTTTGAAAAGTTGCCAAACCTTGACTTAGTCTCTGATTCCTCCCCAGGAAATCATGGGAACTACCTACGAAGAACAGCATTACGAAGTGTGAACAAGGCTCACGTGAGCTAGCTGCATGTAATCTACCACAACATGTCTTTAAACAGAAAAATAACTGATTTGGGGCAGTTTAGTCATGCAGTCATCTTAAGAACTTGCTTGAGTCCCTAGTTCAGGAAGCTAATGAACCACCACTGTAAATTCTTGGTGGATTTTCAGAAAAAGGGAACAAGTTGTCTTTTCTAAATTAGGAAATTGGAGGTAACTTCATTTTAGAAGGAAGGCTAACAATGAGTCCTGCAGTAGCATGCTGGGTAACACTGGACAACACATGTGCATTCAATTTATGTTTGTGCTCATTAAAGTGTTATTCATGTATTTTTAAATATAATCTTTTTTGACATAAAATTATTTTAAAATAGTGTCAGAAGAGTCACTTTGTCGGAAGAAAATGTATTCGAGTCAGGGGAAAGACTTTTAAATTGAGGAATTTAAGAAAAGGGAAAATGTGGGAGGAGAAATACAACTGTTGTTCTTCACCACCTCATTATTTATAACCAGTGGTATGTAAACTCCATATTATAATACAGGATCAATTCAGATGCAAATATCTGAGATTTAATTGTATACGTGGAAGAAAGAAAATAGGGAAAATGTTCAAGCATGCTTTATTTTGCTATTTCTGTATCCTCCAAGATATACATTCAAAGTCTAAGCAGAACATATCACCTGGGTAGATTTATACTGAAACAAGCTAATAAATGCCATTATAAGTATTACATGCAAATTGAAAACCATAGTAAAATGCATTGTACTATAGCCAGATAGCAAGTCTGTAATATTATTAGTTCAAATTATTTCAGATGAGATGTATTCCATAATAATCTTCTATATCAAGCTCACTAAGGCATTGAACTCATCCCTATGTTGCTTTACTCAAGTAAAATTTCTTTTGAATTCAAGCATACAGTTTCAAGCCATTTTTGTTTTTAAGTCTCATAGATGCATCTGTACAGAAATGAAGAATGTATCTATTTATTCTTTAACAATATGCTGAATAAAGATCAAGTATACCAATTTTAGAACAATCTGTTTCCGTAGTCTAATTGTTAAGTTGCTTTTCCACAGGGAGAGATCTTTTTCTGCTCAAGTCTACTCTCTTTGTGATTCAATATATGCGCAGTTCTCATTATGCTAACTGGATCTGTGCATGTAGCTGGCCACAAAATTCACATCCCTCATGCAAAGCCAGGTACCACAGTGTTTGCAACACTGGTTACTGACACAGGGGTTTACAGACATGGAATGCCCTTCCACCAACTGACAGAGTAACAAAATCCCACATCCCTGCATCTTAGTTGGTTATATACCCATCCCCCCTGTTTTTTTAGTGAGGCCATATAGTTTGCATTTGCAATGCAGTCTCAGGCCAAAGCTCTCCTAAAGTCAATGGAAGGATTCCCCATGTATTCGTCAGTCTCTGGAACATGCTGTATTTCCCTTAGCCCTTCCCAGCTCACATTATTGCAATACCATGGGAGGCAGCATTATGAAAATCAACTTCTTAGTGTAAACAGTGCTACAGAATTTCATTCTATGAAGCTTTTTCCTTCCTTGCCTCATGCACAATTGTTGGAAGCTCAGCATTATTTCAGCATGTGTATGGCATGGGTGGAGGTTCTGTTTCACTCAGATTTTGTCTATGTCAATGGAAAATTCTGTCACTTAGGCTGTACTTCATTCTGTAAATTCATTTACATTTACTAGCAATGTATATGTAGGAATCACAGTCATACTCAACCTATTTATATAGTTCAGAAAAATGTTATACACTTTAAAGGCCAGACTATATGCAGGCATGTATGTGCATGTCCTAACTCTGGAAGGTCTTATTGAAGACAATATGCCCAAAGTGGGTCAATCTTCTAGCTATGGGTGATGGTCAAAGGTCAGGAAATTTTCAAGCTGGTCTGGTAAATACGGAGGAGCCTAGGGTGATGAATTCACTCTAAGCCATCCTCTCTTCCTTCAGTGGAATATTTCTGCTGTGAGAAGGAGCCTGCTGCTCTCTCCATGTGCAAGTGAACTGGAATGGTGCTTGACCACAGAGGTGCAGAACTCAAAGCCAGGCCTGCTCCTGTCTCCATCATCTTTAGAAAACCACTCCCATGTTTTCACAATGATCTAACAGTGCTCAACTTACCAGTATACTTGCTGCAATACAGCATTAAACTGACACATATCCAACATGGGCAGAAAAATATTGATGCGGATAAAAGACTAGGAGAACATAATGTGTCCTGCAGCAGCAATATGAAATGTAACATACATCCAAATGTGCAAAAGATTGCATAAGTGAACTGTTTTTTTCGCTCCCTACATGTATAGGATGCTTTTATCAAAAGAAAAAAAGGTGAAAAAAAAAGTAAAAAGTTTCTGACTTTCGTTAACCTTCTCTTGTAGTTCAGGTTATTTCTTTAATGCATTTATCTGCTTTAAAATTGTCTCCTTAGCCTCTCAAGGGAAACCAATATAATACACCATCACATTTCTCACAGGAGAAAAAAGAACACTTACTCTTAATAGGTGGCAATTTTGCCAGATGTTATTGACATAGTAAGTGCGAAATTTCAGTGATACTAAATGCAAAGTGCAGCAGATTAAAGAACAATGGAACAAAGTGCAAAATGAAGTTTAAAAAGCAGCAGTGTCAAAGTCAGAGAAAGTGTGAAAAAATTACATTTTAACAACACTATTAAGAACAACTTTACTAATTACTGTAACTGGCACAAATTTAAAAGTACATTCCTTAGACTTGGGAAAGTTTTTTCAAGTGTGATATTTTTTTCTTGTCAGCATTTCTTCTTTTCTTTATGCACTGTAACAGAGATATAACATTACTTGTACTAAAACAATGACACTTGGTGCTCTTTATCTTTCACTTCTTAACCCTTTCTTACCAAGTAATATTGCTGCAAATCTTGCCATTTGAGAGGGGCAGTAAAGTAGAGGAAATATTTTGATAACTAATACTGAACAGTTTAAGATAAAAACTATGAGATTGATTCTGTCATGTTTTACACAGTCACCCACGGGCAGTAATGGAATTTACACACTAAGAATGACTTCTCATTAAAAGTTCAGCAAAATCCTGTTTGCTCTTACAAAAAAAATCTATATAATGTGCACAGTTTCCTCATATTCAATTGTCCACTAAAATGCAATAATAAAATATTACAGTTGAGATGCTTATCTTCTATAAATCAGAAAAGCTCCACTGCTTTCAATGGCACTACACCAAACTTAAAGAACCTGACTTTCTACATTCCATTTGTATTCTTCATACTGTATTGTCAAGCAGGACTCATTTCTCAATTGGCAGCCATACATGGATCTCTGCTGAATCTGTTGCAACTACTCTTTTTTTGGCCCTCAGCCTTGGTACCATAGCTTATACAGTCTTCAGTGAGACTACAGTCAGCAGCAGCACAGCTGAGACCTAAGTGTATATTCATAAAAAAAGCAAATTTAATGCTTTCAGACATATGAATGACCAGGTCAACATTGATGGTCTAGAAATGAATGGTCATTGTAACAGTGCTTCAAGCAGTTCAGAAGTCCTTCCCCGACTCAGAAAGCAGCTATCCATACATGTTTTGCAGAGAAGAACAGCTCAAGTGTGGGGAAACAATATTCTCACCCTAAATTGATCTGTTTTCTTCCTGCAAATAGAAAAGTGACTTCAGCGTGAAGAACCCAAGATAGTTTGATGGAGCTGATTCAGACAGAAACAGCAGGTGAACC